>NC_137584.1:79592858-80163816 GCF_963210335.1 Falco punctatus
AAAAATAAGCTCGTGTCTCAATAGCGGCGCACTGAGCGTGTCCGGGTGTGCTCCTACGGGGGAGGGGGTGCCTGCTCTCTGCTCTGCTCTGCTCTGCCGTATTCTGCTCTGCTCTGCCGTGTTCTGCTCTGCTCTGCTCTGCTCTGCTCTGCGCCGCAGCTCGGCGGCTCTCTCCCAGGGTGAAGCGCTAAGGATCTGCCTCTCCTTGGGCGCCTGCCTCCCTTATATTCCGCCGGCCGCCTGCATGCCTAATGAGATGCAAATGAGCAGCCCCCCAATCTGGCTAGAGCTGTCACAAAGGAGCCACTTTTCCAAACCCTCCTCTCAATGGATCGCCAAATGGTCAGTGAGCTGTAAAATGTGCAACCCTCCTCCCCCTCCCCTCCGCGCTCACAAAACGTGCTCATTTACATTCCTGCAAATTTGGTAACCGCAAGAATCCCCCTTCTGCTCCGGGGAGAGGGTGACACCCCCTCTGCACCGGAGAGAGTCAACGCAACACGCTCCGCCGAGAAAACAACCCCGGGGACGGCGGGCTGTAATTACCTCTTGAAACGTGCAAAGCAACCGCCGTGCCCCCAAAAAGTAACTCGGTGGTCGTGACCACTTCCGAGGGGCATCTTCGGCTTTAAAGGGACGAGGGAGGTGGGAGCCAGCGAGCCACAACAAGGGCAATCTGATCCCTTGAAATTCACACCGCACTTCCCCTGGCATCAGCGGCATAACTGGGGAAGGGGGAATGAATTGGAGCGAACCGAGCCGGGTCTCGCTCATCCCGTGGCTCTGCTCCCAGCGCGCATCCCGCCGGCGGAGGGAAGGGGGGGTCCCCGAGGCTCCCGGCGGCGGGGGAGGGCGCGGGCGGGTTCCCGGAGGAGACCCGCGGAGGGGATCCGTCTGCGGGGTTCCGCGGGTACCGTCCCCACCACCACCGCTGCCGGAGAGAGCCACCCGCTCCGCCCGGGTCCCGCACCCCTCTATGATTATTATCATCATCACCAGCAACCTCTCCCTCTCTCCCTCTCTCTCTCTCTTTTTTCCTCCTTCAGCTTAGTAAAAAGTGAGTTTGGTGTGTGTCGTTCGCGTGGCTGTCATTAAGGCCGTTTGTTATTGTGTAAGGGCTGAATCAGTTAGCTCTTTGTGCTCTCAGCTGTATGGTAATGTAGACAGCACCTGCTCCCAGCACAATGCGAGGGAGAGAAAGAGCTCCCCTCGGCGCACGCTACTGCCTCTACAACAATGTCCGCACATTTTTTAAAGAAATCCCTTCCAGCACTTCCCCCCTCCGCAAGAAAGAAAAAAAAACAAAACAAAAAAAAACCAACCCACAACCAAAAAAAACCCAACCCAACTTCACACCAACCGTCACCTTATTATTTTTTTACATATCCATCAGACACTAGAACTTTTGTTTTGATCTTAAAAACATGGAAAGGAGTTTACTGGTGCGGCGAAAGAGAGATAGAGATGATTACCATTTGAGCAGTTTCTTAATGATGGATGGAAGCGGGGGATAAAAGTTGGAGGGCAACTCCGGCATGTCACTCGAAGCGGGGTTTTCCACTTTGTTCGGGCCCTCTGTTTAAACACCTTCGGTAGGCGCAGGCGGATTCATTAGGATGCAAGGTGTAACTGTCTCTGTAAATGTCATTTTAATTGTAACAGATCATTTCAGCACAGATTAAGCTTGTATGCGAAAGGAGAGGATTTGGCTACAATAACCTCACTGTAGGTATGCCGTGCTAAAAGCCTTATTATGGCGACTTTATTGGGTTGAAACGTGCATTTGCATGGCAAAATGTGACTTTCATTGAAGCAGATGTCTTGATCAGAAATTATCTTACAATGCGCTAGAAAAAAAAATCTTAAAGACTTCTTAAAGTAAAAGCATTGGGTAATACTAATTAAAAGAAAATCACTAATGAGTTCATTCAGCCCAGCTCTTCTTGACTGTTGCAGGACTATAGCTGCCCATGTTCTTTTACTGGAGGTTTGTGACACCTACCCCAAACCCAGGCAGGTACCCCTCGGTGCTTAAAACAAGCATCCAGACTTTTGCAGCGCTTCGCCACTCAACGCGCGTCTTTTACAACTAATTTCGGTCGAAAGAGCCATCTACATCCAGATACTCTTCTTCTCCCCTCTCCCCGCCCCTCAACGCTTAAGCAAAAGCTTAAATGTACAGGAATGTTTAGTTGTTTTTTGTTTTTTTTTACCCCGGAGCTGTATCTGGGCAGAGCGGGGAGCAGCGATGCCGCAGGCACCGTGCGAGGGCGCAGGGAAGGCGGCCCGGGCGGGCGCGGAGCGGGCGGCGGGTCCCCGGAGGACGGGCCGCCCCCGCGGTGCCCAGCCTCTGGGGGGTTAGGCGGGGGGGGGGGGGGGGGGGGGGCACCCTGCAGCAACGCTGGATTTAACTGTACATTACTTTTGCCACCTAGCGTCAACATCTTTTCAAGTAGACACTTGCCGCTGCCTCGCAAACTTTGCTGCGGCGTTATCCTCGGGAGAGGTGGGGGTGTAGGGGGGTGGGGAAAATCACTTCGTACCGGGTTTACTAAGCAAGTAGGGTAATATATGTCTTGAAATTTGGGGGTAGCCCGTCGGTGGAGGCGAGAAGTGATATATCACCGCGGATCTTTTAATCTACGAAAGACAGAAAGTTGGTCCATTAGCATCCCCTTGCTTAAAAAACTGGAAGTAAAAAGTTACACGCGCGAGGGCTTTAACCTAGCGATAGGGTAAAAAAAAAAAAAAAAAAAAAAAAAAAAAAAAAAAGACCCGAAGAAACTTGCCCCCAAATCCTTAACAACCCCCCTTCGGTACCGGGTATTTGTTAAATTGACGTGGCACAGATTTCTCGATTACCGCTGCTGAGCGTAACTGAAAGGCGCCGTGAGAGCCGGCAGGATCCTGCCCACGGCGCTCATTCTTCTCCGGCTTAATTTATGCCACGCGATTCTGTATTGGGGAAATCAAGCAGAAAGCTCCTTTTTCTGCTTTTTTCCCCCCTCTCCCTCTCTCTTTCAGATGCTGGGCTAACGGGGAGACTGTTTAACTTAAGTGTTTCTATAGGAGGCTGTTGTAGTTTAACTCCTGCCCACCAGTAGCTGAGGCGAACAAAGGAGGGACTCGAGGTCTAACTATTCATCCATTCTCTGCACTTTAATTTTCATTGATTTCGAAGACAAGGGGAGCCCTTAGGGATTCTCGCTGAAGGGGGATGACACGCCTTTAGACGCGATCAGCCCCCCAGCCAGCCATCTGCTCCCAACCAAATGGCGCTTTTTCGCTCCCAACCGCGTGTCTCCGCACCGCGCTCGCCCGCCGCCCCCCGCGCCGCCCCCGCGGTGTTAACCGCGCCCGCGCCCCGCCACCGAGCCCCGCGCCCGATCCCGCCCGGTCCCGCCCGACGCCCTGCCCGGCCGCGCCCGCCCCGCCGGGGTGAGCCGACGGCGGGACCCCCCGGGGGCGGGCGCGGGGCGCGGTGACCCCGCACGGCCGGGACGCGGCGGGCCAGGGCTGGCGGGGTGTTGTGCTCTCCCTCCCTGCCCCTAACTGAGACCCTGCCCCCAGCGCCGGCCCCTCTCCTGCCCCGGCGAGGATTTACGGTCCCGCCGCGGAGAAGCGCGGCCGGGAGCTCCCCATCAGCCGCGGCTTTTATTTCCAAGCGAGGCACATTATGGGAAAAGTCCCTTCGCGGGGGGTGGCGGGGGGTGGCGGGGGGTGGTGTGTTAATTAGGGCGACGCGCTGCCATCGCTGGCGCGCAACCCTGATTTTTCCCGGGACGGAGGGCTCCGGGCATATGGCGAACCGTGCTCGGCGGAGGGACGTGTACGTGTGGAGCTATGTGTAGCAGAGTGTGCATAATATTTTAATTAGGTCTATAGTCCCTACGGAGGTATGTGTGCGCGGCTGCCCCTCCGCCGCAGCCCGCGCCGCACGCCCCCTTCACCTGTCCCCCGGGCCGGGCCGGGCCGGGCCGGGCGGGAGGGGAGCAGAGCGGAGCGGAGCGAAGGGGAGGCCGGGCGGGCCGCCCCCGGGCCGGGGCTCTGCCAGGGGTCCCCCGCCGGCCCCGGGCTCGGCGGCGGGGCAGGGGTGCTGGCGCTGCTCGGGACCCCGCCGCCGGGCGCCCGGCCCCGAGGCGGGTGGGCGGGGGCCGCGGCGGTGCCGGAGGGGCGCTCCGCCGCCCTTGCCGTGTGCGGGGAGGGGGATTAAGAAGTTTAGCGTGTAGGTTAGCCCAAAGTTGCAAAGGCATGTGCTGATTAGAATAAGAAAGGGCAGTCGCGTGGCTCAGCTGGCACACAGCGAGGCCAGATGATAGATAAGCAGCTCTGGGCCTTCCCTCCCCCCCAGCCCCCTTTTTCAAATCGCAAATCATCTGCTCCGGCCCTATCCTAGCCCCTCATTTTCATGACAATGGTTGTGTGTTTACCTGTGATCCTGGGACGGGGCATTCCTTTGTCTCCCGAGGAGATTACCGCAGCCAGCTGCTCTCCAACCCTTCCCTGGGCAAATCCCGAAGTGGCCCCTATATGTATTTTACTGATTGCACACGAGGAGAAAGCGACACCCCCCACCTCCCCGGTCCCCTGGCCTACTTGTTTGTTTGGGTTTGCTCCCCGGCTTGCTTCCGACGGGATTTTGCGTGTGGGAAACTACGAGGGATAAAAAATCGGTCAATCGTGTGCATGAGCTGTCGTTGCTCCCGAAGTGGGAAGGGAGAAGGGCTGCCTCCCCCTGCCAGGGCGCGCCGCCCGCCCCGGGGGGCAGAGCCTGGGGACGAGGGGACATCAGGGGCTCGGGGGAAGGAGGCTTCCCTCTGCCTTGCTCCCCCCCCGGCCTCTCGGGCTCCCCCCTGGCCCGGGACAGCACCTTCCCCTGAAACCTCCCGTGAGTGCCCCGGGCCGGGTGGGTCCCGCTGCCCCCCCCCGGTTCTCTGCTGTGGGACATGGCGGGTTAAACGCTGTCACCACCCGCACCCCTCCGGGGATCAGCTCAGCCTCGCATTTGGAGAAGTGGCCTCTTCGACTCCGAGGACTCACACAGTCTTCGCCCGGCTAGAAACCACGCATCGCGTTTGTACTAATAACCTTCTGAGGTCCCTTCCAACCCGAACTATCCCACGATCCCGAGATTTGCCCTGTGCCCCAGCACTTCTATTTGGCCCGTCAGGCAAGCGCAGCGTAACCCTGTGCAGGGCTGAGGCCTGGCTCGTCTTGGCGGGGATGTCACAGAGCAGGGAGGGTGAGCGATTGGGCTCAGATCATATATGTGGGATAAAAAACGTGATGGCACTTCTCAGAAAAATGTTTTGCATTCTGGCTGTGAGATTTCACTGGATGGCTGGAAAGATTCCCTTCCACTACCAAGCAACATTTGCTGCATTCATCAGTTCTTGTAGGGAAACTCCCTCTTCTCTTTCCCCTGGTTTTATTAATCATCTTCTTACACTGGAACTCTGAAATAGTAGCTGCAAACTACCATTCCAGACAGTAGCTGCACAGGCCACTCTCTCCCTGTGACAGCCAGCACAGTGTGCCGCTGTACTGTACTGCATTTCATGCATGAAGGGTTTTTCTGTTCCCCTGTGGCCTGCAGCCCCCTTTGCACGGTGTGCACATCTTGCGCATTGTGCGCTGGCTGCAGTGCAAAACCTGCTGCTAATAAACTTTAGAGGGGGGACAGTTTGATTGTATGTTTCCGAGGCTTTCCAAGCCACGTCCAATTTGTGTCGTTTTTATTTCTTTCTGCATCTCTCCATGTGCAGGGAAGCGAGGGGGAGGGGAGGGAGGAGGGGGCAGAAAGTCCTCTGCAGAAGGTGATTATGAGAAAGAGGATGGGGTATGGTATGGATGGGGCGGGCCCGAGCTTTTGGAAATGCTCTCCCCTTTTCTGAGAGCATCTGCCCGGAGACGAACAGATGTGGGCACCTGCGGTGACAGGCCACATATGCTCCATCCTATTCACAGGCATTCAGACACGGCTACAATGGTGAGGCTTTGTGCACGCAGAGTCACCAAATATATTAATCTGTGCTCCCCAGAGCACTGCTCTGTTTATTTTTCACTGGCAATAACATCAGATCTAACCCATCAGCTCCCCCACGTCCCTCTCCACACCCCCCCCCGAAAAGATGTGAAGTTATTCGGGTCCCCACCTGTTGCTGCCGAGCTGGGAGCAGGTTGCACACCCAGTACGCCTGCGGGCCCTTACCCCCGCAGCCCGGCCGCTACCCCGGGCTGTGTGATGGGGTCACCCCGGGAGAACAGGGGTGTCCCCCCCAGCAACTGCCGAGCAAGGCGAAGCACACCCGCCCCCCGCGCCACGGGCCAGTGCCGCCGCCCGCCGGGCTGCCCCGGCTGCTTTGTTCACACAGGGCCGGCGCGGCTCCGCAGGCCGCGCAGCCCAGGCCCGACATAAATCTCCCATGTACGACTCGGGGGTTTTCAAGCAATTTCGGTGCGCGACGCTTTCATCTCCCCACGCCCCCCCCCGTCCCGGCTGGGTTTGTCCGGGGGTACAATGGCCCCTCCGGCCCCACTGTGGTCGTACAAAGCCGAGGGACACCAGGCCGCGGGCGGGGACAGCCGCCGTTCAAACCAGCCCGGCCCCCCCTCGCCCCCCGCCGCTGTCATGCGAAGGGCCCCGCTGCAGCCGGCTGTCCCCGGCAGGGTGGGCAGGGACGGCGCGACCAGCGAGGGGACGGGTAGCGACAGGGATGGCGACAGCCCCGTCCCCTCAGGCCCGCCCCCGCCGCCGGGCGCATGCGCGGCCCCGCCCCCGCGGGAAGCGGAAGCGGAGGCTCGGGTCAGTGCCGGGTGCCGTGAGCAGGGGCGGGTGGCAGCGCAACGGGCGCTGCGCGGGGCGGCGGGGAGGGGGCGGCTTGTCGGGTGTGAGAGCGGCTGGGGTCCCGGTGCTCGCTCGCAGCACGGCCCGGGTGCTGCACGGCCTCCCGCGGGGTCAGGCTGGGCCCTCTCAGGGCTGGGCGCAGCGGCCCTCACACCTGGCCCAGTTCAGGGCTCGGCCCCCCCTCAGCGGCGGGCGGGTACCCCCGGTACCCCCGGCCCTTCGCCTGCCTGCAGGCCCCCGCTGCCGTGCCTCAGGGGCAGGCTCCGGCCCTGGAGGCAGCGGGGGGCTGCGGGCCTGGCTGTGCGCTGCTGCCGCTTGGACGCGGAGGACGTTGCTCCTTGTGCTGTGGGCCTCAAACTAGAGGCTTCTTGTGAGGGCTGGAGCGGTTACTGTGAACATTTCTACCGACAACCCTTTGCCATGCTCTGTGTTACTATGGGCTTAATAAAATTGGTGGTGTGGTAGTTTTTTGCTGACAAAATTAAGTTCAGTGGTGTCATCAGCTGTTGTAGGGGTCATTTATCTGAATTTTTGTGTCTATAAAACCAGAGGGGGGAAATTACTTTGATTATTTCAGTTTGTGGATATTTTACACCACCCCCCCACCCCCCCCCCCCCGCATATTCATGCACTTGATTGTAGTGCAGTTGAGATCCTGTAGTAACCTGAAATTTCTGTTTCACACAAGTAAGATTAGAAATAAGTGTCTGTCCCGAAACTGTTCATCTGTTGCACAGAATGTGTTTTCCTCTTGGGAAACTTAGCATAACAACATAAAACATTTCAGTCCTGATTCTGCCTACTTCATTGAGAAGCCTCTGATGAAAGTACTTTTCAAGACAGTAGATTTTACTTGTTCTCTTCTCTGCTGTGATGGATTAGAGGGTAATTTTCTTAACATGAGTGCTACTGTTTAGTAGCGAATTGAGATGGTTGACAATATATACTCTTCAATTTTTATTATGCTTTTGGTCAATGTGTTGGATAGTAATATTAAAATGCTAGTAGTGGCCAAGGTACTTGTTTATGTGTTTTGTTTAGGTGCAAACTTGCCATTGATTAAGCTAAACTAGTACTTGTAATGGAAATTTTTCTGATAATCTCTGTATCATAACTTGCTTAAATTGTTAGGCAAGAAGAGTGCTTCAGATACAAGTATGAGGAGGTGGCAAAAGGTTTCTTTCCATTTATTACAGTACAGTATAGCTAACAAGTGGTTTACCACACTTCTTGCTCTAGGTGTGTATCCACTATGGACAGAATCTGTACTGAATCATAACTCAAACTTGCTTGGATGCAATGCGTTTTTGCAGAAGACCTGCCATAGTCTACTGTGTCTGTGTGGTGACCTCGCATCATTTAGTCTGACCGCATGTGTTAGTGATTGAAAGATGAAGACCCTCACACCTACTGCTAGATTTCCATGGAAAGTAATAAAAAAGGATAACCTAACAATGCCCAAACTGTTTAGAATCAGAGGTACAGCTTTCCTGGAAAAGCAAGTGTCTGGAGTCTGAAGGGCAGCAAGGTAACACTGGAAGCAGCGCTGTAGAGAGAGCAGTGCCCTACCTTATATCCATGTGCAGCAATGAAGCAGATCTAGTGATCGATGAAACTGATCTAGTTTGTAGGGGGCTTGAACTAGATGACCTTTAAAGGTCCCTCCTGACCCCAGCTATTCTATGATTAAAGAGGATGGTATTCAAAACCTGTATCTGGAGGGTATTTAGGTATTTAAAATCTGAGGACTCAGGAATACCTTTAAAAGCTGTCAATTCACAATACTTCTGTGAATTCTTCCTTTTTTTCTTTTTGTATGCAATAAGCACAGATATTGTAATGTAACACTCCTGAGACAGTCTATAATCAAAATGTCAGAAACGGGTGATGTGAAAACCAGGAAAAGTTCTATCTGCTTAATTCAAACAGTGAAATCCTTCACTGTTTAACTGAGAGTGGATTTTACTTTCAAGTAAAATAAAAAAACAAATCAAAACATTTTCTGAGAATAAAGAGGAAAACAAAGCTTGGTGGAGCTTATTACTTCCATTTTTCACTGGAACAGCCTTTAAAATAAAATGGTGCTGTGGGAGAGGAAATTGATGCTGTAGTAGAGGAAAGACACATCTATCACAGAGGCTGTGCCAGACTTCATTGTGAGGAGGTGTCTAGAAATAAAAATGGAGGTCATCAATGGTTTTAATTTTACCTCACAACTCTCATTCTACGGAACGTGTAAATTGGTTCATTTGGCATGCTATTAAATTCTGCCACAGAATTCAGAGACTCTTTTCTTCACTCTTTTGGTATTTCCTAAACTGAAAATAGGCTTATTTGATTTTTCATTGTTATTATGTCTAGCTAATACTTTCATGTGTGGTTTTTTTAAATAGATTGGTTCAAAATTGCTGTGCATGTTAGAAATCCCATTTAATAGATTAACTTCACTATTAATGATAGATTTGTAGATTCACAAAGTATAGGTAAACCTTTAATTCTTTAAACAGGTCTTAAAAATTATGTCTTCAAATGACAAGATGGTAAAATGGACTGAATTTCTGATTCAAAGCAGAACCAATACTACAAAAACAGTTTAAAAAAAAGGCAGTTGAGGTATTGCAGCTGGTGGCTTATCAATGGACTACTGTCTGTGAACTCAGATGTTAACTGAGCCATTTGCACAATCAAGGTACAAGATGATTTCCAAAGTTACTCAGGTTTTTTTTCCACTGACTTCAATTAAAGATGTTCATCTACTTTTAGTGTGAAAATCAAGCCATTAATTCCCATGTTGTACACTTGGCATCCAAGATGTTATAAAGCTTTTAATTACATCTGTAATTGGTTTTCTAGCAGTGTGTACTTATCTATATTTTATGCTATTAATCTGAAATTTTTGAAGTCGTATTTATGAAAACCTTTTGATACTTCGAGTTTTCACTGATATAAAAAGCAGAAGTCGAAGGCAAAGTGAATGGGCACTTATGTCCAGTTTGTTGATGGGAAGAAAACTGGTTCAAGCTGTTTAAAGGCCAGGACAGCACAACAAGTGATCAGCAAAAGCAGAAAAATAACTGTTGAGTTTTCAAGCTGCCTTTTTTTTTTTTTTTTTGATTGTAGAATTTCATTACATTGCTCAGTATTGCATTTCAGAATGTTGTTTTTCTTTTTCTTCTTCCAGACTGCTGTGAGTTTCAGAGATCAGCCATGGGCATTAAAGGTTTGCAGGGATTTGTGGCAAGAGTTTGCCCTGATGCATGCAGAATGGTAGATCTGAGAGAAATGGCAGAAAAACATCGCATCGATCATCCTGATTTCCCACCTGTTATTGTAGTAGATGCCATGAGCTGTGTTAGATACTGGTACACACCAGACTCCTGGGTGTGCGGTGGCCAGTGGAGGGAGTACCTTGCCATTTTAGAGGATTTTATTAAAGCTTTTATGGCAGCTGGTATCAAGTTAGTGTTTTACTTTGATGGAGTGGTAGAAAAGAAAAAGAGGGATGAATGGATCAAACGGAGGTTGCAGAATAACAAGGAAATAGCCAGAATATTTCAGTTTATCAAGACTCACAGGAAACAACCGGGAAGAGAAATGTTCACTGTTCCTTCAGCTTTGCCTACTTTTACACGTTTTGCCCTGAAGTCACTTGGTCAAGAAACAGTATGCACATTGCAGGAGGCAGACTTTGAGGTGGCTGCATATGGTTTGCAACATAACTGCATAGGAATTCTTGGGCAAGATAGTGACTACCTCATCTATAATACCTGCCCCTACTTTTCCATTGAGAAGCTGCGTTTGGACAGACTAGTCACTGTCATGTACTCTCGAGAAGATCTTTGCCGTGCATTGGGTCTTAGTTTGACACACCTCCCTCTCTTTGCTTGCTTGCTTGGTAATGACATTGTTCCAGAAAGCTTGTTGGAAGGCTTTTGGCAGAAATGTTTAGTCAACAGTCCCCGCAAGAATAACAGCTACAACAGAAGAACAAACATACTTCTAGCTGTGGCAAATTACATCTCACATGTTCCATGCTCCTACAGCAGCCTGAAACACTTGGAAGAGGTGTTGCCTTTGGGATCAGACAAGACAATACTTTACAGAGGAGTGGAGTCCTATCTTTTGCCTGGGCAGCAGTCTCCCTGGATTCCTCCAAACATAACAAACTGCCAAACATTCTCCCTTCAACAACAGACTGAACTGTGTCAAGATAAAGAAATCTTTCAGGTACCTTGCCTTTTAAAGCTTAATGGTCACTTTATTGCCATGTTTACTTAGGGGAAGTTGATGATGAGTACACTGAACCTATTGATTTAAATTTGCTTGAGCAAAATCTTTTGTCTGTTAAGTACAGCCATGGTTAGGACTATTACATGCATCCTGATGAGGGCAGATTCAGCACATTTAATTAAAAGTGATGTCTCTTTTTTTTTGAAATGTCAAGCAGGTCAAATAATGGGGAACAGTTCCTATACGGACTTGTAGCTGGGAGCAGAAATGTACTTCCTACGTATTGCATGATGTAATGATGTAAAAAATTGCTTTTTGCTTTGAGAATCCACAGGATAGCTACGGCTGGTTAGTGGTCTGCTTGGCTGTGCCTGGCACATGCAGTCAAGGTGCCAAAGGGAGCTGTAGAATGCAGAAGTTGAGGTTACTGTTATGGAGGAGATGAGGAAACTTCCTATAAATCTGTATTTCATGATTTTTTGGATCAGGTTAATTATCCTTCAGATTCATTGTCCCTGAAGGAACCAAAAGCACTTTGAGTGGCTTGTTAATGCTTAAAGGGCAGGGCTGCACTAGCAAGTGTCACTTACGGCTTCCCACATGAGCAGAGATGTGCTGGTGTTGGGGTGAGAAATGGTACGGCAGGCTGGGTCACTGAGAGATTGCTATATAAGCTAGGATAGCCTACCTGGCTGAAAGAAACTGAGGTACTTTGCATCAGAGTTTATGCAATAGTAGTAAGTCTAGAGTAGAATTCTGTAAATTCATAGCAGTTAAGATGACATTGAGATTTAATTAAAAAAATCCATATGAGGCAGTGTATTTTAGATGCTATATTAGCCATCTGTTACTCCCCATTTTGTTAGTTCCGAGTAGACTTCAAAGAGCCTTTTCTTCTGTCTCTCTTACTTATCTTGAGCGTTTTCTTTAAAACTAGTCTTTTGTTTCCTCATATTACTCTAAAGTAATCCTATAATTTACGTTTTCCGTCTCTAAAAAGACTCTAGAACATTTAAAGCTACATTATACCCTATATACAATGCTCATTTCAGCTAAACTGCAGATATATTTGGGGTTTTCTATTAACCACACACAGATACAATACACATCACTTTTGACTGTAGTAGTTAAGTAGAAGACATTCTTTAAAAAAAAACAATAACTAATAAAGTGTTGAAAAATACTGTTTATGCTTGAAGTGCAAGGAAAAATTAGCCAGAACGTAATTATATAGGTTGGATTATGGCCAGGACAATAGTGGTAATGTCCTTACTCCTTAAGAGAATGTACCATGTGGTCCTTATGACAAGTGGTCATTATTTCTTGGCTTGATCTTTCATTTGAAGGGTTGCAGTTCTCCAGCATCATGCTGAGCTTCTGCTGTAATAAAATAATAATAATGTTTAGAAACTCTGTTGAGAATGCTGCACTGCATAAATCCTATGTCAAGCTAGTCCCTGGGCCCAGGCATTGCAGTCAAAGTCATAGACATGTTAGCTTGTCCTTTGTTTTTTTTACAGGTGTTTAAATATTTGTATATGCAGTATGTATGTTTGGCTTTGTATTTTGAAACTGGTATGTAGTTCTGCTTACCTTGCACATGGTCTGAGCTGCATGTGAATGGCATACACTGCTCAGTTCCATCTTTAAGAACATACCCTCATGGTGCTGCTTCTTTCAGAAAAGAAGAGCATAACTTTCTAGTTGACTGTAAGTGTAATTCAGAAATATTTTTCAAGGTACAGCATTGAATACAGCAGTACTTCTGAAATCAGCTTAAATTTTTTTCAGTACATAAGGTTGTACATACTTTATTGACAAATTGCAAGAAACTAGTATTTTCAAATGATCTCATCTGTGACAGTGGTTTGTATGAAATAGTTCCGTGCTGCATTCAAATCACGCTTGGAAATACTCAACTCTTTGTTTTTGTTTTATACAAAATTAGCTTTGGGGGATTACATTGTTTACGTATGTTAAGAATACTGAAGTATTTCTTTCAGGGCAACCATTAATTTATTGCTATAAGTAAATGCTCTGTTGATTGGCATTGTAGGCAGAAGCCTGTCATTGATTTTATGCTCATGTGAGAACTTCTTCTAGAAGTATTACATTTCAGGAGAATTAATTTTAGTCAGTAATGACCCAGTGACTGACTGTAGCTTTGACCTGCTGAATTCACAGGGTTGCAGATAGAGGAATTCTGCAGGGATGGCGAATTTGGCTCTTGCCAGTGGTCTGGTAATTACTAGTGAAAGAGGCTGAGATAGCTGCATGGATGGCACGACCCAAGTAATACAGGTAGTGTGACACATGCAGGGAGTGCAAAGCAGAGAAACTTCAGTGCCTGCTCACCGTAAGGCATGGGTCCTGGGGAGTTTATTAGCGGCACCGCATGGTAATAATTGGCTCTGTTCAGCTTTTTGAACACCCCTGTAGTTTTGGTCTAAGGCTGTGAAGTAGAAAGTCTGTCTGGCTCTGCACTTGGCCAGTCCAGGTTACAAGTGTTACTGGCTGAAATTCTGCACTGCCTGAGAGCAGTTTTTGCTTCTGCATCTTAAGCTGCTCCAGACCAGCGGTCCCTGTGGTACTGAGGCTGCTTGTAGGCAGCTGCCATAGCCAGATGTATCTGTAGCCAGTGCATGGTTAGTATGCAGGCTGGGTGATGCTGTGATTCTGCTTTCCAACAACAGCCTGAAGACTTGTTTTTCCTCATTGGAGTAGCTTGTATTTCTTTTGTGGAAGGGCTGTTGCACAAAGTAAGAGTGTGGTGAAGTGTTCTCATTTCACCCTAAGTAAACTACACAGAGTTAGCTCAGGTAAGAAATGGAGCTGTCTTACGTAGTTCATCTTGCAATAAAAATAAGTTTGGATTTTGTCATGCCCTCACTCAGTATTTAAAAAGGGAAGATACATTTTCAGGTGACTGGAGGAGGGCAGGTCATTTTTCTGTCTGCATTCAGAATTAATTTTAAGAATAATTACTCTCTAAAAAACTGTCATTAAAAATACCCAAGTTTTAGCAATTCCAGGAGGGGCTAAGAAAGGCAATGATGCATTTCCTGGGGATTCCTGTCTACAAAAAGATAGGCACCTGAAGATACACTATACTGGTGTTATTTGAAAAAGCCCTTATTACCTCCCTGGCCATCCCCTCCATTTCCACTGATAGAGGAAGTACTATTTCCTCGAACAGCGAATACATTTTGTCACCTTTTGATCCTTGTTAATTTTGGAGATAATGTCTTCTTTCTTCTTTGAACAAACAGTTAGCTAAAGAACAGCATATCCAATCTGAGAATTATACAATCTTCAACATCCTGAGTAATGGAGAGATCGAGTGCAGCAACTCTTTGGAAGATGAATGTGATATGGAAATTCCTGGACAGGCACTTATCTACCGTCCTGCTCGTCAGCATATTTATTCTGTCTTGTTGGAGTCTGGAAAAGGTAAGGATTAAACTACTTACACCATTATACAAGCATACTTTCAATTTTGAAATAGGAAATCTTGAATTAATTGTTTCAGTGGCTTCACTGGTGTGGCCTTTAGGAGAGAAACTGGGCAGCTGAAGTGTACTTCTTAACCAGAAAATGTGCAGTGAAATTGTAGTTTTTCTACATTTCAATTTCAGTGCTTTTAAAGAGGTTTTTAAAAACGGGTATTTTCTTCCTTGTTAAATGGGAATTTGTGAAAGTTCATGATCAAAAGACTGATCAAAGCAATGACATTTAGAAGATTTTAAATGTTTGAGAGGATATGAAACCTTACATTGCTTTGATGAGCGTGGCTCCTAATGAATTAGTGAGTTGTAATATACTCCCACAAAACAGTAACGCAGTGTTACTATTTTACCTTCTATTGATTTTAAGTCTGCAATTTTAAGAACAGTGGATAGTTACTGTAGTAATACAAATGCAAGTGGTCATGCCACTGATTATTAGTTCTTTCATCAAAGTGCAAGAAAATATGATTCCTTTATCCAGTGGTATAAACAGATACTGTAGCAGGTATACATATATCTGTTTTTATTCTCCTGGTTTAAGACAGGGAATTCATTATTCACATCCTTGGACAATCTTTGTGTTCTTAAGACTTCCATTAATGTTATCTTTAGAGTGTCTTTTAGACAGTTATTTGAAAAATTAAAATGTACTGAACTTTTATTCTCTTCAATACATTGATTTCACCTTGGTAATCACTTTACATTTTACTGATGAAAATACACCACCATCAAAGCTAATCTTCAACGTATGTGCTTAGAAAGGCACAGAAAGGTAATTAAGTACCTGACTTCCTTCAGTAGCTAGAGGCTGAAGTTGTGCCATAATAGGGAAAAAGTAGGAAAAACTGAATCAGAGTTTACATAGTCACTTGGAGAGAGTAACAAAAATCTCAGCGGTAGTCATGCACATCTGTCATTTTTCATTTTTCAGCCTACTGCCTCTAAATTCTGTAGACAATTATAACTTGGTTGGGTTTTGTTTATTCTTCTAACCAGCAGGATATTCATTGTTGTCTTCTGAAACAACCAGACCAAAACTTCTAATTAACAATTGTTTCTGTGAGATGGCAGGGTAGTAGGCAGATTTGCATTTGTGTTACAGTGTTTGTAGTACTCTGATGAAGATTAGAATTGAAATACAGAAACATTAATTTAGAATATTATTGAAAATGAAATTTGAACATGAAAGAAGTCAAGAATTCTTCTAAGAAAGTGATTTTAGAAAAAAACATAGATAACATATTATTTCTTCCCAGTTAATACTTCAAATTACGGAGATAATTTTCTAAAGTAAATCAGTGTACCCTCAATCCTTAACCCTTCCAGAAAGGCAGGAAGAGTGTGTATGCGTGGACACCCCTATTAAATCTGCATTTTTAGTGCATGTATCTACCTCTAAAACTGCTTTAACCATGCCACTTCCTAGTAGTTCATGGGTTGGATTTTTATTCCAGTGGATAGTTGCTTCTAAGGTGAAAGTGTAGCTCAGTAATCAGAGTCTGTATGGGAATTCATAAGGCAATGTAAGCATTATTTTATATGAATTTGCTGCTAGACCTACGAGGAAGTTTTGTTTATTACAAAGTAACTACAATCCTATGCTGGTTTTCCTCAGATGAGGTCAAGTTGACTGTTTTTTCTGATTTGATGAGGGGTAGGATGGGAAGAAGTAACCTACACTGTATGTAGGTTATAATAGTATGTAGAATTACTTTGGTTTGGCATTAAAAATCAGTTTATTGGAAGGAGGTAACCAATTAAATTAGTACACGTGGAGTCTACTGCCATTACGCTACAGTCCCTGATGTAGCTTATTTGAAGCTAACTTGGCTAACTCTACACAATGTTCCACTTTGCAGCACAGATGTATGTGTTAGTGATCCTTTTTTTTTTATTCCTTAAGATCCCTCAATTACAAAATCCCTGTGTTGGAAACTAACCTCTTTGCAGTTTGCACATCTGCTTATTTATTGTTAAATAGGGATAGCAAAGCAGCCAACATTTAGTAAAAGCAGTGGTTACAGTTTTAGTAAGAACAGATTAAAAATAATGTTAACTGTTTCCTTTATCCTGAAAGAAGGAACTGTTAGTTTTGAATGTCTAGGTTGAGATTTCCAAGGCTCCTTAAGAGACCCAAGAATGCATAGGAGCTGGATGTTGTCATATCTTTTGAAATCACCCACCTAGACCGTGCCACTTTGCCTGAAGCCACAATATGATAAGCATTTCTTTTGCTGTCACTGCCAGTTTAAGTAATTTTCTTGCACAGCCACTCATTTCAGTCCCTGCACAACCTCTCAGTTGTGCTGGTGCAGCTGTTGGTGCAGCTGTGTGGTGTCCTAGTTTGAGAAACTGAAAACAGTCCCTCTCTCCCTTCCCTCACTTTCTTGCAGTCAGGTAACTAATCTGGTTCTGTTTCCCCATCTGACTCTGTGCAGCCACAAACTGCTGTGGTGAAACAGCCCGAGAGAATGGCAGGGAGTAGGAATGAGCAAATCAGTGGTAGCCTGTAAAAGTTAGCAGTGCTGCTCAAAGAATTACTTGTGTAGCTATGCCTTTGTCATAGTTTGGTATATGGTAAGCATGCGCGTACCTTTACTCACAGAGATGTTGCTAGAATCACAGTTTTATTTTTGACCCTACAAAAATAAATAGGGGTTGATGGTGATCCTAATAACATGGCATTGGTTGCCTGTGTATTTTAAAAATATCTTTAAAATTAATTGAGCTTTTTCTGATCATTACGTGGAATATTGCATATAGTGATACATAAATTGTCAACTTCTAGCATCTTTCATAGAAAAACAGTACAATTAGGAAAAGTCAGGGATGGGAAAATAACAGTAAGTAGTGCTCTTTGGTAGGGCAGCCAAGCTCTTTTGTGTGCAAAGAGTTCAGAACAAAACCAGCAGGTTTTGGCACTAGTGCAGTCCATGGAAATACCTGCACCTGCGTAACTGTTGCCAATTAGGAGGTTATGTAACGTAGCCTAAGCCTGTGGCCAGCTCCTGGAAGTCCTGGAATCACTCCCAGTTCAAACATCAGCAGGCCAGACTGATCCTCACTGTGATACTGTCAAAAACAGTCTGTTAGAAGAATTTTTGCCAGTTATCACCAGTGACCACTCAGGAGGGGTGGCATCATTGCAGGTGTAAGAGAGCACATATAACAGCGTTTCCAGCTGTCTTGTGTTTTGGTGTTTTGCACATAGCTGAAATTTTCCTTAGGCTGTCTAAGCAGTGCTTCCACAGGTTGTTCAGAATCTATTTAAACAAAGGAACGGCTGTTTTTTGAATTTCAGTGGTGATATTCTGTAAGTACAGTGTGGGGAAAAAAGTTTTAAAAATTACTGTTTTTTTCCAGAGATATTTCCATGCAGGGGGGGTTGGCATTTGGTAATCATGTCTCCATTTTGTTGTTGCTATGTTAATGTGCTGTTGATTTGCAGGACCTTGCTTTCAGCTTGTATTTATTTGGCTACTTACGGGAACAGTAATATACTTTTGTAACTAATGGAACTAATGGACTATAATAGTGAAAAGCACGCAGCAGATGTGGTACTGTTCCCTGAGGTTTCCTATTGACTTCTCTTTTTACTGTGCTTGAGGTCAATGGGTGATGTAAAAATAGTATTTTACTGGCATGTGGAATTGAGAGACATTTTGATAAGTTGTTCTGTGAGTTGTGGAACTCATAAAGAGTGACTCTCCTCACCAGCTTCCCCTCAGCAAAGTTTTTATATTTCCATTCCTCTTCCTAGACTTCTCCTAGCCTCTCCCCGTGTCCTTCACAACTCCTTCTGGCAATATATGAGTTGCTAAGTTTGTTCCCTATTGTCTTCTGCTCTCCCCAAATCCTGTCTACCTTCTTACTCACCTCTGGCTCTTTTATAGCTACTTGTGTATTGATTTGCCATCCAGTGTGTTCACATACATGAGGTAACTTGACTTTCCTGCCTTTGTTTCAGTTGGTGCTTTAACAGGATCCCTCAGCTGAGTCACCAGTTTCACAAAATGTTTAGGATTTTAATAAATTTGAAGTCTTTTCTCCTCTGTCAGATTTAGTTGAAACAGAGCAGTGCATCCATGAATTAATTGCAAGACAGATGTCCTAATTGTATTAGGCTTGCTTCATTAAGAAGCCAGGCTAAAATCTGGGAGGCTGGGTAAGCTGAACAGATTGAATAAATCAGAGTAATTTACATAATAAATCTTAAAACAGAATGCTAAAACGTCAGAATGTTTCTGAAAGTGACTTTGGGTTATTAAATTGGAGGGGTCTGTTCATGAGGTAGCGTTATTGTAGGCAATGATTTGTAATCAAGATGTGAGACTATTCAGGAGTATGCACATGACTGGTGTGTGCAATCTAAGGCTTTGTTTTTCCCCAGTGTAGGCATTTTTTCATTTTATTCTTAGTGTCATCAGGTTTTGATCAGTGAAGCATGGCAAGCCTGGTGTAATGCTGTCCCTTGTTGGTCCAGATGTTGGTCCTTCGGTCCTTCACCTTTATTGGGAGTTTGTGTTGCAGGTCCGTGGGTAAGGAGGGAAGAAGCAGGGCTGTAAAACAGATTTTGTTGTGTTCTTTTCCCTCCTTCTTATCCCTGGCACTAGAACTCCATCTGAGGAATTTCTGCCCTTGCACCATAGCACGCTATTTGTTCATTCATGCTAACAGTCTTTTGCATTGTTGAGCTATGAACAGGATCAGGAGATGAATGTGAACAAACTTTTTGGGGTGGTAGAGTGGTGTGTTGGAGAGATTTGTTTAGTTTGTTTTAAGCTAGGTGAAGTTTTTGATTACGGCTCATAGTGTGGTGTCAGAAATACTTGTGCAGTAAAGTGCAGGCTGATTGGAATTGATAAAAGGCAGGAATTTTTAAAACCAGTGGCTTCAGCACTGGGTGAGAGCTGGAAGGAATTAGAGATGCAGTTTTGTGAATCTGGAAAGGGACAAGCAAAGGGGGGCAGGGGGAAGAAAGCTTTGAGATTTGCCTGGAAAATATTTGAAAATACTATTCCAAGTGCCTAGGACTAGCTAAATCTGTTTAATTTGTGCTCTTTACCAGACTACAGAGAGTGGAAACTTAGGGTTACCATAAGCAAAATCTGGACAGAATTCAGAAGCATCATTTATAACAATGATAATGATTGTAGGGGTTTTTTTATGAAGACTTGCATTGGAATGATTGGATATTTGATAGACTGCATTTCAAAAATTCTTAAATGCCTGAGTTTTTTCTGCGTTTTGTTTTGTTTTGTTTTTTAAAGCTTCAAGTAGATGCCCAATTTCAGTAGTGGAATTTTTAATTTAAGAGGCACCCTACTCTTTACTGGGGGGCAGGGCAGAATTGAGGTTAGGGGGTGGGAAGCCACTTGAGCTATTATGCATAAACAGTCCCTTTATACTAGATAAAAGGTCTGGAACAATGGGCTGTAAAAGCTCTGCATCTGACAGTGGGATGACTCCATTGCTGTCAGCTTTCAAATAGCCATCAAGGCCTCCTTATAAAGATTTTGTCTCAAACCCTGACACAGGAAATGTCAGGGCAAGTTGGGAGGAGAATCATATTAAGGACTGCATATGTGGCAGTGTGACAGCCTTGAG
This sequence comes from Falco punctatus, assembly GCF_963210335.1. Classification (NCBI taxonomy): domain Eukaryota; kingdom Metazoa; phylum Chordata; class Aves; order Falconiformes; family Falconidae; genus Falco; species Falco punctatus. The sequence continues at coordinate 79,613,049 of NC_137584.1, forward strand.
AGACTGAGGTGTCCCATATAGGTCCCTAAGCTGTGCCAGATACCTCCACAGCTTCCTGAACTGCCTTGGAATGGGAAGGCCTAAAACTGGCTGAAAGCCATTTTACAATGCCTTCCACAGACTCTTGTACTTACCTTTTTGGCTGCAGTTCCCAACTCCAAACTTGTGTTTATAGTATGTAATTCAAACTCTCTTCCTTTATTCTGGTGATTTGGTATAAAGATACCAATGCTAATTTTCCTTGGTTTGTTTTTGAAGAAGCTGAGCAAACAAGTCATTATGAAGTGCCTTCTATTACTTTACAATCCTGATCGCCACTGCTTCCAGCTTTTACACTAGTGTCAATACTTGCATTTGACTTAATGATCCAATCCTATGTTTTTTAGGTGGACCCTATCCTTTGGTAAAAGAGTGGTTTGTCTATTTTGGAAATCCTCTCCAGCAGCCAGAGCTGATACAACCTGTACAACCTTCTATTCCAGGTAAAATAAAAATGCGTTTTAAGTCTGAACGGAAATAATGACATCACTAAAATCAGGTTAGACAATCCATCATTACATGTTTGATATGGAATCCAAAATTACTGTGGAGAACTAGGAGCTAAAGTAGAAATGCTGCATGCCTGTAATTGCTTTTAATTACCCTGTGTAATTGTAATAGGATTCAGCTTTGACCTACATGTTATTGCTATCACAGAATCATGAAACCATTTAGGTTGGAAAAGACCTTTGAGATCATCAAGTCCAACCATTAACCCAGGACTGCCAAGTGCATCGATAAACCATGTTGCTAAGTGCTGCATCTACGTATTTTTTAAATACCTGCAAGGATGGTGATTCCACCACCTCCCTGGGCAGCCTGTTCCAATGCTTGACCTCCCTTTCAGTGAAGAAATTTTCCTAATATCCAATCTAAACCTCCCCTGGTCCAACTTGAGGCCGTTTCCTCTTGTCCTATTTCTTATTATCCAGGAGAAGAGACCGACCCCCGCTGCCTACGGCCCCTGTCAGGTGGCTGCGGAGAGCGATCAGGTCCCCCCTGAGCCCCCTCCTCTCCAGGCCAACCCCCCCAGGTCCCTCAGCCGCCCCTCACAAGGCTGGTGCCCCAGCCCCTGCCCCAGCCCCCTGCCCGGCTCTGGACACGCTCCAGCCCCTCCACGTCCCCCTGCAGTGAGGGGCCCAAAGCTGAACACAGGGGTCCAGGGGCGGCCTCACCGGTGCCCAGCACAGGGGGAGAATGTGTCTATGTGCTAATTCAAACGTCACTTCTAAAATGCGAACAATTTCTTAAAGGTTCTAAATGTGGCTCTGAGGTCAGGATAAGTGGTGTGTAGGGCCTTATTAAAATTCTTCTGTTAAGCTGTTAGAGAGTGTGTTAACAAGGCTGGTGGAGAATATAAAAAAAAGAGTACTTTTTAAATCACCTGTGAAAACCCAAAAAGAGAATCCAGCTTTCAATTAAAAAATAATTAGACGCTCTGTTTCTGTGAAGCTCTTTCTATGGTCTTAAGTATCAAGTGTTTTGTGTGTTTTTATCTTCTTTCCTTTGGTAAAGGACACATTCATAAACAGTCTTAGTGAAATTAGTGTAAGGAGGAATGTGTTACATTTATGAGGAAGTATCATACGCGTTAGTGAAAAGATTGGTCACTGTATATGTCACTAAATTGTGTCATGCAATAGAAGTTTAGGATAGGAAGTAAAAGTACTGATTCAATCTTGTTATTTCAGAGGGAAAATTACTCTGATTGTTCATTTCTCCATGCTATTGTAGTCATAACCCCTCTATCTTTACTCTCACAACTTGCTCTCTCCGTCTAGTCATCTGCTATCCTGTGGACCAGGAGCTCAGAGGGGTTTTTTTGTCTTTAAATTAAATTAATTAGTTCCATTGATATACAATATCATTGCCATGTTCTTCAGAAAAATTATCTACTCAGCTTTTTGAGAGTAATTACCAGTGCTTCTTCCCTCTGTACCCAGAGGTTTCTGTAGTAGTCCTTGCTCTGATCTGGTCTAAATCCAGATCCAGAAGCAGTTGAAATGCATTCACTTTTTTTTTTTTTTTTTAATCTTTGTTGGTTAGATATTGCTTTAGAACCTGCTTGGTTTTACTCTTCTAAGGTTATAGTAAATTTTCGTTTAAGGTATCCTAAGATTATACATTTATCTTCATATTTGAAACTCGTATGTTTGATGTGAGTCTTCTCATTCAAGGATAAAGGTAAAACAGTTGCTCTTTAGATGTTAGCCTCTTCAAAATCCTTTTGAAGGGAACTGTTTGGAAAGAGATGAATTATACAGAAAAAGCACAAGGTTTCATTTGATATACAGTGGTTTCACTGCCCAGTACCCTGATATGATATTAAGAGAGTGATTATCTAATTGACTTGATAATAGCATAAAATTGCTGCAAAATTTTCCAAATGGATATGAATATGCAGGATAAAAATTGATTGGTCTGTCCTGTACAACTGTTTTATTTCAGCATAAAATGGTCTGGGAACATGCAATTGTAAAACAAGCAAACAAAATTCAACCAAGTATAGACCATACTTATGTAGTTACATTTCAGTTTAATGATAAATATACTGTATTTATTGTTATGAAATTTTCCTTCCCAAATAGTACAGTACCTTTCTCCCTTTCTGGAGAGGAATCCCCTTAATCTCACGTTCGCTGGTTGCACTGCGCTGCAAACATGCTACACATAGAACCCACCTTCATGTTGACAGTAAACAAGATTTGAAATCACTCTGTTTGCTTGTTTTTAGTAACCACATAAGAGGAGTTTATAAAAACAGGGTCTTCTCAGCCATAATCTTTACTAACCCAGTAATGAAAGGCTGCTCAAGCAGACTATTAAAAAAGGGGAGGAGGACTTCTAGTGTTTATTTTTAGTGCTCTGTTGTCATTCCTTCAGCGAACAAATATTTTTCTAAAATTTTTGCAGTCCATATTTGTATGCCTTACATTCGCTCATGCATCTTTTATTTTCCACAGCATGACTTTCAAATTCACCAAATAAGGTTCTCAACAGCACATCACATTTTTCAGACAGGGATCATATTTAGAGCTAAATTTAAAGAAGTTGTTATAGGAAGTTAGAGTTCAAAGCTGTCAGTCAAGATCAGGTTACTCAAAACCAGAAAAAACCTTACCAGAAATTAGCTGAAAAATCACAGGTGCAATTAATCTGGGAAGGTTCTTTGTTTTATGGTTTTTGGAAAACAATTACTTTAGAAGTATACTGAGAATATATGGGAAATCATGACTCTAAATTTGATTTAGATTAAAAAGTCTGTAGAAATAATATTTGATATAAACTTTGAACTGTAATTCCCATAACCATAGATATTTTAAATTTCGCATTGATTTTTTTTTTTAAAAAAGTAGAATTCCCACTGATTTTGTGCATGTGCAAATAGCAGCAGAACTGTCTTGCATCTGAAGAGCTTGCAGGTGATAGATTGAATGTTAGCTCTTTTTTTAAAATGAAATATTAAATCCTAAAGTCTGGAAGATGATAGCTTAATATGTTTTTAAAATATAGTGCGTACTATGTATATTTTTCTTGAGAGACAGTCTTCTGAATAAGCATCTGCATTTGCTCGTATTCTCTGTCTCTTTCTCCCTTCTGGAATGTTTCTTTTCAGTTGAATGAATGTGATCATGATGTTTCCCACACACTGACAGAGCAGCACTTAAACTGATAAAAAATGTCTCTGAGAAATTAATTTTGTTAGAAGACCTGTGATCCAAGAAAGTACTTTTTAACATCCATATCTTGTGAACATAGTGGATCTATTTGATATGTGTGCAATTTATATGGAACAGAGGAAGTTTTAAAGTCTTTACTGGAAATTTGTCGATTCTGCTTTTTATTTTATTTCTTCCGAAAATGCGTAGGATATTGTAGCTTCATATCACAGGAGTTTGGATGTGCTTCCAGTATTCTAATCATTGCATCTTACAGGAATATGTCACAAATACGCTTACGTTCAAAATGCTGTCTCTGGAATGCTTCTTTAATGGTCAGATTTAACTGGCATTTGGGTTTATGGCATCTTTAAAATTGGCCACAGTTGTTGACAAGTTAATGTTGAGTGTTCCTAGCAAGTACGTTTTTATAAACTTATTTTCATTGCTCAGTATTTACATGGGCATGTAAAGCAATTAAATGTTAAAGTTCTGTTACTGGTGTTATAAAATGAAGTTTCAATAGTCACTACTTCAAATGTGCATTAACAGTTAATATTATACATTTATGCCTATATACACAGTGATGGCGTGTTTTAAGTTAGTATGAATGTGAGGATCACCTTTGTATAAGCCTTGAGTTCAACGATACAGTATTAATGCATTCCACAACTTTTGCATGCATCGCATATTCATAAATCAGTTATTGAAGTTCAAACAAGTGAAATAAATATTTATGCATTCCCTTGAAGTGCTCTTGATTATCATGATGCTTGGTATATGACAGTGTCTTTGAATGTGTGAGTGTAAGGGAAAAAGGAAAAAAAATTAATCAATGCTTTTTCTCTTAACTTGTTGGTTGTCCATTTTGTATTTAGGCAAGAAGTATCTCTTGACCTCTGTGGAGGTCTTTGTGACTCTCTTCTTGGAGTTCCCAAGGATTACAGTTTACTAATCTGTATATGTACTGAATATGACTTTCACGCAGTTTTGTGCAAGTTGAGAATAGCCATAAGTATATGCAGTGTTTGAATATCTCTAATTCATATGAACTTAGGGCTCCTACAACCCCAGTAGGACAGATAATTTTCTAATGACTAATCTTTACTGTAAAGATGTATCAATAATATATACCTAAGTATGTTTTGTTCTGTTTCCCTTTTGTTACTCACTTTTGGGTTTTTTTTAGGTTAATTTACTAAATATTTAGATGTGTTCAGAAAGTAACACATTGCTCCTCCCTCCCTATGTAAGTGAATTCTCTCTTTCAGGAACATTTTCTAATTGCTGTGAAGTATGTAGTGAGAACGTAACTAGAGCAGAGAGCAGTTGTGGGGGTCTATTGTATATGAATCTTAGGTCTATTGTTGACTGCACACATGATGGGAGAGTCATTACACTTCAGTGTATTTGTTTCTTTGTTTTACTTATCTTTCATTTAAGGGTTAATGTAATGGATCGCTGTTGGTATTACATGAAATTTAATTACTCGTATCAGAGATCCTTTCAGAAAAATAATGCTTTAGGTTGGTATGTTCCAAAAAGAAATAGCGTCAAGTTTTCCTTCCCAGAGTAAATAACTCATAATTCATCAGTACCTCTTTTTCCCAGACACAAGTAGATGTTGATTCTCAAAGTGTAAGAAACTGTTTATGGAACAGATGTCTTGAATTTTTTGTTGAGCTCTCTCAATATAGATATGTAATCTTGATTATTGATGTAGTTCATGGGTTTACTCTGGAGAAGGATTTCTATAATTAGGTACCCCTGGATGCAATTCATTAAAAAAAACCCTGCACAAATGGAAAGAGTACTTTTAACTAATTCTTGGTGTATCTCTTCATGTGCAGCTGACTGGGAACCTTCTGGAAAGCAGAAACCATCAAAACTGTTTGAGTTTACCCATGCAAAAATTGTCTCAGACATTAAAGTTTCTTAGGCTTGGTAGAAGAGCTGTCTTTGTTTTGTTTTATGCATGTTATATTTGCTTTTCTTCCTGGAACTTAGACTCTGCTGTTCTGTTTTGGTTTTGTTTTGTTTTGTTTTTGTTTTTTTTCTTAAGGCAGCAATTACCAGTATCAAAACCAGCAATCTGAGTCATGCTGTCTGTACTGGCCCACTCACTCCCAGTATTTGTGTTATTGCTAACCTGCATTTCTAACACTGATCAAGCAACTGGTATTTTTTTCTTAATATATATATTTCCCTGCAATCATGATGGTAGATCTTTACATGGTTAAAACTTTTGATGGGAGAGTTAGTCTTAAAAATAGTAAAAAAAAAAAATCCATCAGGGAGATGAAGAAAGAAAATACTAACTTCTCTTCTAGTTTCCCTCTTTGCAAAGAATTAGTACCATTTGGTTAATGGGCTTTCTTGGCTAAATAAACATCCTCTGTGTAGATTTCAGCACCTTGTCACTTTAACTATTTATTATCACCCAAGTGTTCCTAACTGGACTACAGCTGCTGCATGTCACACAAAAAAGGAAAAGGTGTTACCAAATGTAGCTTAATTAGTCCACATTTAAAATTCACACCTCATTTTAGTTAACTACAGAAGCAGCAGTACTTTTGGGGAGGATTCTGGCATTAATTGGAATTCTTAGGCTTAACTAGTTAGCTGTTCTGTTATTTCATGTGCATTAGTATTTAGTCTGATAACAGATTAAATGTAATTTAAATGGGGAGCAAATCTGACATTAGTTCACACGTGTCACAAGTTGGAAGATGGCAAAATGGGGTAAATATCAAGGATTTAGAGGCCAGGGTGAATGATGCTATACAAAGACGGGAAAAATACATTATACACAACTAATGACAATTCTTTTGTGTGTGGTTGCAACAGTGTTTCATACAGTAGCCTAGGGAGTGCAAAATACCAGATAGATTTGGGTTTTGTTCCCAGACTGGAACCTACTGCGGAGGAGATACACCAGCACAGTGTGTTTTGGAGGATGTGTATTGGACAGCAAATGGTGTAGGTGACCCATTTGTTCATTAGAACAGGTGATTATAGAGGCAATGCAAGAATCCTTCAAGGACCTCTGATACACTAGCTCTAGGAGAGAGAGAAGAAACAGATGTGGTTGTTTTCTGCTGAATCACTATTTTTTGATGAAGCTAACCTTGTTTAATGCTGTGGATCCCCAAGGGAAAGGACACACTTGTAGGCAAACTTTGTTCTTGCAAAGGGTAAAAGCCTGCTGTCTATATTGTTACAACAGTTGAATTCAGTCCACTCTGCTTAAACATGCCTGGATTCAATACAATTTGTTTAAATTACAGGCCTTAAATTTTTTTTTGTTTTTTTTTTTCAAATGCCAAGTTTTGTCAAATACATTTTAATTTCAACTCTGTGGTCTTTGCAAGTGCCCAGAGCAGATCAGTTGTTTCCTTTCAGATTGTAATGAGGTAGGCATGTTTTATCTTGTTGCTGCCAAGATAAAATAATGGATTTCTTTTGTAGGTGGAACACCTAATTTGAAAACACTGTGGTTTGCCAAAGGACCTGACGTGGAAAAACAACGGTATAGTACATTTCTGGCATGCTTTCACCTTCAGGACAGGATGGAAGATCTCCAAGCTCTAGAAGCACCTGTTGCAGCATTCTGCTGCTTGCTGACCTATCTTATGATGCAGGTAAACTGGGACAGTTGCTTTTTCTTCAGCTGTCAGCCCCGATAGATGTGATTGACTAATAAACTGTTCCTTGCTAGCCTGTGCTGGATTTTTCTCTTAATCTTTACTGTAGGCATAGTTGATCAAATATAATAGTACTGCATTACAGTATTTTTAATTACTCTATTTAACATGCATCATCTTGTTCAAGAAACACTTGGGTTTTTTAGTGGTTAGTCATAAGTCTCACATGCCCATGACAAATCCCCTTGGGCAGTTTAACAGAGAGAGTATAAACTGAGGGATTTCCTCTGCTTTTTGGGACCTGTTTGCAACTTAATGCTTCTCTTTTTGTGTTTCCTTTGTGTCGTGAGAAGACGACATTCCCTCAGGTGACTATGCAGACTGTGTAATCAGGCATTATAAATATTTAGTCAGCTTTCACTACTTTTTTACACCATCTTGTCAGCCTACTCAGTTTTAAGCTAGAATTGAAGACATGGCTCTTCTCATTAAATTCTGAGTAATAGGGGATCATTAGCTAGCAGTTCTGTTATAATTTCAAACATTTGGCAGCAGCAGACTACCTTAATTGTAATAAAAAGGAACACCAGATTAAATACAATATTGCTTCATTATTTACATTTCTCTTAGGTATTTAATATATTGTCTGTACTTGCTACCTTTCAAATGCTGATCTCACAAGCAGATTTTCCTCTCTGAGGATGAGAAAATTGTAATGCCTTTATCTAATCTGATAAGCAATAGTGCACTTTTACTTACACTGAACTGCAGTTTGTCTTCTGTTTTGCTTTTTTTGGACTTCACTTTCCTCAATAACAGATTTATATTGGTGTGTGATACGTGAAAACAAGTTCTTCCTGACTTTTGCTTTCTTTTTCCTTCATACGTGTTTGATCAAACTTAGATGATGTGTTGAGGAAGTACACATGGGAATTATACAAATGATCCGTATAGCTTTTTTTTTTTCTTATTTTTGTATAGCAGAATATAAATGGAAAGTTTTTGGAAGATGAAACTCATTAAACATCAATTCATGTCGTGTTGTTTCAATTCAGCAAGATACATATGTACTTAGCTTTTAACATACCTTAAGTGTTTTTGATATTTGCATATGAAGTTACAGTTTATCTATTTTCACGCTATCATTTAATTATTGTGCTTTCCTTTCATAGAATGATTGCTAGATTATTTGAGAAGGGTTTCTTTAGTGGGACTAAGAAGAGGAGTAATGGGACAGAACACCTACAGAAATGTGGATTTACTGAGCCTTGATCACAGCACATTAATAAAACTGAAAAAAAAATGCTTTTAGTGATATGGTTTCAGAACTTATTATCCAAAGGTTAATGTTCAAAACAGATGTGAAAACAGTTTTGCAGCTCATGTTTTCAACAAGAATAATAGCAGAGACATCACACAAAGGGCTTAGTTTGATGGATGGTTTTGCATCACAGTGCCAGTTTTTCAACACCTGTCCGCTTTTCCTGATTCTCTTCTGCCCTCTGAGTTGCACCGATACCATCTAACCTGTGAGCCAGACTAGGGCATTGATTTGGATTAAAATGTTTTTCACTGCTGAGCTATTTCAAACTTTGGTTGGTTCTCTGATATTGTCCATTTGGGTTTTTGGGGTGTTTGAGAGGAAAACATTAGAGTAAGAGTGTCAGCAGCCATGCTTTGAGCTGGCCTTCCTGCTTCCATTTGTTTTATAGCTGAGAAAACAATGCTTGTCTAACTGTGGCCCAATACTTGTCTTTACACTTCAGTCTTACATTTGTATTAGAGAGGGAAGATGGATTGTTACCCCAAAGGTGATTTAACTTGAGCAATTGTAGGTTGCCTTGAAGCAGGCTAACGTAATTTCCTTCAGCTCATATGAGGGAGAAATGAACTTCTTAAAAATTTCATTGCTTATCTTTTAATCTAACCTAAAACTTAGGTGTTTGCAGGAATCACATACTGACCAACCCATCAGGCTTCCTCAGAGTTTATATACAAGTATTTTATGAAAACTTCAGATGCTTTTTTTTTTTAAGTCAGGAAAAAAAAATCCAACAAGCAAATCTTAACTATGTAAAGAAAGTAATCTTTTTGGTGAGTGTACTTTTAAAATGTCCTTCACATTAAGAAAAAGTAGTGAAAAAATTACAAAATAATAGGTTTTTCTTTAAACTTGGGGAAAGGAGTGAATGAGTTCAAATATCAAACTCCAAAGAAACAGGACATTTATCTTTCAAGCTTTTACAGTTTTGGAAGAAATCTGACCATGGAAGCATGATAACTCACCAAGTTCGGTTACTGAATAAAATATTTCTTTAAAGAAGTGTTTTAATATGCACAAGCATTTTGGCTGATCTGCTCTGTTAGCAGTGTTTTCATGCTGTTGTACTTGCAAGCAATATTTGACTTAACTTTTCCTAGGACAAAATTGTGCAAGTATTAAGAATTGTCTAAGTCACTTCTGTTGCAGCGTATGAAATGTGCAGGTTTAGCAAACCTCTCTTATTGTGATCTACACAAAGGTGACACCGGACTTGAAATACAGGGTAAAGTAGGGCCATTATCAGATTTTAGCAGCCAGGTGGAGTTAATGAATACCAAGGAGCATTTTGAAAGCTTAAAACTGTTCTGATATCCCTCACATTCTTGTGCTTTGTGCAAGTCTTAACAGCATCAGAGAGGGGAAAGTATTTTACACTTTACAAGCAGCAAGGCCTGGTTTAAAAAAAAAATTCTCAGTAGAGGTTGAATAATTTTTGTTTTGAGGAAGAAATAATGGGTTGCTCCTCCTAAGCAAGTGAATGAAGTAATTATAGACAGTTTCTTAGTGTTTGGGGTTTTTTTATTTTATTTTTCTATTGATTTACATCAATACCCTTTTGTTAGTTTTCCTCCCCTTCATTTTTTCTGTCACTTTTTGATTTTTAATAGCCATAGTAAAAACTCTTTAACAGATTCAAATGGGGTGTACACAATATCCCCCCAAAATCACACTGTTAAAAGAAAGGCAATGCAGAGTTTTAGGCAGCCTTTTAACTGTACTGTAAGCCCACAATGCGTATTTCCACACTTTGCTAGAGGAACCTTCCCTCAGGTTCCAATTCATAAAGAATTGTAAAGCTTTATGGATCTCACTTAGAGCCCTCTTCATAGCCTCAGCATTTGTAACGGGTATTTGGTCTTGGTATACATGTATAATCAATAATGTACTTACAAGAGGAAGCAAGTGATCCGAAATGGACTGGTTCTGTAAGGGAATCAGCCCAGCTGGTCTGGAGGTACTGTCTTTTTCCTGAGGTGACCATGTGCCTTTATAGAATCTCAGAATACTTTTTCACAACAGTAAATGCCCCCATTATCCCTTTCCTGATAGAAGTATTACAGTGAACTGTGACATGAGTTTAGAATTTATCTTTTCCCACTTGAACATTTTAGGTTTAGTTTTCTTAGTTCTGAGTTTTTCCCACTTCAATATGTAGCCTAAAAAAGCTAAAAGAATCTAAATGTTTTCTTAAATCCTGACATATAGCTTAATATAGGTAATTGAAATATTTTAGATTATTTTAAAAGCTTCCAACAGATAACTGTAAGCATTTGAAATAAATCACAATGGTCATCACATCTGTGGTTTATTGAGGTGGTTTTTATTGTGGGCCTTGATTATAAAGCAATTAATATTTAATAATATTTTCTTTTACTATGCTTAGTGTTATGGAGATGAAGAATTTTCCTGTTATTAAGAAACTCTTAAGGGAAGAGGAGAAGGGAATACATGAAGGGTGGGCATTTTGTTTGGTGTGTGGAAATCCATGTATATACACTATACACAGGTATTGGGGTATGCACTTCACTCAAGTTGTGAAAGTAAGTGTTTTGTTTCCTTTAAGAGTTTTTTCGTAGATGATACATTCATGGTGGTCGTAACTTCTTGAAGTCATTGATTTAAGTTTTATGTGCTTGAGCAAGAAAAGTCAATTTTCGGAAAGTTCCTCTTCAGAGCCTTCAGATAATGTGTGTTTTTTTATTTTAGGTCAGTAGCCTCTCTCTGGAGGACTTAAATGCATTTGTGGCCCTCATTCTCTGCCTCAAAGGGAAGTCAGCTGCTCAACTGGCGGGTTTGCAGGTATGGACTGGAATAATGCTTATGGTAACTTTGGGATCAATATTTTTTGGAAAATTCTTCTACGTTTCTTTTCAGATCCACAACTGAGGGTTATGGTAAATATACAGGCTCTTAATGTGTTACCGTTCATGTGAATACTTGCATTTGTTAATAATGTAAAAAAATAATATAGAAAGGACATTTTCTAGTGGTTGCAGTCCTAGGATAAATGAACTAGTCTCAGATTTCTTCCTGACTTGGCCTCCAGACTTCCAGCTGATAGAAAATCTGTAATGGTGAATCCTGTCTTGCAACATTGCTTCATTCTTTTTTCCTGAGGAAGATAGTATTTTTGAGACATAAGTTGTATGAAAATTACTAAATAAAGTTTAGTATTACTACCTATGGGAGGACATAAGCATAACATAAACCTAACCAGGAAAAAGGTCTTGTTACCTGTTGTAGCTCACTATAGTGAATACCTTTTGGATCACACTGTTCTGTAATTATTCAGAATTTGTGTTTTTTAAAAAAAATTATATACTCTGTAAATCTTTTTTCCTCTTTCCTATCTTTTTGAATTCACATGTGGAAAAGCGGGTTCCTAGATGATTATCACAGTGGAACCATCTAAATAGTTCTTGCATGTCTAATTATGCAAGAGCATTTTCAATTTTTCAGCTTGAGATTGTATTCAAAGTATTATCAGTGTATAGCACAGACTGCACATGTCAACGGCTGTTTGAGTTGTGGGTTTACTTAAAATTAAGGAGGAAAGGGTTAGAAATGGTTGGAATCTTAATGTACCTTCACTGTGAAAATCTTGCTTGTGTTTCCAAGAAATTCTCTGTTACTTTAACAGTCCATGCTAAAGTTTTAAAAGTACTTTTTGCTGATAGCAAGGTAAAACCACCGCTCCTATTACTATCCATTTGTTTCTAGTGCACAGATTCTGCTGTGATTCCAATTTCATTACTGGATTCATCATTACAGATGAAGTCCAGCCTCTTATCAGTTTCTCCTGAATTAATCACAAATTTGTTCGGCAGCTGATCAAGTGTTAGATCTGTGTAACAAAAAGGAAATGATGAAATGAAGGCAATATGGAAATTTCTGCCAAAGACATTGCACATAGTGTTGCACTTAATATTGAGGGTGTCATTACTTTATCAAGTCCATCATGGCAGTCGTTCAGTAAAAGCATAAAGGAAGCCCAGCATAAGCAGGAAATGTTGAAGCAATTTGTTTATAGGTGCACTTACAGGTACTATTATGTAAGTTTTTAAAGCGCTTGGAAGTTTATTCTGTTTGAATTAGATGTCTGTGTGATTCATTTGTGTTGTGGTTCTATGAAATTATAAATCTGAGTGTTGCATCCAAACATGTAATATGAATTAATGTATACTACTTAGCAATGGTCATTCCACTAATTCAGAGTTGTTCACAAAATTTTGTAACTTTCCCACAAAGCATATGGCAGGTCAGATTTTGTCTGCTCTTCCACTGTTGACATAAAAATACATGAAACACAAAGCTGGACTTACACTGTATCATGTATCGCTCTGTGAAGTGGACAGTACGTTGTTTGGATTTACTTATGGGTGCTGTTGGTAGGTCCTTTCCAAAGTTACATCAGTCTGCTGCTTATGTAAGCACTTCACACACTGACACGTAATGGCTTCTGCTCTGCTAAAAGCCAATGAAAGATTCGTATAAGGCAGTTGAAATGTTTGTATCGGGCTATTTTGTAGAGCACTTCTGTGTCTTATTCTACTGAAATTCACGGTCCTGCCTTTGGTAGTAGTTTGAGCCAGAATAAACCCCTCTGAAGAGAACAGTGAGGAATGATTTTGGCCTCTCCCTTTTGAGGTTGTAAACAGGTGAATAATGGTTTCAAAACTTACCCTTGTTGCCTTCAAGTTAATCCCCTGTCCTGTGTTTTGATGACCTGGATCTCCCAGTGAAAAATAGTTGCTATTCCTCAATTTGTTGTGTATCTCTGACTGGTTAAGCTATATCAAGAGATTATGTTTTATTAATTGCCATAAAAATACTTTTTTTTTTTCTTCATATATAAGCTACCTGTAATTTTGTGGTAGCACCAGGATCAATTTGAAGATTCATATGAGGATAATCTCATTTCACAGGAAGAGTAAAAAACTGTTTCTTGTTTGTGTGCTTCTGAAATGTGGTGTGCAGATGAACTTAGTAATATCCTGTGAATTTTTGCTTGGAAGGTCAGGAGACTAAATTAATAGAACATCTTATATAACTGTTCTAAAAATAACGATCGATAAAGCAAGCTGAGTACTGTAATTCAAGCATCTCATTTTCAAGATTCTGTCTCCAAATACCTTAACCTGTTTTTACTCCTTGCTATGTTTATTTAGTACTTTTACAAAATTGAGTTATACTGTTATTTTAATACTTAGTAAACAGGGTATCAATACGTATTCTTAACAGCTAATTTTCTAGGTATTTGTGTTTAGAACTGAAGGATCCAAGTACAATGAATTTCAATAGCACACAGCTAATTAATATGTTGGTTTTATAGTAGGAAAACAAAGGAATAGAATTTAAATCTGTTTACCATACTTTTTATTCTTCACTGAGAAGTTAAATGTGATCCCTAGGAGCAACTGACTAACAGAGCTTTCAAGGAAGTTACGTTAAACTTAGTGTCTGCAAAACTTTATGGAAATATTTGCTCATTTGCAATTTTGGACTTAAGACTACATTATTATTTTAAATGTAGAAAAAATGTTTACTCCTAGTAAATAATTCTGTGAAGAACACTGATTTAATTAAAAAAATTGCTTTGTTTCTGCAAAGGAGTCCGTTAGCAAGTATGTTTTAGCAGAAGAGAACTTTAACTTCCACTGTTAAGTATGAGAGAAAATGTAAATAGAGCCTGTTCTTTGATAGGATGAAGAGAACTGTTTAGCCTTCACTTTAAAATCTGCTTTCTGATATGCTATACATATTTCATAGTTAATGTGATCCATAAACCTGCAGATTTCTGAAACAGAATTGTCCATGGTTTGAATAAATTGGGTTAAAGTCATAAAAAGTATAGTTTATGTCATGCTGAAAGAAAGTGGGCTGTGGACATATAAATAAAATGCACATTAAGTATTACTTTCTGAGAATAACATGAAGATTTGATTATTTTTTAAGATCGATGGTTTCAAAATGTGCACACGATAGAGAAGACTTTTTATACATTCTTTTTTTCGTAAGTTTGGGGTTTTTTTTCCTAGTTTGTTGTGCCCCCCTTATACGGTAGATTAACATTCTATTTTGCCCAAGCCTCCCATAGAGCTTATACATAAGATCAGAATTAAATTTTGGACCCCAGGTTGCCTGTTTCCCTTCTTTCTATTTTAATCTGGTGTGTGATGTTGGCAAAAAGCCCAGAGAGCCGTCAGTCTAACTTAGAGGCCATTGTAGAGAAAAAGAGGCACCAGCAGGCATGCTTGCAGTCTTGTTTCTTATATTGTGCTGGCCCTGGTTGTTTACAAGTGCGATTATAGATCATCTTTCACCTGTAATGCATGTAAAATACTGCCCAAACAGGAGAGGCCATAATGACTTATAAACACAGATACATTTTAAATACGTGACTATTTAAATATGTAAATATGAAAAGTTTGTATTGGAGGTGTAAAGTTGTGAATCACGTCGTTTCTTGTGGCCAAAGATGAGATGGGAAAATCTGGTTAAAAAGGAAATACACCTGGAAATTTGTAGATGAAATCTGTGTCCTGTTAAATGCTTTTAAAAGTGAAACGTATGTCAGAAAATATGAACTCAAAGTTAGTAGCAGGTGCATGGGTGGACATACACGTCACTGCTGGAATGTATGACATTTGCAAGCTCTGTATAGCTTCCAAAAAATACTCACTTATACTAGAATATCTGCTTTGGAGTAATTACATCTTTTGAGCCACTTGTAAAAGGAACAGTTTGGCTGTGCATGAGGTGTAAGAAAGTCAAGTGCTGAAGTGTATGCCTTAATTCTTCAAGTGCTTTTGGTTATTTAAAAAGTATTGCTGATACAAAATGAACACTGTCATTTTAGATCTTAAATTTTAAGTTCCAGAGACTCTTTGCAATTTGATTGCAAATGAACTTTCATGAAATACTTCTTAAGTATTAATTAATTAGCTTTTGGAATAATAGTTACAAAAAACCCTCAAACCTTAGCAAACTAGTTAACTAGTTTGACGGGCAGAAATAGCTTTAGCAAGAACTGGAGTTATGGAACCTTCAAATATTTTCTGGTGTACAGTGTCATGGAAGCAAAATTAGCTTGGTAATAGAATTATAGCAATATTGCACAAGATATTTTTCTCTGAATATTTTCCTGAGAGATACTTAGCCACACATGCAAAAAAGCAGTATGTTTTAGAGTAGTGTGTAGGTATCTTGGTTAGGGTCCCTCAAATTTCAGAAGGATATTGCTAAATCTATTCTTTATTTTTAAACTCTGTATTCTTTCTCCCTTGCTATGCAGACAGAAAAGCATAAATAATACCCAGATTCTGAACATTCCAGATTTTCAGTCTTCTGACCTATTTGGCAAGCCAAGTTACATTTGTCAACACCATTAGATGTAATACTTCTCAGACAGACTTGGAACAGCCTTTGTGAGCTATCTATATTTTTCAAAAACAGTTGTTTTTTTTAAAAAAAACTTTTCTCCCCAGGCAGTGTATGTTTATTGTGCCTGTGTGACTGTTTCCTAATAAATGTTTGCTTGAAGTCTAATCGGACTGAGTAAAACATAAAATAAATTGTAAAGATCTCTCAGGTAAACTTTTCTTACATACTTAGGACCTGCTTCTATGGTGTTTTAGTATTAACTAAAGTGTAATTTGAGTGTATTCCTAAATGCTTTACTGAATCAGGGGTTATATCCCCACAAAATTTGCATCTGTCAAAAGTGTTTTTAAAATGATAGGTGAGATTTTAACTGGCAGGGGGTGGGGAATGGTGGGGATTGCAGTGGTTTACTGGTCATGGCATTGCTGCTCAGCCCATTCTCTCATCTGCAGTCTTAGGTTTTCTCAATGTACTGGGCTAATCTGGAACAAAAGTTCAGCAGTATGGGATGTGATTTCAAGCTGAGATTAATTCAGTCCGTCTGCAACCTCAGAAATGTAACTTTGTTCTCATGTCCTTGAGATGGACTCATGTCTTAAATGGACTAGTCCAAAGAGAAACAGTTCAAGTCTTCAAGTAGTTAAACTATTTTTGGTTTTAAACATTAAAAAAAATATATAAATACAGAATTAATCGAGAAAGTTGCATTAAATGAGCCTGCTTATAATTAATGTGTGTATTAAGGCTGACAGTTTTCAGACAGCTATACACTGCTTTTAATAACTGTGTTTTGGCCTCTTAGGCCTGCATGCCTAGTTCAGCATGCTGCCTTCATATTGCAGAACCTATTTATATTCTTTAATGACTTTGAAGTGGTAGGTATGGCTCCCTTGGTCTGTCACTCAGAGTGACGTATTGCACTTGCATGGATCATGCGTTACTGCAAATACAATTGTATCTCAGGAGCTGAAGCTACTCACTGCTTACAGCATTCTTTGAAGGTCCCCTCTCTTATCTCTTGCTTATTTTCATAAGCATCTTTTGAAGTTCTGAAGAAATTCAGGGGTTTTTTGGTCCTATTGCATGGACAACTGGCTCTTTCTTTGCTGCTGTTCATTCATAAACATGCAAAAAATCTTTCCTTAGGCTAACAAATTCAACTTCTAGATAAGATTGCTATTCTGCCCTTCTCTCTCCCATTTTCTTCTTTACCAAATTTGGTATATTTATTAGTATTATTACAGTTTATTTCCCTGAACATTTTTTATATTTGACGTAAGCTCTAGTATCAGAATTCACATAACTGTGTGAATTCTGTTATGTGTCACTGGCACAAATACAAACCCCAGCATGGCTAGATCAGCTCTTCTACCTTCTGAGAAAAATCCATTAATTTGGTTGGATTCACTGTGCTTATGGAGAAAATTTTGAGCAAAATTTTGAGCAAGGGCCTTAAAAGAAAGCATTTGTATTCCTTTGTGGAATTTGATCATGCGTTTTTTCTCCAGAACTGTGTAAATTTGCTCTGCTTTTCCTTGAGTTTTCCTCTTTACTGCCCTGTAGCTTGTCATTAGCAAGGTTTCAGCAGCAAGAAATAGCAGCAATGTTTCAGTTTAAAATTGCTTTTAGACTTCATATAGCATAAAGAATTTTCCAGGATGTTTAAGGTAAAAGACATTCTGGAATTTCAGATAACAAAATTACTGTTAATTTTTAATCCATGCCTAATATTATTTCAGAAAGTGAAATGTGGTTATTGGTGGTGAGGGTAATAAAGCTCTCCCAAAATATTAAGGAAACTGACAGCTTTGAAAAAGTCAGAGATAATTTGTTACAGAGAGGGGAAATAATAATTTCTAGTTATCAACTGACATTTTCCTGCCAAGTTTGTGTTGGTCAAAGTGTATGTTTACTCATGAGATAAATAGTTTTCACTTCCTTGCATACTGTATATTAGAAGGAACAAGCAGTATCTTAGGGTCGGAGGTGGTGTTTGCATGACATAGGTGAGGTTGCTCTCTGCTGCCTTTAAGGGCTGACCTGTGTCCCCGCGGGGCAGGTGACGTGCAGGGGCTGGAGCCAGGAGGGAAGGGAGCGTGCTGGCAGGAGGCGGTGGCACGTGTGCACCTGCCTGTCCTCTGCTCAGGGCTGCCTGCACCTGCCTGCGTGCCCCTGTCACGCCTGAGCAGGAAAGCAAGCTGCACATCTGTCTGGGCTTTCCCTGGAGAAGCAGATGGTTATGTGTAACTTCAGCAAAGCAAAAATGTTTTCTGAAATGACCTAATGAGCCATTTATAGGTGGATGGAGAAAGAAGATAAAAAAAGCCTTTAGGCATATGGTTACAGTGCTTTGTAGGATGTACTGGAATTTTTCAAATTACTATAGCAGAAATGTTCATCTTGAAGATACCAGGAACAGCCAAGCTAACCAAGAACTTATTTGTTCCCTTTCTTTTCAAGTGCATTCTTGATTGACATAGTCATTATCCCAGGGGTTAAAAGTCAGGACAGAGTCCAGTTCCTATCTGTTGCTTCTTCTATGACTTTGGTCAAATTGTTCAGTTCTTTCTGGTATTTTAGTTCTTTCTTGTAACAGTCATGCACCAGTGGTCACAACAGTAGAAGTTCTTTAGCCAAAAGTGCTGTATAAATGTGATTTTAAAAATATTCTTAACATTAATGATGTTGCATGTATATTCTCCTCCTCTTCACCTTTATTTTGGAATCATTTAATTTGGTGTTCACTGAACAATAGCTGAGATGTGGTTAGAGGAGCTGTGTTAAGAAGAAAGCGATATATGTGCATTGTAACATCTCTTACCAGCATTACATCTTAGCATCTTAAGACATCATCACTCGTTAAGACAATTCTATCCCAGTGTTATAAGTGAGGAAAAAATACATAGGGACAATAAACACCAGATGTGTAAAGGTGGTTTGTAATTATGGAGAGATTTAGTTAATTGCTTAGGAATCTAATCAGTGTGTTTAGTGTTACACCAGCGCTAGTAGGAAGCATATGCACATTAACTGAAAAGGTATATTACATTCAGCTAGGCTGCTATATATTCGCTTGATAGATTTAAAAGAAGAGACATTCAGTTCCTTGCCAAATGCAAAATTATGTATGTATTGGTTTTAGCAAGGCCAGTTAATGCATACCGAAGTATCATTTCCTATTTAGCAGTAGTTTTGTATTTACTTTCTGTGTATAGGATACAGAAGTACATCTTGGCAGAAAATACTTGTATAGACTGAAGTTGCATAAATTCCTACATAAGGCAATGAGAGCTTTACTACTGAATTTAATAAAAGCAGAGCTATGCCAATACACTTTTGAAAAACCATCCTTCAGTCTACTCAGTGTTATTTACTTTTTAGCAAAATCATACAACTGTATCCTGTATTTGTGCACAGAGGCTTCAGTACAACAGAGACATACTTCAGTCTGGCAACAATGGCAAGTAATATTTCTCAATTACAGGAGGCTGAAAGCGTAGTGGTTCTACAGGAAGTTTATTTTTGCACAGCACTTTATGCCAAAAAAAAAGGTACCTTTTGTTTTAAAATGGCTGTGGATCGATTCCTGAGGCTGCAATGTCAGTGAATGCTTATTTCATGAGCAAAGTGCCTGCAGAGTCCAGTGCTGGCCAAAGTGCTGAGATCCTAGTTTGACTTACTACATGCATTTTCTTTTAAACAGCATTCTTCTCCATGTTAAGTACTGCTTTAAAAATGGCCAAGTTACTCTCACATAAACTGTTTCCCTATTTATATTAATTTACTCTGACATAGTGCTGATACAAGAAAATGTAGAATATTACATGTGAGTAATGTTATTTTCTTTAAAACCTTTATTTGTAGTCAGTTCCTGAATAGCTCAGAAGACCATCTTTATGCAACAGATGTGTGCATCAAACAAGGATTCTCTAATATTGCTGTATGTGTTCATCTAAATAGCAGCATGGGGTTGATGTTCTTGTGGCAAAAGGTAGCAACTTTCAAGCCGTGTATGACAGTTTTCCATTCCAAAAGAAATAGGTATTCTGGAAGTGGATACTGTACTGCAGCTTAATTACAAATCAATTCCTAGTATCTTGAACTGATCACAAGTTGCAGATTGGCAGTTCGTTTCACAAGTCATCTGGGATACTGCTGCAGTGATGTGTGGTTCAATTTGTCTTGGACCTCGGGATTGTCATGAAACAGAAGCAGAGCAGTTCTTCTCTTCCTCAACCTGTGGACTTAACAGCTAGAAAATTCCTTAGCCAGATCTGTTTACCTTGGACTGTATCACTTTAAAAGGTGAACCGTAGTATCAACAATTGTATTGTGCAGCTGCCTTGCAATACAAAGAAACTCTAGGGGAAAAAAAAGCAACAAACCACAAACCAACTAAACCTATCTTGCGTTGGCAAACAGTATTTATTCTGGAGCTTTCTATACTAACCATCTTGTTTCAATGACAGTTTTATTTGAAGGGCTTATATACCAGACATGACATTAGTAACAGTTGTCTTAATGTTTCTGGAACCTGCAGTGCTTCAGACATACTAAATCTTGCCTAATCTAATTCTGTTGAAGTTCACTGGTCTTTCTGTTGGTTTCAGTCGGAATTAGTTCAGGTCCTTAAAAGGTATTTACTAAAACAGCTTGAGAGAGGGAATGGTCATACATTAGGACAATTAAATAAATCTGAACATCTATGCGGCCTCTGGGGAGAAGAAAAAACAAAACTAACTTTTAAGCTTGGCTGATTAAGCCTTGGCCAGGTTTAGCAGTGAACTCCCACCTATCAAAATTTCTTTGTAGTCACGATGATGTCTTAATCCACAGCAACGGTTTCACAGTACACTGAAAAATGTCCACAAGACAGGCCACCAGACAGCAGCACACTGAGCAGTTGCATGCCTAAGCAGCTATCATTCGCCGCTGTAGTCTGCAGCTGTGAAAGGACACACTGCATTAGCAAAGGTAGCCAAGCACTCTCTGCCGAGTAGTTGTGCTGGTGGCAGAATCATTACTCCTAGAACTTTGTTCCGTGGACCAGTCCTATGATTAAACAAAGGGAAAGGGCTGGGGTAAGGTGTGGCTAAGGACTTGAGAGCAGGAGTATGGTCAAGATGCAGGTAGTGACAAATGGAGCCCCCCGTGTTAAAGACTTTGGGAAAGGGGCTGGTCAGTGGAGAGTAGAATACAGAAATGTGTAGTGAGTGTCAGAAAGTAAGGGAATGGAAGAAGTTTGGTCTTTGAAGGCTTGCAATGGAAAGTTACTGGAACTAAGAGAGGAAAGTGACCTTTTGATGGTTTTAAAATTACTCTCTGTGTTCCCTAATAACTTTTGAATACATTGGCTAATATCAGAGACAGAGTTTGACAGAGGTGTAGGAGTCTGAGAGAAATAAGTTACTGCTGATTGTTTTAAGTAGACAACTGGGGAGAAGGGTAAGGCACTCTAAATTGCCCAACAGGATGAAGCTTTAACATGACATCGCATTATTAGGGCATCTGTGTGAGAGGGAGACATTGCTACAGGCATGGGAAAAAAATTCAAATAATTACGGAATTATTTCAGATGCCAGTGACATAGCACGTACAGGAGCCTGTCAGGTCCTGCCTGGTGCAGACATACCAGGAGTCTACTAGCAGTTTGTCCTCCATCAGGGACAAACTTTATTAGTTGCAAGGCAGATGGAGCTACTAATGCTTCCTTTTCTCATAATTCCACAACATTTAACTAATGTATTACAAAAAAAAAAAAAAAAAAAAAAGGAAAGAAAATGTGATCATAAGAGTTTTCAGGGTCCCAAACAAAATATATTTTGCTACCAAATAAATCCAGTATTATCAATATGAGGGAAAGGTGAGGAGGTTCAAAAGTAAGTACATTACCAAAACCACAAGCACGTCTTTAAGACAGTAAAAATTAAAATCCTAATGAATCTATTCAGTTTTGTAGAAAGAATGTGGCCTCTGGCTGGGCTACAGTCAGATGGTTAGCCTGATGGCTATAACTCAAAATTTATGTGAATGTTCCATAAATGTCACTTGTATTATGAACTGTCATTAGCCCAGTAATCATTTAGATCAGATTCAAGCGGTTGTGGCTAAAGTAAGAAAATGTAGTGTTATTTGAATCTTTTTTGCAGGTGCTAGCGTGCTGTCCATTACATAACTGTGTACAAATAAACTGAAGGGACTAAACTTTTTAACTGATGACATTCATCATTAAAGAAGTGTCATTTGTGCTGAGTTTTGTTGTAGGTATGATTCAAGAGCTTCATGAAAAGCTGATATTTTTGAAAATTAAACAAGAAATTAGAAGCAATCTTTCTGGAACTGAAGGAGGTTTTTATCTGGTGGCAGATTGGTTAGCAGTAGTACTTTTGTGTTATTGTTTTGTAGGGTGTTTAAAGGTAAAAGCAATTTTGACTTCATTGCAGGTTTTGGCTTAATGGAAATAACATTGTTGTTCCACAGAGAGGTATCATTTTACATCAAACTCCTGATAAAACCCAGTAAATAAACTTTCCTCACATATAAATACTAAACAATTGGGTTGTTTACTGCCAAATATTTACTGTGAAGCCCTGGAAGTGTTTGAAAACTGGTTTTTCTAGTTTCTGTTGCAGCAGATGCCCTCACAGGATCTCTTTTCAGTCCCTTTTCCTTTGCACACACCTTGTTTAAGCAGGAAGAGCTTAATTTAAGCCCTAATCTTTTATCAGAATAAACCTTAGTCATGTTTTCAAAATACCTGGTGCTTCTCTCCCCCCTCCATTTGACAAGTCAGGGAAGCAGGTGATGTACTACACTTCCAGCAGCCTGTTCCTTAAAGCTGACTGATGCCAAGCAAACATGGTTTCACCAGCGCATCTCTGCAGGGTAACACTCCTTAAATTTACCACCATTGCACCAGTTTAAGTTATCTTTGCTCTAGAACAGAGCATATAGCACCAGTGCACAGGGATTTTAGCATCTTTTGACAGCTCACACTGGGAATTCCTGCTGAAGGCAGGAAGACCTGGAATTCAAGAAAGGACTCTTGTCTTTTGCTTGAAAGAATTTTAGTGATACTTTCCCTTGCAGAGAATTTAACTTTAGCGAGGTTGTGATCAGTTGGCACAGTTCATCTCTTTATATTTGGAACACAATGTGCCTTACCTCTCCCAGACAGAGCTAACCCTTACTGTTTTAGTGACAAGTTCCTGAGATAGGATCTACCTGCTGCCTTTATTGCTCAACCATAAATTGCCTATGGCTAAATATATGATCATTTAAGATACAGGTGGGTTTGGGGGAAGGTAATGAAAGTAGTGTACTGATAATATGCTGACTTGAGTTCAAAGTGGATCTAAAATGAACCCGTTAAACTAGGAAGGTGCTCAAGATTTTGATCACCATCACTTGAATTCCAGCAGTTTATTGCTTGGGGGAAATTTCATTTATTTTTTTTTTAATTATTGTTCTTCAGTTAATTGATTTGAACTTGAAGTTAGCAAATACTAACCTGTCCTTGAGTGTTATGTTTACCTTTTTATAACAGAAACAGGTACATTCTTTTGAGGGTGGGTAGGGTAGGAAAGAAGGGAGGGAAATGCCTTATGCAATTTTAAAGTTATTTCTATTTAAATTAATATTGCAAATTATTAGCCATAGTCATATCTTCTGTATTCAGCTCAACCACAGGAAATAGGCAATGGGTTAGGAAAAAAAATTAAATACGTAAGAAGAGCTTTAACCTAAGTAACAATTTTTAATACAATTTTTTTCATTGAAAAAGTGTGTCCCCAGAATGTTGTTGAAAATCCTACTAAAGGAACCAGTTCTTAAATGAAATGTAGTATTTAATGCAGTGATATACAGATGATGTCTAAAGTAATTCAAGTAAAGAACTGTAAAATTATTATCATATCTTTACCTTTCTCCTTAGTTTCTATAAATGGTGTGTGACAGCTTTGCCCCTGGGTATGGTTCTGGCCTTCGTTTGTGTCTGCTGACATCTGGCACGTTCAGATACTTGCCCTCACATTACAAGCACAGTAGAACCTGTTCATCCTTCCAACAGAATTTGAACCTTCTAATCTCCTTAGAGTGGTGAAGGAGTCGTGGGTTTTTTTTAGTATCTTCCTGAAAATAGGTTGTGCACCTTTCAAAGCGTATAGGGTAAAGTGTACACCTCTATCAAAAAATCCCTTGTGAAGCCACAAAGGAGACTCAGAGGACTAGTAGTATTTTCTTAAAATATAAAGGTATTTTTACGTCCTGATTATTTTAAAATTATTATTTAACTAGATGTAATGTGAACTGGAAATGTGCATTTTTTACACAAGATCCATGTGTTTTTCTTCTTGTGAGTAAAAACTGCTCTGCAAGGATATACAGTCTCTGGGTCTAGATTTGCAAACTGCTCCTGTGAGCAAACACTTCCCTTCTTGCAGAGCCTCTTTCTGTGGTCAGTGAGGTGCACACAAGCACAGAGATCAGCCTGAACGTGTGGTCCAAAGCCTAAAACCTTGTGTTTCTAGAGCAGAAGAAGGCGTAATATAAGTCTATGATGACAGCTTTTCTAGTAAAGACATTTCTCGAATTGTTGGAAAAAACCATGATACATTAGCGATGCAGGTGCTGTAGCAATTCTCTTGCTCTTTTCAGGCGGGCTAACCCAGTTCAGCTCAGGCATTCTGAGCACACCACCAGTAACCTCTGCTGCAGTGATAGTAGAGGACTGTGAACTTTGCATTCTCAGTCTTCTGGCAAATGGGAAAAGTCATCTTTTTCCCTAAATGCTGAGAGGGTGGGGAGCTGCCGTCGGTCGGAGCAGCAGGGGCACAGCGTGGGCAGCTGGTGCAGGAGGAGCGGTTCTCACGCACTGTGGCTCTCACACAAATGTCATCAGCTGGTGGTAGGAGTAGCAGCAGTGGGAGCACAGGGGTGTATCTCACATGATTCACTAGGGTCCTGAGTTTACAAAAATAGTAGAAAGAACCGGCACAGTTTCCAACAAGAAGTAATCTCTAGGGTGTAATGCCCTGGAAGGCAAGCCGCCTTTTCTTTTGGAATTTTCCACTTCTCCTTGTCGTGACGTCTTTGCATTGCAGACACCAAGCAGTTGTGAGCATTCCCATGGCAAAGCAAGTCTGTGGTTTGCCATGTGCATGGGCTCATTGTTACAGGCTCGCTGTGCTTTCATTTTCTTTGTTTTTCATTGCCAGACACGGGAAATAGAAACTACCCTTTAGTGAATGTGTTTCCTGCTTATTGAAATAAAGGTAACTGTTGATAGTTCTCACCTTGGTCTTGCCAATATTGATTTCCATTAAAATCCAAGCTTTACCTGATGTCCACCTCCCAATACTTTAGTGCTTTAGGAAAGTTCTGGATTGATATCCCTAGACAGTGAAGCCTTCTACCTGTAAAACCTGTTACCAGCAACATTTTTTACCTTTTTAACCAGCTTGTCTCAAGTGTAGTTGAAAAGAGCACAGCTAGGGTTGTGTTGGTGGCTCAGACTTCATGTTCACTTAGGCAGAAGTAACAATTAGGATCAATGACAGTACTATGCTGATCTCCAGCTTAAGACAGCACTCAGAAGTCCTCTTCTATATTTTACTATTTTGTGCATCACCATCAGAAGCAAAATATTTCAAATTCTCATTTAGCCACTTGTTCTGCAAATATTTATGCATTTGTTTTGCACTAGAATAACATCACCAAAGAAAGCTGGATTAGTCACATACTTCTGTTGTATCTATGCTTAGAGTTTTCAGAATACAATAAAAATACAAAAGTTTTGTGTTAAGATTTATGGCCCAGATGGCATCCAGCATCCACATATAGTATTAGTAATCTGTTCTAACAGCTGTTTTACATCCTTGGTACCGGTGGTATTAAAAAGGACAGTAAAAACAACTTTGTCAATAAATGACAAAAAGGTATGAATTAATAGACATCTAGTACACAGCCACTAAATTAGAAGATGGGAAATTGCTTGCTGCAGATGACAGCATTTACTCTTCTCAGCAGCTTAAATACTTGTTTTCCTTATTCTTCATGAAAGTTTGTTTTCAGTAATTAAATCTTTTGATGTTATCAGTACTTACTTGATAAATGAGTGACAGAAGATACTGATTTGTATGACAGGGAATTTCAGTCTGGTTTTGTACTGTTCTGTAATAGAGGCTATTTGTGGTATAAATTATATCGATATGAATTTGGCTAAGATTTATTCAGTTGGTGTGCTACTGTTGTTCATGGCCTCTACTGCTAATTTTCCTTTTTTATATATTGATATTATAATATTTTTCTATATTATATATAATACATTTATATTATTTATAATAAAATATAATAATAAGAATATATTTTAATATAAGGATAAAACACATCCATTTTCCTTATAACTTAAGAGCAAAACTTCACCACTTGTCAAAGTGCTCGAAAGTATTTTACTGAAGTTATTTAAAGTTCAATTTATTGTTGTGTTGAGAACAAGACCAGGATGAATAGGTTCTGAAGTAATTCCCTAGTTGGTTTAGTTTACAAAAAAAAAAAAAGGGAGTTCTGAAGATTCCCAACAGTTCTTTACTTCATGCTCATAAAGTCTTACTTTGTGATCACAAACCAAGCAGATTCCATTTTAAAGCCTGTAATGATGTGGACTCATTTCCTTAGTAGGTCTTAAGATTTGATCGATGATCAGAAACAATCTGGTTAGTGCAATGTAAGAATCTCACAGCTGCAACATGGTAACTGGTGGTGTGCATTCTTAGAGTCTACTTTAGTACAAGTCATACTGGCTCACTTAAACCACATTCCTCTTTCAAGTACCTTTCAACATGGTTAAATGGTTTGCAAAAACCTGCTTTACTTGCCAGAGCAGAAGAGTTGTGAGAGTGCATGTAGTTACTAGTCTCAGCTGGCAAAACGATAGCTTGCTTCTGGAGGCAGTAGCTTCCTGAAACTCAGTGGCCTGATCCCGGACTGAAAATACTTTTATTTTAAAGGAAGGGGAGAAGAAGGTCCCCCTTACTCAAGTATGAAGTGTCACAGTCAAAGAAAGATGGACCTTTCATTTTCTCAAAGACTGCTTAAATTAGCTTGTGTTGTCTGTCTGCATTTGTCTGGATGTCAGTGGTTGTCCTCGGTTGTCTGTGTTGGGTGAGTTTCAAGTACTGTGTCATGTTGGGTCAGTGCCCTGGTGGCCAGCATGGTGCCTTTCCAGGAATCACTAGAGGCAGAAAAGGTTCTTCCCAGAGGGCTCTGGACCACCCTGCCTGGTATCTTTTGCCTGTATCATCATCTCTGGGTCCTCTTTTGCTTTTGTGCTGTAGAAAAAACAGCCACTGGAGGTACACCTCATACCTTCAAGCTGGCTTAACAGAACCCTGCTGCCCCTTGTCTGTGGTTGGGGGGAACCCTATCACAGAAGCCAGTTTCACATAGTCAAATTATGCAACAGACATCAGCTTGTTGCATAATAATACAGAAAACCCAGGTCCTCGACTGTGTTCTAGCCATATTCTCCAAATTACTTCTTGTGTTTGTCTCTTCTGGAAGAAGCTTTGTAGCTCCATGTTGCTAGCAAAGGTTCCCTGAATTTGTTATATAGACCTTAGGGAGGAGAAAGTTCTGATCCATTAGTACAACATTTGATGTTGTCTGCTGTTATTTGTAATTTTTTCTAAATAGGGCACTGATGGTGTATATGCATACCTTTAAGCCTTTTGGGCATCTTTCAAGATGTAAGATGTTATTGTTAGTAATAATGAGCCAACCCTTTCCATTGCATTTCATACAAACAATTCACAGCTCTGCAGGAGCTAGGGCTAAGACAAATTTGAGCCACATTTTTGTCCTTTCTGTTCTGGACTATTTTGGATGCTATTCCATTCCTGGTATAATTTATACTGTAAGGAAAATTGTACTGTAAGGGTACAACAGCTGCCATGGATTACAGCGCTAATGGCCACACTGTTATGAACCCGTCCCTGTCCTGACAGCCTGCTCCAGTACAGACTGTGGAAAAGGCATTCCCCACTGAGGAGCTTTGGACTGTTTACACAATACTTAAAGTCACGATTTTTCCCCATGTTGGATTCAAGGCTTTCATAGCTTGCTATGCTCTGCCACAGCAGGATGTTAAATTCACCCATAAAGTTTATTTTGGCCATGAGTTTTAATTGTCTTGTTGAGTTTCTCATTTTGCGTTTTCTGGATGTTGTCATACCATTCCAGTATTTCTTCTGGAGACATCCAGGTTGAAGTGGAATAATTTCACTTTCAGACTACAGTCTGAGGAAATTTTAGTGTGTTTAAAATAAAAGCCTGGGTACAATAAACTTTGTTCTGTCAAATCTTATCATTTAAATAATCTCTAAGTACTGTAACGTTTCCCAGTTGATCAAACTGTGGAAGGTCAATGGATTGCTGTACACATAATTTTATACTCCCAGTTCATGTTTTGCATTCCACTAACAGAATTCTTTTTGGGGAACTGCTAATGCTTGAGAAACACTATGGAGAACAGCCATTTATTTTCTCTTTCTGTTTTCATTTTGAATGTAACTGTCTTAAAAACTTGAGTGAGATGCTGTATTTGTTAAAACAAACTTCACTTCTTTCACTTTATTGAATAAAAGTAGATACAGGATCCTTTGATGAATTCTACTGTGCAATAGAGGAGCATCATTGTCACAGCTTTGGGACTGTTCATCATTTGCTCTGCTGTATGCATGGTTAGATGTGATGGTAAGAGTGCTTGTATTTTCCTGATTTTTGAGGCTTTTTTTTTTTGTATGTGTGTGTTAACAGCTTGCACAAGTGGACCCCAGAGGTGTACATCTTGGCGCTGTCTTTGTTCGTGGCCTTACGACTTTGCTCATGGCCAATAGTGCCTGTGGCTTTCCATTCAGAATGGATGATTTGATGCCTTGGGAAGTGTTTGATGGAAAACTTTTCCAAGAAAAATACCAGCAGTCACACCAAGGTTGCCCTTTGGAAGAGCTTTTGGAAGGCAATGTGAGTAATCACATTCTCTTAGACAGCTCTGTATTCCTTGAAAAATGTACCTGTCCATATATGTTTGTTGGTTTAATATTCATGTTTACACTGGGCTCCTTTCTTTGTGTATTTCCTCTCTTCCTTATTCTGTTTTCACCCTCTCTGCCAAAAAAAACACTTTAAGAAGGTAGAAATACTGAGACCATGAAAGAAGCTATAATTTTACCTTTATTTTTGTTTTCATTAGTCAGAAAATAATATAAGGAAGTGTCAAAATGTCAATTTCAAAAAATGGAAATAGCTGTAATGGTTTTCTAGTATTAAGATATCAATGAGATCTTTTCCCTGTAAGATTTTAGGCAACGTATTAAGAATGTCTTTAAATAAGCATACTGGGTATAATTTTAAAAGTGTTTAAGAGCGATATTTTTAAACGTATTAAGGAACCTAAAGTTTGAGAGAAAGTTTTGGTGAATTCAAAGAGGAACTGGATGCAGAGGAAGATGTGTATTCAGGTTTTTTTTTTTTTAGAATCTCACCGAGTACCTTCCTGTACCTCTAGATACTTATTTAGTTCTCAGTCCCACTTTTCAGAAGCTGGGGATTTGTACAGTTTGCATGCTATGGTACCAAAAACCCATATGACTTAAAACATGCCTGCCCAGGCAAGGGCAGGGAGATATCAGCAGAGTCTTGCTGGGTATGGACCATATCTGGTGCAGTAGGGTGGTATGGCTGGGCTCAGAGATGGGATTCTGCTAGGCAGGGTACAAGGCTGTATTAATGCATTGGTGAAGCCTCGGACCAGACCTGGCTTGTGCCCCATGAGAAGAGAATATGTGGAGAGATGCTTGGGTAGATCTGTACTCATCTGTTAAGACCTTCGATCAATGTGGAACTGAAAATCCTGTATAATTTAATTACTTTTGAAAATTTTACCTTTGAAAATGTTTTTACCTGCGCTTACATATATCACTTTAGGTTAAAATAAATAAAAGTGATTACAGAGAAAAAAGTTACGAATTTTGAATTATTTTAATCTCAATGTAGTTAATACCAGTTGTTGTATAATTAGTTTTCTTTTCTGATTTTGTGTCCAATTGCATACCATACTGATCTGATGAGTGAAGTGGGTTTGGGTGGGTGGAATGTATGTGTTTTCAGCATGGAGGAGGAGGATAATCCTTTCCACATGGAACCAATCATATGATTAGGACTATAGCCTCTATCCAAATCCTGTTGTTCCTATTAATTGGTCCATTGATTTCAGTAGGTTTTGGACTGGGCCAGTGGTTCATCCAGTTTTCCATGTAGGACTTTTGCAGAACAATAGAGGATCAAAAGAATAAATGGGAAAATGTAAAACTCTACAGATCTATGTGAAATCGATACTTCTTTTCCATTTGGATAGAATTCATGTTAGCGTATAAGTTTTACGATAGGTACCTAAATCTGTACAAAATTTATATCAGCTGAGAGGTATTTTAGAATGTGTTAGGTAGTGTGTTTTATCTAACATTTGAAGGCCTTGATGTGGTCAGGTTAAAGTTATATTTTAGAAGGAAGATGAAGGAAGATACTTAGATTCCCTAGAACTGAGTTGGGAATTTTCTTGATCAACTGAAATATCTAGGTTAGGGTTTTTATAAGCCTGATACTGTAATTTAAACAACCTCCAGATAAACTGTTCTGTTGTGGGGAAGAATAGTCTGGCTCTGTGAATTTTTAAAGTAGTTTAAATATCTTTTTTAGGTACGACTTTATGGTACATATATGGCAGAGATAGCTCCCAGACTAATAAAATAGCTTTCCAGCTTATCAGTTTGAGGAAAGAATCTGTTTTGGGAGAATTGCCAAGAGATGCCAGTTTAGCTGGGGACACTGGCAAGGCAACAAGCATATGTGACTGATTTTTCCTATTATTCTACATTCAACTTTAATAAAACTGGTACTTAGTTCCTGGCAGAGCTTAATGTACCACTGGAAGCCAAGATCTTTCAGCACTTGTTAGTTAACAATCTACCCCTGAGCACCATAAATCTAATCTGATGATAGTGACAGCATTGTATTCAGAAAAAAAGTTATTCTACATGTGTGTTTTGTTATAGAAAAGATAAGTAATAGGAAAAAGTTACTTGTTTTGGTGTTCAGTGCTTGTCTCCTAACTCCTAAGGTCCTTTCTGTGTGATCTGGACAGTTACATTACTTCAGGGAATTCGGGAGATCTCGGAATCAGTGTTGGTTTGATTATGGTGGGCTTAAATACAATTAACAGCTTTATGGAAATCGTATTAGAAGTACAATCTTGGTTAAATATTTACATGTATACCAGAAATTTTGAATGTTTTGGGGTTTGCTTCCCACAGATTCTTGTACCAAAAGAAGAAAATGTATAAATTAAAAGCAGTTGCTATATTTGTGGGCAAGTTTTTGTGTAGCTCAGCTCTTTGTGGCCCAGCAGCTGTTAAAGATAAAAAATGGAAAGCTTCTGATAAGAATCAAAAATAGAGCCATCTTGCTTTTTTAAAAAAAATACGCTAAGCTCATATTATGCTAGTTCTCTGTTTTTCATAACAGTAATCGTATTAGTTTGTTTATCCACACAGAAAATTGGATATAATAGTCTCATAAAGCAGTGAGGCAATGATATTATCACTTTATTAGCCTTTTTATTGTGCTGCTCACTAATGAGTATGTTCGTGATCAATTTTTTTAAATTAAAACCAAATTACCTAATGGGGTCAGCATAAGTGATATGTTTTGTCTTTTTCTGATCATGCCTTTCATCCAGCCTTCATAAACACATTCTCAATCTGTTCTCCCAGGAACACAATGAAAGTTTTTCCCATTAGTGGGTGTTCTTCACCGACTGTGCTCGGTTTGTGCGGAAAAAAAATATATCTGTGGGTTTTGCTTAAGGCTCTATAAAGAGGTTTGTTAACTCAAAAAATGTGCTAGGAAAGTTCGCAGGAGGGTTCAGAGATTTAGACTCTACCTTTAATTTAAGGAACCTCTCTAGCTGCTGTAGTCTTGCCACCTACTGGATTTTTACCTCCTGTAATACTCTCCCCTCCTTCTTGCCTCCTCCTCTGCCTTGGTGGTTAGAAAAGGCAATTTTCATCATATAAAAATCAGTTCAATTTTATGAAAATCACAAATTATGTTATTGCTCTAAAATCTGTCTTTTCATAATTCTTTTCAATGTGTACTACTGCCCATATGCCTAGTACAAGTGAATAAAAAAGACAAGTATTCTAAAACCTGACATTTCTTCAAAGCTCGCTGAAATCGATGAAAGTTCAGGATATAGCACATCTCTTAATATTGCGTCTTTAAGTAGTTTCAGCTTGTCCTTTTGACAGTAGAACTTTTCATCACACCACAAGGTAAACATTTTCGTTTAATCCCCCCATTTCTCTTTAGACTTTGTTATATTTTTTTCAGTCAGGAGTCAGAGCTGATGTATCACTATTGTGTTAAGTTTTGTTTCTCATGTATGATGTTAAGGCACTTTGATTTTCACTGGTGTGTTTTCCATGAATCCATCAGTTCTTACCTGGAGGCTTTAACCACCTCTGCCTCGGGTATTGCTGATAGAAGTCTAGTCAAGTATATATACAGAAGGCAAGGTTATAGAATAGGGAAGCATGTGACTTACAGATCTGAACAGAGAAGAAAAACTTCACTGAGAAAGGGGAAAACATTCCTTCTGCACCCCTACCCATCCTTCCAAGGATCCACTTTTATTAGAAAATGTTTGAACTTTGTTTCCTGAAAAAATGTCAGTCAGATCTACGACCTTCATATATGCATGAGTGTGGCTAAGGCAAGTCTTTTAGTTGTTGTATATGTGATTGATTTGTGCTACACCTGAAGAGAGAAAAGCAGAACAGTCATTGATGTTTAACCCTATTGTCTGCAGGAGTCTTTGTATACACCCTTCCAGAATCTGAAGTCTTTCATTTGCAAGGCTTGCATGGCGAAGAAAAGAACAATACAGAGCAGACCAAGAGGGAGGGGATTTGTCACAGGTTGGCACTGTGTTAATTTTCTCAATAAAGTCAATATGTTGATGAGCTCAATTATCCTCCAACAGCAGCAGCATTTACATAGGCAGCCCATTGAGCTGAGTAAATTGTAAGCTCTTTCTCCAAACAACCAAAGGAGAGATCTAAGAAAATATTTCCTGGTTTTAGGAATTCCTGTGAGTTGGGGTTTTTCAGCCTGGGGAAGAGAAGATTATCACAGCCCTCCAATACTTAGAAGTGCCCTGCAAGAAGGCTGGAGAGAGACTTTTTACAAGGGCATCTAGTGACAGGACAAGTGGCTTTAAACTGAAAGAGGGTAGATTGAGATTGGTTATTAGGGAGAAATTCTTCACTGTGAGGGTGGTGAGGCACTGGAACAGGCTGCCCAGAGTAGCTGTGGATGCCCCATCCCTGGCAGTGTCCAAGGCCAGGCTGGACGGGGCTTTGAGCAACCTGGTGTAGTGGAAGGTGTCCCTGCCCGTGGCAGGGAGGTTGGAACTACATAATCTTTAAGGTCCCTTCCAACCCAAACCCTTCTGTTATTCTGTGATGATGATTACCCAAGTTTGGGTAGAATAATATTTCCATCTGGCTATGTAGTTACTGAGATATATGCAGTACCTGAAATATCGTTCACTGACAGAATCATCACTGCTGTTTACTCAGTGGCTAAAGTTATTTTGATAGGAAGAATCAGATGTCTCAGATTTTTTTCTTCCTTTTCCCTCAGGGGACCTATCTTAACATTGATAGTTGAAGGTCTGAGTGAGGCACTGAAGAGACAATACCTCTTACTGGACTGATTGATATAGTTCAAAATATAAGAAGCTTTTGAGCAACCTAGAGAACAGCTTTGTTACTGCCTAAGACCTTGCATTTTTTCCCCAAAAATTTACGGCTTGGTTTACTAAAGGTATTTGTTTTCCCCACCTAGTCTTCCTGACTTACAGGGAAAAAAAATATCTAAAAGGTTTTTAGCATCAGTCACAGATTAGCCTGAACACTGAGGCTTTTGAGGCTTCAAAATAATTCACACTGAATCTCAGTGTTTATGCTGGTATTATGTTTATTACCTGCTTATTACCAGATTACTTATAGTGTCTGTGAGGACAAAAATTACCCCTTCAAAATTCCTAGAGCAAATTGCAAGGCAAAATGATTTTCTGCTAGTTCAGTACTTTGCATTATGTGACAGTGATACTTCAGCTGTGGTACTGCACTGTACTGGTGCTGGACATTCAAAACTAAGGGTATCTGTTGGTGATTTATGATACCAGACCTTGTTAGCATCTGCTATTGCTTGGGAGCTGTACTTAACCATTTTAATTATGATTTGTGATTCCAGTTTGGACAGGGATTTCTGTTTTGTTTTAATGACTGCAGTCTCCAAATCTGTGTCATAAAATTTTGATCTGGTTTCTAAATACATTTGTTAACAGCTTGTAATCATGATGTGCATAGATGGAAATGAGGACAAGAACCATGCTTATTAGGCTGACTTCAGTTTGGAAAAACCGTAATTGTGCGCAAGTATTTTGGCATAAAACTAAGAAATGTTTCCCCCCAAAAAATATGCTGTCTCTCTTTTTCTTCATTTAATCTTACATACAGTCCGAGTTTCTTACTAAATTCTGTTTTTCAGAAACACAACAAAGAGAATTTAATCCCAGGTTCCAGCAAACACACAGAAGTTCTTTTGTTCCTCCATATCGTCACCAGATGAGGGGGTTCCTATGGAGAAATCCTCAACCACAAGGTAAAAAA
The DNA here is from genome assembly GCF_963210335.1 of Falco punctatus. NCBI lineage: Eukaryota > Metazoa > Chordata > Aves > Falconiformes > Falconidae > Falco > Falco punctatus. Next base: position 79,647,892 of record NC_137584.1, read on the forward strand.
TGTGTGCGCGTGTGTGTATTTGGAATTGTCTCTATCAGCAATATAACAGCTCTCTGTGTATATGCAGTTTGTACTTGTATGTATGCCGTTACCCTGTGGCTACAGCAGCCAGTAACAAAAAATGTTTCAGTTATAGTTGCGTACTACCATTAGCAAAAACTTAACTCTGCAAGTTGAGGTAGAGTGTAGTGTTATAATCTGGAGTCATCTTTTACTCCCAGTGTTCTGGGGAAAAAAATGCTTTCATGTGGTATTTAAACTCTCCATGCTTGGTCTCAGCTAAACTATATTTTAAATTGTAATAGTTTTAAAACAAATTGGCACAGCTGCATAGAAATGTCTGTCTGAAGTCTTTAGCTGCAAATCTTAGTTCATACTTAAACAAAACACTTAAGCATATGAATAAAGCTAAACATATTCTTAAGTGGTTTTCTAGATCAGGTTCTCAGTTTCAGAGCATTGCTTAAGTGATTGTGTTGGGTCTGGCTGAGCCCTGTGGAAGCCCTCGTAGTGCTGTGCTTGTACTGGTAGCTAGAAAGGTGGTGATAACACATCAGTGCTCTGGCTGCTGCTGAGCAGCGATCGCTCAGGATGGAGGCTCTCTCCAACCTTCACCTGCCCCACCACCCAGTAGGCTGGGGGTGGGCAAGATCTTGGGAGAGGACAGAGCCAGGGCAGCTGACCCAAAGTGACCAAAGGGATATTCCAGACCATATGACATCTGCTCAGACAGAAAAGCTAAGAGAAAGGAGGAGGAAAGGGGGGGGGGGGGGGGGGGAGGGCATTAATTTTTTATGTTTGTCTTCCCAAACAACCGTTCTGTGTAACTCCCTGCTCCTTGGGAAGTGGCCGAACATCACCTGCTGATGGGAAGTAGAGAATAACGTCTTTTGTTTTCTTTTGCTTCTGCACGTGTGACTTTTGCAATTGCTTCATTAAAGTGCCTTTATCTTTTGACCCACAATGGTTTTCTTCCATCTTATTTTCTCCCCCCCACCTTGTTATGCTGAGGAGGGGAGTGATAGAGCGGCTTGGTGGGCACCTGGCATCCAGCCAAGGCCAACCCACCACAGTAATACAAATGCAAGTCCTGTCTTGTCTTGGCATTAATCTTAAGTCATTCACCAATCTCATTTCCTAAACAGAACAGACATTTTAATGAAGCATTTCAGTTTTACTTCCTCATTATTATGAGATAAAGCATATACACGTAGATAAAATGTAAAGCTAAAATACGGTGTGTGTATGCTGACTGTGAGCAGAACCCAAACTGGTTATTCTTACTGTGGCCATCTCAGGAAGCCTGCTGTTCAGGGGTCAGGTCATCTCGGGCCAGCTCCAGAGACCTTACAAATAGATACATTCCACAAAGTATGTTCCACAGTAACTGTGCCGAACTGTGTTACAAATGTGTTTCAGTAGCACTATTAAAACATCTTGGCTTCTTCTACACTAGCCCTATTTACTGCCCTCAGGATGCTCTTAAAACATGATCCCCTAAGTGCAGTTACATTGCCTCTATTATAAGTAAAATAGATTTAATGGGAAAATAGATATCTCCCTCCAAAAGAGCCGTGCAGTGTTTTAGAGCTCCTTTTAAACTGATCTGCCAAGATGACTCATTTTGACAAAGTTTCTTTTTCCTGTTTGCTAATATTAAGACAGACACTTGGGTTGCTTCATTTTGTAGCTTTTGTCTCTGCTGTAAGTGTGTGTCTTCCCAAAGAGGGAGAAAAAAGAAGAAGTGTCAATTTTGTCTTCCATGATAGCTTACATGATAAAACTTCCTAGTAACGTTACTTATATCTGTCTATCCCGTCTTGTATATCCCTTCTTGTGGCATACAGCTATGGTTTCTGCTGTTGTATATTATATGGAAATCATTGGATTAAATTCATTAAAAAGTACTGGAACAGTAACCACAGGACCCATATCCTCTACTTCTCATCAGGAGTGTGCCTAAGGATTAGGCAGCCTTTGCTTTCTTTTACAAGTTAATGTTTAAGAATTCCATGACAATGTCTCAGCTTCAGCAGTGGAGGAAAGGGTGCCTCCACCCAGGAAGCACGAAGCTTAGAAACACTGGCATTTCTCGGAGATGGTGGTTTAGATCCCCTCAGGCAGAAGGAGAATTGAACTTAGGCATCTCTCATTTTATGGTGAATACTAACCGCTGATCTCTTCTGATTAATATCTTGTCTTCTGGCTGTATTTTGAGAGAAGGGAATTCAGCTGTGAGGTTTTGGCGTTTTCAAAGGGGTTGGGTTTTGGGGCTTTTGTTGTTGTTGTTGCTTTGGCTTGATTTTATTTATTTATTTTACATTCTTTTTGTAAATTTCTTGGCTGTGTGTCACAAGTAGAGAATTCATCCACCTAACTCGGAACAGGCCATCTAAGCCTCACAGGGAGGTAGATTTTCCCTTGTTGTTTCTTGCTTGTTAATTTAGGAGACTTGCTATTAAGCACGCTGACTTTTTTTATCCCATCCTGAGTGTCTGTCCATTCTGATGCTTGTTAAACATATCGTAGGTGTGCAATTTAAAGCTAAGATTAGGCTTCTGTTACTGAGATATGAAACTTTGCATGGCAGCACTTTATAACCCGTGTGCTTTGAGTTTAAAAAACTTGCCAGAGGTGGCATAGATGTCTTTAATGAAGCATGACACATGGATTCGTGGCTGAAACACCACAGCGCATGCCATATTGGTAGACAAAACTTCATTAATTAGCAGTTAAGGCCACTAATATGTTGTTTTGGAATCACATTGTAACCTCATTCTACAAATAGCTAAAAATAAACTGAGCACTAAGAACTATGGAAATCACTATTGAGTATCGTGCGTCTTTGTCACTCTTCAGCAGTCCAACTGGTGAACACTGAGATTGTCATAGCATACAAATTGCCACCTAGATATAAATCAACATAAAAAAATAGCAAAAATAAAAAGTCTATGACCTTATCTGTGCATTGTCTTACATACTTTTAGAGCTATATTTTAAAACTTCAGTGATTTTTACAACAGTTCTCATACTAGTGTTTGAAAACCTGTCTGAAAAGCGGAGTGAAGATAAGGGGAGGAGATAGGGGAGAGAGTGTATGTGGGACTGGTTGTAGCAGCTGCATGAATTGCTGAAATCAAAGATACCCTAATACAGCAGCAATAGTGAAAGGTATTGGCAAGGATATGGAATTTCTGCTGGTGATAAGGTAAACATCATAACTCTCTGTATGACAGACCCAGGGGAGGGATGAGGACATAATGAGTAAGAGCTGTCAGAGCGCTGGAAGTAAGGGATGATAATTTCAGCTACCAGTCATCTACCACCAGAATCATAAACAGTGAGATGGGGAGATAGTGAAGAGTTTTGACCATTTCATATTTACACTTAGAAGGTGTTGGATTTGGTGGTCAGCTATATTCTGCCTAAGAAAATTATCTTCCCTCAAAAAAATTTAGTTTTGCTTTCTTTGTTTCCACCCACCTTTCCTTTCTTTTTCTTCCTTCTCTCTGATGGAAAAGGAGAGGAAAAGGGAAACTTTGGGACTTTTTTTAGAGCATTCTAGAGAATTTTAGTTGAATTTTAAAGAATGCAAAAGTGATTTTTTTTACAAAACCCCAAAATCTTGGAGAGAAAAGCTTTTATGGAAAATTGAAAGCAGTTTTTCAGGGGAAAGGAAGGATGTCAAGGAAGGATATGGAAAAGATAGAATTGTTGGAGGTATGTCTCACTCAAGAGAAACTCTTTTGCCCAAGACAAAAAGGAATTATCCAGAGTTCCATTTCTTCATGGAATGTAATTGCATCAGAAGGGTTCATATATTTCAGTCTTGGCACACCGTAAACCATGTGCTGAACATAATGCAACTATACTGAAAGATCTGAGTTTGTAGCACCATTTCATTTGCTGGTTGTTTAATCAAGGCTTCCACATTCATGTTGCCTACTCTGTGTTCAAGCATGTTTCTGATTAATAGGATTTTGATAGAACTGTAGTGTAGGTGGGACTTGGTAGAACTTCGGTGCTGAAAAAAAGATTTCATTTACAGCTTGACTACTGCTTTATTTGTAGGAATTTACACACGCACAATTAAACCAGTATGAAAACATTTGTTAATATAGCTTGTCTGGTTCTAAAAGTGTATTTTCCTCTCCTGAATTCACAGAGCCTGATCTACCAGCCACTGTGTATGACCTGTATGATTCACTATACCAACCCATTAATTGGACTAGATTTAAAAGTTACAGTGACCCAAGAGCTTTAAGAAGAGCAATGCCACCATGGGCTTTATCCTCCAACATCTCAAAATACTAGCCATAATTATACACCAACTGGAGAGGAGCTTGCTCTTTTCTCAAAATATGTATAAATGTAATTTTTCTTGCAGACTATCTGAATAAGCTCTTGTTTTCATGCTTTAATGTTAATTAAAAATATTTCATTCCTCTCCTGCTCCTTCCAGGTAGAGAATATGGATTGGGATATCCAGACCGGAGGAGAAGATTCCACCTTCCTCCTCGGTAAAGAATACGTATGTACAGGTAGCAAACTGAGAGGGCGAGATAGACAAAATTATCTCAGTGGTAACTATGAGAGCCTCTTTCTATGAACTTTACAGAGTACCTGAACCATGTGACTGCAGAGGAAATCACTCAAACCTGAGGCTATTCAGCTTGTTAATCACTTGTCACGTTAGGTCTAAGCTTGCTATGAGACCGAAATCCCTAAAATTTAAGTTACAGGTACCAGCTGAAGCACAGTAGCATATTAGTATACGTACAGTATACAGTATAGCTATATTGTGGTGTCTATTTAACACTGGAAAGTCTGAGGTGTTTTTACAACATCGTTAGATGTTCCTGACTATAAGTTTTAAGACTTAAACTATAAGTTTTGCGTATTTTCATTATAATTGTATATATTACAAGAGTTTTCTCACCATGAATGATGTGGCATATCCATGTTGAGTTGTGGTTTGTGTCTTAATTATGGATTATATTTTTATCTGACGGGTTATACCATCGTTACTGAAACCTGTTGAAAAGTTTGAAGCATGGTATCGCTGATGTACACATCACCTGCCAGTGAAACAAAGTGACCTTCCTGTAAAATGCAGTGCTTTCTTACAAGAGCCAAAAATTGCAATTATTTTTGGCGCTTTTAGTTGAACAACTTTATCTCAGCTGGCTGTGTGGAGTGAACCACGTCAGCACTGAGAAGAGAAAGAATCTGTCATGCTTTACTTCTGTAATAAATAATACCTATGAGAACTAAGTATTTTTTCCTGTCTAGTAATCTAATTTAAACACTTCAGAATTATTTCTTGAAAATGAATATATTTCACTTTGTGATTCAAGTTCAGTGATGGTTGTATTTAATTATAAAATTAATTCATTTTAAGTAGAGTTAACATAAAATAATACCAAAGAAATGTAAAATAACGGAGCATATACGGTTTTTAACAGCATCACAGGATCATATATATCATAGTAAATTGGTACTGCAGAAGACCCTCTTCAAGTCATTTCTTGTGGTTTTTAAGAAACTGGTTTAGAGATTACATCAACTTTCTTATGTCTTCCATTTCCATGCTCATTCAGTTAAAAATAATCAGAGGTACTTTATCTAATTACTGTCTTTAGGAAAAAAAAAAAAAGGCAGTTATGTAGAAATCCCATTTTAAATCATGAAGTGTAAAAATTGTACCAGAGGAAAGAAGTGTCAACAGCATTTATGTCACATAGAAGGAGGATGACACACTTAGAACCAAGTTTCTCTCTTTACTGATCTGCATCTCAACCTGATTGAAAATTGTTTTAATCTATGTAATCTTCAACAATTTTCATGCTTTTCTTAGATTTCTAGCAAACTTTGAATGGGATTGGCTTGAGTGGATGTTTAGGGAATCGATGGGCTTTCATCTGTTTATGTGCTTTGGAATCACAGTATCTTTAGTTTTGTACTTTAGCATTTTCAGTACATGAAGTTGTATAATATACCTCCTGTATGAGGAGAGGTTATGATGAAAGAAAAATGAAAGCCTGATGTCCTGTTCCGGCTCTCAAAAAAGACGGAGCAGCAGAAAAAGAAGAAACGCAAAGATAGAGGCAAAATGTTAAGAGCAAGTTTTGAAATCTGACACAGTTTGCAGATTTTTATAAGAGCATATTTAGTTATTGAAGATGATGACTATTCCAAACAGTAAAGTCAGTGGTCAGAAACTTGGTGCACATGCTCAAAACTTTGTATTAGAACTGTAGGCCTTAGTGTTTATTATGTTGGATAATCCACTCTTGGATTATTTTTCTTTTTTGTTTTGAGTATTATTGATTAGTGTCTTGTTAGTGTAGTACTCATAATCATCATTCTAGATTTTACTGGTACAGAAACTGTATTAGGCTTCTTATTGTATTACTGCCGGAATTATTTATTTTTATAAACATTGGAAAATTAAATTTCTATCTGAAAACTGTCTCATGATCCATACTAACAGAGAGTAGCAAACGCTGTAAAACTTAATGCTTGCATTAAGGCTTGCAGAACTTAAGGTTCAAAACATAAGTGCTTATCTGGATAATTAATACATAGATCACTAAACCCAGAACACATCATTATGGTAGTTTAATTACCCGCATGATACAGATCACAAAATCTTACCCTGCAACAGGTCGTTAACTTCTAAAATTGTTTCAGTGTTGATGTTCATGTGTCTTACTTGGCTCCTCTCAACGATTTGTCTTTTAGATCACACAGGTGACCCTGCTTATTACTGGAAGCGAATGAAAACGGATAAAAGAGCAAGATACATTTTAATGAAAAGCTGTATGCTGAAGATCATGAAAACTTCATCAGTATTTAAAAAATGGTGGTGGGAAGATTCTAATCAGAAATTTATCATGCCTCATTTTCAGTTCCATTTTAATTTGTGTACTTTTTTTCTAGCCTATAGCTTAGAGAAGTGAATTATGAAATGCTGTGAAACAACTAATATATAATTTAGGTTCCAGCTACTATTGTTTGAAGCGCTTGACAAAAACCTTGTCGACACAGTTACAAAAAATGAAAAATTATGTCTAAAAACTAGAGGCCAGTCCTAGGTGTTGAAAAAGGCTGCAAAAATTTAATTAATCTGATTCTGTTGTGAGAACTGTGTCTTCCATTAAAGCTTTTTGCTGTACGAGGCTGAAAGTGCCTGGTCTTGGACAAAAAAGGGTACTTCTAAAGTGTTTACGGTCATATCACAGTTAAAAAATGTTACTTTTCTGTCACGTGGCTTACTTTCATAGTTCCTCAGCCTCAGAGAATAAGAAAAGGGTAGCTAAAACATTCCAGAAAATTATAAAATTAGTTTCTATGTAAAAAACTGCTACAGCTTTTATTTTGGGGCCTTTCAGAGCTGAGTCAAATGCGTAGTCCTCTTCTGGAATACCTACAATTCTCTCTCCTCCATATGTAGTGAGTCATTTATGAAACATTTAAGGTTTATGCCAGACCTCATATCTGTGTTTAGCCTCAAAGTAAAGGTGTCGGTGCGAGCCTTTGGCCAGTATGATTTTGGAGGAAATTCTAAGTCAAGGGGAAACTAACAGATGATTTGAATGCATTCTTTTTTTTTCTTTTTTTTTTTCCCCCTAAGTGGCAGTTGTTTGAAGCACACAGGGTAAAAATTTTTCCCTGTTGATATTATTGGTGCATCTTTTGCAGATATTAGTGGCACCATGATTTTGCTCCATACTGCTAAGGTAGTCCCAAGAGATTAATTAAATGGACAGAGTACCGGTGGGACAATTGGGTATCTCCTGTATTAATTTTTACTGGTCTATTACTCATCACACAGACTTTATTACTATTTTGGAGATATGTGTATTTTTAGAATAGTACCTAAGTACACTTTAAATGTCTTTTAGAAGTGTTTAGCATGAAGAAAAAGCATTATTTTTATATTCCAAGGAGAAAAGTTAGCTCTAATTTTGAAATCTATTTTCAGGAGTGCTATAGATATTGTACAAATTGCACTTTATGATACAGTGTTTACTAACTTCAACTCTGTGGGTTTTAATCCATTATTGTTCAGTTAATTTGGTTTCTTAGGCCTTGTGCAGGTAACCTCTTTGAGTCAACTGTCAGTGGAACTTAGTTCCTATTCACCGTACGTGTTATGTCGAAGTGAATAGTATTGTCAGACATACATAGCTCGTTACTATAATTTCCTTGCATGTATTTTTCTCGTTGTAACTCGATAAATATATTCTTTCATGCTCTGCATATAGCAACAGTCCAGCTAAACTGTTAAATTGGTAGCAATACAGGATTTCTAGTTCTATTAGACGTTTGAGCAGACACAATTTTTACACAACACGGTGTCTGAGTTGCGTTCCAGGGATCCTGTCGTGATAGGGGCATTCCTGCTTCTTTTCTCTGTTGATTTGTCACTGCCTGTAATTGTAATATCACTTTTTTTCTCTTTTTCCCCCCAAAGCCTTTTGGAATAATATGGTCTGAGTTTTATGGAAAGTTCTCTGGTTTCAGAAATCTCATAATGTATAATAGTGTATTTGAAAAGAATGTAACTGTGTGCCAGAATTTGTTGGTAATTCCCCCTTCAGGCTTTGATATGAGAAAAGATTTCTGTTGGCCTCAATAAACAAAGTTAAATACAGTTAGAGTGGGAGTTTTGCTGTGCTAGTTGTGGTATGTTATGAATTGTTGGTAATAATTACCCTGACTACTGAAAAAATGTTAGCTTCTCTGTTGAAGGGGTTTTTTTTTTCCTCCTAATGTTAGACCATAAGCAGAAGCTGCTTATTATTATTTCCAAGCCAAAAGATTTTTTTTTTCCCAGCAGGAATCATAGAGTGAAAGCAGAAACATGAAATTGAAACGCAGAGGTGCTACTTTCCTGTCTCAGTAAACTTTTTAAATTTGTCAGAGTACCATAAAGCTTATGGGCTGTGGAAGAAAGTCTTCTACAAGAACATGACCTTAAAGATTCCAGTCTGATAGGTTTCCTTAATATGTGGACTACAGGGTTACTGTGAACGGGTACAGGACAGAGGTAAAACAGATGTGTATTTGAAGTGAAGGAGCCTATGTTTGTGCAGAAAAATATTCTTGTTTCTTGTTTTGCTCTATTGCTTACTGTATTCTCTGGACTATGCACTGGGTAACTGCCTTTCATCAAATGTTCACTGAAATTGTGGGTTGGTTTATTAGCTTTATTTTTTTGCCTTCTGGAAGGGAATTCAGAGAACGTTCATTAACATCAATAACTTAGGCAACTGTGACTCAACAGAAAACATTACGTGATCATTGTGAGAGAAGAATTGACTGACAGGAAGACATTGATCAACTTTCCTCTTTTTATCTATGATGTATCCTTCATCTTACATTAGTTTGCTCATTTGTGTGACACCATCACATTGGGAATCTGAATCTGGATTGCAGAAAACACTGAAACACTAAGTTAATCTTATGATGCTGTGGGACTGTAAGTATCAAAACATACAGATTACGCCTGTTTTATAAACCAGGAAACTACAGTTTTAATTGCTTTGCTAGCTCAGCAAGCACTGTGCTGAGGCAGAAGGGAATAGCAGTGCTAAAAAGCTCTACAAATATTTTTGTACCATGCTGTCAGGGCAGAATTGTAAGGATAATCAAACATGATATTATTTTGCAAAGGTGGTCTTCAATTAAATGTTGAGGAAGAAGATAAAAATTTTATGTGTTCACATTTAAACATTGACTCAGTCTTGTCAGCTAAGCTGGGAGGCAGGCTTGGATACGTTCCTTCCCTAGGAAGGTTGATGGAAGATTCCTCTCTGATGCAGAGCCTCCTCCTTAGAGAATACCTTTTGGTGGTATAGAAGCATGGTCAGCCCAGTAAATAAGCAGAAACCTTGGCTTGTTTGTGCCACAAACAACCATGCTTGAGAGTGTAGGGATACCATGATGTTTTGTGAGTCTGGCAAGGCTGCCTTCACAGATGCATTTTGATGGCCTGGTAAGGTTGCTCCTGAATGCAGGTCATTCAGATTTGCTGAGGTTGCTCAGGACAGGGGTCAGGGACGGTAAGTATACAAGCTCCGGTGTGTCCTAGTGTCCCAGGTGCAGAGGTGTCTGACAGCCACATGGCTGGCTGCAACCTGAACACTCTACCAGGCTCTCCTCGTGGCCCTCAAGGGGTTCGGCTGCCTGGAGCTGAGGAACCTTGGATCCAGCTGGTGTCTGAGAAAGACCTGTGTGAGCAAGCTGTGAAAAGTCTCATGGAGGCCTCTGCCCCTTGCCAGAAGAGCTGCATTTAAGGCCAGGTCCTTGCCCTTGGTCCTTGCCTAACCTGTGCAGGTAAGCCTGTGTCCAGTCTGCTACCTTGCTGATTCTACCTTTGCCTTGCTGATTTGGCTTCTTGCTTTGACCTGGGACATCCCTCATCACCATAGGCTTGTCCGCTGATCACAGGACCGTCGTGTGAACCTGGTTACCATCATCAGACCTGCTCTGTCCTTGTTCAGGTACTGTGGGACTGCACCCTCACCCCTGAGGTCACTGCCCTACCTGTGTTGCCGCTCAGCTGCTGGCTTGCCTTCCCTTGTGGAGCTGCTCACCCTTGCTGCTCCGTGACAGTGGCCTTTAAGGTGCCCAAAGGCACAAGGACAGCATAGGTGGTCACAAAGTTTGGCTGTAACGACCATAGTAATTGGACGGTGTCAAAACAATAAATACAGCCTGTGGGATTACTTGCTGCTGAAAACAGCTCAAAAACCTGAAAACAGCTCCACCAGCAAAGTGTCTGTGCATATTTTACACAATCAGGACCTTGCATTCGTTGCTTTCCTTGCAGCTGACATCCAGACCTTCAGGCTACATCCTTCAAGGTTGCCACAAATGTGAAGCTGGTTCAGAACACAGAAGCTCATTTGTTAAAGAGTGTGTTCTTGCAGCTGATGCTCCTAGAGCTCTGCTTGCTTGTACTGCTTTCCAAGTCCTAGGTAGGTACATTAGGTGTTAAATTTAACCTACAGGGTTATTTTTTACCTGGAAGTGTGTAGTTCTCTTAGGGCTCTGTAGCTGAGACAACACATGGTGAGTTGAAGAGCTATCTGTAAAAGACAAAGGCAGCTGGCAGGGGATTCTGTCAGAGTACTCGCCAGCCTAAATGTGTTATTTAATCTTACTACAAAATTAAGGACTAATGTTTGGTTTTGCTTGTGCCAACTGGGAAAAGATGCCTCTATTAAAAAAACCCAACTCTACAGTCTTGGATATTTGTTTGTTCAGGTAAGGAATGAAGACCCTGATATGTATTGAGTGCTGCTCATTGCATGAGTAGGAGGTATGGTAGCGCACAGCTGAAAACTCTCTAACACGCTTGAAATCAGAGTGCAGGCAGGACTTCAGCCATAGTGATTTCAGGTTCTGTCTCCCATATCTCTATATATTACAAATAGGGAGGTAGACATTTAATTGGGGCCAAAGAGCCACTCAGACTGCAGAATTTCAGTCACACAGTGTTGCGTTCTGTACTGGGTGTTCATATTTGATACCAAAATTATGTTTCATCAATAAGCATCGCCAAAAGACTCCCTTCTCCTCTCCTCATTATTTATGTTTGCAACTACTTCTCACCAGTCCTTCAGAGCTGAAGGACTCGATTTGCTAATCTGATACAATCACAAACCTGAAAATTACACGATCTAGGGAAGCAAGGAAGAGAAATAGGAGGGATGCATGAAACATTTACTATTTTTAAGCTTTTATTTTTGTGTTGGTTCTTTTCGTTCTAACAGACTAACAGTTAGTCGTTAGATCAGTTACTGAATAACCTTTTATTAGTAGTCATCACACAGCTAAGAAAGGATGTATTCAATGTTAATATATTTAATCTAGGCATGATTATTAGTATGAAATACATTGATATTTCAAATGTATTAATATTTTCCATGACAGAAGACTTAATAGGCACAGAAGCCAATCCTGGATATAAGCCCTCTGAAAATGCTTGATAAGTGAAGGCTTTTTAGTAGAGAATGGTGCCCCCTGTCTCAAAAATTAGCCAAGTATGCAGCTGGTCTTTGGACTCATTAGAGAGCAAAACTGTTCTGATATCAGATGGGATTTCTAAATATGCTGTAGGTGGCTCAAAAATGTGTAAGTTTAAGCAATCATAATTTTTAGAAAAGTGATGAGAAACTTGCATGCATGTGGAAATTTTAATCAAGGTAACCTTATCAGATCCAGCTTTATTTTAGTCAAAAGTTTGTTTGTTAATGGCAGAAGCCCAGGAGGCTCTGTATTTACTTTCTGAGAATAATTTTCGTTTGTCATGATGATGCAGCTCATCTAAACTGATGTTAAGTGTATAATGTGCTGCTTTTTGATAATCATTTTCACCCTCTGGTTTAATTACCCAACAGAGCCCTTAGTCCTTATGATCTAAGTTCTGCTGGAGGGTTTTCACTTTGAATAAAGTTTACCCAGGTTTGAGGCATGCTGGTGATAAAGCTAGACCTTTTGTTATGTAATATGCATATGAAAGATCGCTGCATTTAAATGTAGTGATAAGGCTGACAGAATCTTAACCATCTTTGGGCAAATTGCAATACTCTCTTTAACAAAACCTTCATTTTGTAGGTGTGATTTAATTTCTACTCTACCTTCCCTATGCGGAGGGGAGATTCCACATAGGAGCAAATAGGAGAGGTTCAAAAAAATCCTCTAGTGATGTTGCATTTCCAAACAAAAGAGGGGCAGCAGCTACACAGTTGATGCACAGCAGCACAGAGCGTTAAGCAGGTGGATAGTGCATCTAGACCAGAAGTTCTAGGTTTTAAAAATAAATCATGAACGTAGGGCTTACTGTACTTCTACCATGGTTGCAATACACTTAATGCAGTTATATATGTATTTTTTATTGACTAATCTGCATATCTAGGCTCATTTTGCAACCGTGTGTGATGCCTCTGCAAGTCTTGACAGTGATTGCGGGTTATGCTTTACATAAAGGTTACATTTTGAATGATTTCCTGAAGTGATCAAACAAAAGAAGTAATTAATAACCTGCAAGTTCATCCTCTTTTTGTTTTGAGGAGGGAATTGTTTTACTTCTTTGCGTTACTGATTACTATATCAATTCTTGGCAACAAATAGGGCTGTAAAGAAACTTTTGCTCCAAGCGAGTTAAAAAATACCATCAAAGAAAAAAACCATTAAGTGCTAATAAGGAGCCAGTTTGTGTGTCCTAACACTTACTTGTTGGGAGTAGGAAAGAAATCCCAAATTTGTCATTGTGCATTTGTTTACACTAGCATGTTATTGCTTAATCAACCCACCATCCCTCTCCCTGATAAACACCCCCATCTGTCTGTAGAGAGAGCCCAACCTAGCAAGGCTGATAGCTTGTTGTTTTGGAAAGGGGGGGGGGGGGGTGGGGGGCGGGGGGGGGGTCTCTTCTGTTGCCTGTGATTCAGGGTTTCTAACTGCCCCTTGTCATGCTCGCTGGCAGCTACAGCTGGTGCCAGCCCACAGCATTGAGATTTGGAGAGGATAAGTGTCCAGCCTGCTGGAGAATAAGATACATTTGCCTTTCCCTGTGCTGGATATGATCTGTCGTTCGAGAGGAATAGTTTCATCCCCAAAAGGGTTGTACTTCTAGGTCTGTGAGGGTAGCATGTGTGAATTTTGCTGTAAGAGACTCTGTAGCATTTTTTCCCCCGTATGAAAAGTTTCCTTGCTATTTTTATGACTTCAGTTAAATCTCTGAAGGGCCAGAGAGAGGGGGTTTTGTCCCTTGAATTCTGTCGCTTTTAAATTGGGCCAACCAGAAAAGGAATTAAATCAGTTTAAAGGTAACTTTGCAGAAGATTAAGAGGATATGAGGCTAGAATTGCTTGAAAAATAGAAATGAAGGGCTATGTTTTATCTTAGATGGCTTGTGCAACTGACTTCAGATTAACTGTACCCTTTTAGACGTGTTAGGCTGACGGTGCTGGGAAATTAGCCCAGGCCTTCTGACTTCTGGTAGCTTTCCTGACTGTTGGACTACAGACTTGCGTGACAGATTGCATCCAGCACAGTAGGCTGTAGAAAGTAGTTAATGGAAAATGGAGTGCTTTGATGTTCACTTCTGGTGGGCCGATCCTCTGGTTTAAAGGCTAAACATCTATTGTCCTCAGTAGGAGTTTTCTTTACAAAAAACTTCCACAAAATCTATAATTTCCCATTTTGTTTTCTGAGGCTGTGGTTTGCTCTATTTCTACATTCAGTAGCCAGCAAATATTTTCAAGAGTGATTTGTAATTTTCCAGTCTCTAACTTCAGATGCCACAGACAGGACCTTATTTCTCAGAAACTGCTGAGCATCTGTCCTCTTCGGCTAAAGCAGATGTCTCTAAAGTATTTCCATTAAAGCACCAGAAACGAAGGCACCTAAACACACTGCCTACTTTCCTGGAAAATGGGGCTAAGCACTGCGGATACACCTTAGAAAACAGGCTCAGCTACAATTAAAATGGGGTGGGGGGAGGGTGAGGAGAGTGAGAGCAAATACAGTAACAGCCTATGATTAGAAATCTCAACAATGACAGTGAGTTCTGTTTAATTTCTAACTGCTTAAAAGCAGGCCTGGGGAAATGCTCTGCTTAGAAATGTCACGGAAAGTGCAGCTGGTCCATGGGCTTTATCTTGAAAAGCAAAGGATCTTTCCCATTTTGCAGTTACACTGCCATTTACTGGGCCATACCACTAGCAATTTGCAACAATGGGAGGGAAAAAAGCTGCCATTTGACCTAGAATGCAATTTTCAACTAATTAATAAAGTGACCATTAGTGCCCGAGGGGATAATAACAGGAATAAGAACAAATTACTATGGGGTGCAAAGGAGGCTTGGGCATTGTATTGCAAATTTCTTATGGCACTATTCTTCTTTTTTTTCTCACTAATACTTTTAAAGTGCCCCCACTCAACACTTGCTCCTTGTAGGACCCTTGCAAACCACATAAGAATTAGCCCTTCAAAGATCAATCAGGATCTAATTGTTGTTAACAAAGTGCCACCTGGAGAGAAATGTTACAATATACCTTCATTACAAAGCATTCAATCTCTCTCAGCTCACAAGTCCTGGCTACAGTACAGACAAAAAGAAGCGGTTGCTAGCATTAAGATCAGGCACCTGCAATTGCTTGTAAAACACTGCCAGTTCCTGCACAAATATGCTCCTAACATTGCATGAGCCTCCTTAGAACTGCTCTGTTTATGCTTCCTCAAAGCAGATTTTGCTGGGGTCTCCCTACTTGCAACGCTTTAACATATCACTGAAGCCCTCAGATCGCTGGGGACATTGGGCAAAGCAGCCACACCATTTTCTGTGCGCTTTCATAGGCTCCAGAATCTGCTCTCAGTAGGATTTTTTCTGCATTTTGTGGCCCCTGCTCTCCACGCCCCAACGGCAAATGTTCGGGAAACCCTCAGTGAACTGACTTTTAATGCCCTGGTTTCGTTTCTCTGCCCTGTCAGAGATTTTACTTGTAGGTGTAGCACATCTGCTGTAGGTCTGGCCTGTGCTAGTACTTTGCAGCTACGATGGTTAAAATTCAAGACAAGGCTTGTATTGCCCGGTGTCTGCCACTTAATTCATGGACACTTTTGGGGCTGCATGTCCACAGACATTTAAGTCAGCTGTTGCCTGTCCTGAAGGTTTCCCGTGGACTGCTATAATGGACTGCTTTATAGCAAATGGAAAACTACTGTCCGCAGCCTTGCTTTGCTCATGCCTTGTTTACAAAGTCAGGGAGTTGGCTTGACTGAAAGCTAACCTGCTGAAGAAACTAAAAATAAATACTATTTTTTGTTCAGTTACTTGATCTCTCTGCTCTGGCTGCACAAAAAATTAATGCCAGCGCAAAGGGAGGGGTGGAAACTAGTAGGTGGGAGCAGGTGAGGGAACATGGGACCTTCCCATTAGCGGAAGGACTTGCTCCACGTTAAGGTGAACCCAGCCTCTCTTCCCAAAAGCATTTGTAAAAACTTTTTTTTTTTTTTTTAATAGTGGGAGATACAGAATCTTAGAATAGCCCAGGTTGGAAGGGGCCTTGAAAAGTCACCTGGCCCAAATTTTCATGGGAAAGGGAGCCTAGATAATCTCATCTAGCGCCCTGCCCAATCACACCTTGAAAACCTCCACTGATGAGGACCCTACCATGTTCCTGGGGAGGTTGTTCCAGTGAATGATTGTTCTCACTGTAAAAATTTCCTTCTTCAGCAATATGAAACCTCTTCCAGTGCAGCTTGTACCCATTGCCCCTGATCTTCTCCACGTGGCTCCTTGTGAAGAGAGAGCTTCCATCCTCTCTTTGTAGCTGCCCTTTAAGTACTGGAATACTGTAATGCGGTTCCCCCTGTGCCTTCTCTTCTGGATGGAGAAAAGAGGTAAGTCCTTCAGCTTTTCCTTGTAGTGCAGCTTCTCCAGCCCTTTTATGACCTGCATGACCTCCTTTGGATGCTGTCCAATCTGTCAGTGTCTTTCTTGAATTGTGGGGACCAGAACTGGACACAGTACTCCAGGTGTGCCCTGATGAGTGCCAAGCAGTGTCGGATGATCATGTCTATCTCTACTAGCAATGCACCTGCAGATGCAGCCCAGGAACTGATTCGCCTTGTTGCTGCAGTGGCATACTGCTGACTCCTGTCCAGCTTGTTGTCCATCAGGACCCCCAGGTCCTTTTTGCAAGGCTGCTCCACAGCCACACAGTTCCTGGCCTGTACTGGGCGCTTTGGCTATGCTGTCCCAGCTGCAGGACTTTGCTCTTGTCTTTGTTAAGCTTCATGCTGTGCTTGCCAGCCCACTCTTCCAGCCTGTCCAGGTCTTTCTGTAAGATGTCTCTCCTTTCTGACATGTCCATCTCACCACCCAGTTTAGTGTCATCAGCAATACAGATTAACCTTTGACAAGTGGGTGCCTTAATTGTGGATGATGGCTGCAGTGAGTCAGAATGAAGGCAGCAAACAGGAGAGAGAGGTATCGTCTTTATTTCAATAAACATGAATGTCCTGCACTTTCTGAGGATCAGGAATTTGGAGAGTGAGGGAGAGGTGGAAGCAATCTCCTCTCTTTCTGGTCCTTGCTCAGATTAGCCACCTGCCCAAGCCCTTATCTGTACTGCTCTGGAGAACTGAGGGAATCACTGGAAGGGAGTGCTCAGGTACCTTGGCCAGGCTGATTCGTTAAGGGATGTACATGGAGGCAGGAATCTTCTAGAGATCTAGGCAACGTTAACAGCCTTAGGCTGCTGGTTTTAGCAGGGAAATTCCCTCTGTCCAGACTGTCCTATATATACATGGGGAGAAGTGGCACGCTCGGTGCCTCTCTTGTTCGATAAGTAATCCCAATGTCCTACTTGCCTCAAATTTGGGACATATGTAGTGCAAATAGAGATCCAGAAGATATTTTTTTTTCCTGATAAAGAGCACATTATACAAAACCAGAGCAATCCTTCTGGATCCTCTAAGGCTTCCATTATTAAATGTCATTCCAAATGTCCTCAACTGGCAGATACTGGCTGTATGTGCTTACCCTGCAGTTGTGTTGTAAACAGTTAGTGTTATTGTTGCAATTAAACAGATGCTTTGCATTTTTCGTTTTGACTTTGTGTATCTTTTACATGGAAGTTGAAGGTGGTCAGAAGACTGTTGATCATAAAGGATCTGTGCTGCTTTAACCTCAGTGAAGATTTGCCGAAGAACTAACGGGGGTGTTTGAAATACAAAGTCATTGGTGTGAATTGGGACAGCGAGACTGCACCAAATTAGTAAGTATGTACAAGCTTTGTTTGTGTGTGGTGGAGGAAAGGAACAAAAGATCCCCTATGACTAGAAGAGTGTCCCTCAGACAGCACTGAAAAAGGTGGGTGTCTGACAGCACAACCCCAGACTTCCAGATTGCCTTTTTGATACACTAAAATTCATTGATGGCATAAAGCAGCCCAGAGCATAAAATGGGCACCTCTCAGCAGTCTGGCATCCTGGTACTTGAATCAAAAATGGTTCAGCTACTTGGTATTTTCAGTTTAAAAGTGTTCTTAAATGGCTTTACAAGAGCTACGGTGCTTGTGTCTAGAAGTCAGCAAGAGCACGTGCTTGGGACACCTTGCTACTTGCTACAGAAATCTGCAGTTTGTGTGTGATTGTCCATCCGCTTGTTGACATACATCGTTTGTTAGGGAGCTCTCACTGAACACAGGTTTTCAGAGTTGATGAGTATCTATTGTGGTCTGCTGTTAGAGGGTTCTGTCTAATCGGTAGGGTATGGGACAGAGTTAGGAAACCTGATTAATTCCCCTGCACCTTGATAGTCCTGTCATTTGCTAACCCTTGGTTAATGTTGTTGGTAAAACTTGAGCTTGGTCAAGATATTCCAATGCCTTGTAACACCATTGTCACCTGCTAGAGCACAGCCAGCCATCTTTAGAAGTCTGTGTGAAGCTTAGATCCATTGGGCACAGATTGCTGTAGTGGGTGGCCACTAAATGTGTGGAATATTACCCCTGATAACTCTGTAACGCTGAGGCCACATATTGAGATGTGTGAAACTGGAAACCACTTGAAAAAATATCAGCAATTGACTCCCTGAGCTGCTTTTTGCTAAAAGAGGGCTGATGATATTTGCGTCTCAAATTATAGCTTGAAGAAGGGCAGGAGATCCTTATGCGAATGGGCTATAGAGCTGCGCAGTATCTGGGCAAAGAATCAGAGAAGAACCTGTGTGAATAAATAGAAGGGTGTACAGGGGGTTATCCAGACTGCAAGTCTCTGATCAAATTCATGCTTTCCGAAGAAAGGCACAAGGAACAGAGATGGAAGGGTTTGTCATCCCCAAAACAGCTTGGCAGTCCCCCAGGACTGTAGACTGGCTTCACTGGAGGGTCTGTTCTGCTGCTGACACAAGAGATGGATGTACATACAAAGTCCCATTAGCATTGAAGGGAGGCGCCTGCTAAACTTTCCCACGCGTTAGCAGAGGAAAAGACTTCTAAAGGTATCTCATGAGGTAACAGAAGGTGGTTGCTGCACGTGTTGCATTTCTTTAATATTTGCCTGCGATACAGCTGTACGCTTACATCACTTGGATGTATCTACTTGGCATCTAGCTGTCTGTCACAAAGAGGCATTCTGGAGCCGTCCAGCATGCTTTCCCATTATCATCGGTGCAAGTCTATAAATATCCAACTTGTGTGTAACCTGTTTGCATACTGATTCCCTGTGTCCCAGATCAATCTGTTGTTGATTTCCAAGGACTATAGTCTCCTTTGATTCCTAGTTTATATTGAATGCTCATCAGCAGGGATATATGCTTGGTTATTTTTTTTTCCTTCTGTGGCTGTTCTTGTGTCTTTTGTAGCAACCATTAAAGTTTATTTGTGGGCTGAGGAAAGTTATACCCTTTGTGACAATGTGTTGTGGGGCTCTGTTTAATCCTGTGGGATATTTGGGTGCATTCTGTTGTGGGAGGGATGGAAGGAGTAAAAGAAAAAGCTGTAGAAATCACTGGAACTGGAGATCTAGAGTCCTAGAGGTGGCAATCTGTTAATTAGTGTTCTTGGAGAAACCTGTCTGTGATGAAAATAAAGCCCCATCATTAAAACCCACTGCATTTTCCTTTTCTGCCCCTGAATGTTGTTAACAATGTTGCACTCTGGTTAAGTAAAAATCTAAAACTGCAGTGAAGTGTTAGTAATCGGTTCCTGAGCAGATTCCCTAATGCTATTCACTTTTCCCTGCTAATCTTCCTGTGTGAGTTATAACAATGCAGCACCAAATGAGAAGGAAATGTCAGGTTATGTTTCAGGGCCAGCCTCCTGCCCACCCTCCATCTGTGCTGATGTCAGTGCTTATTGGAACATATGCTGCCTGTTGCTCACTGACCATCTGTTAGCTGAGCTGATGAAGTGTTCCCGTTGCTGGGACAACCCGGCCCTTGATTGCCAGTGGCACCGCAAACATTTTCCGCTCAGGTTTCACTTTTATCTGTGCTCTGGAATGGCAGCCCCTCCATGGTACGGGTTACCCCATCCCTGCCTTTTCCCTCCACTGGCAGGGGGGCACATTCAAAATTCAAGTTAAAAATGTTAGGGCAAATGTAAAAGGCTGCAGCAGAGCTGATGTGCCTGGGATAAGCTGTTGGCATTACAGGCTCAGGCTTCCCGATGGGAGCCCAGGGTCAAGGAAGCACGTCTGGTGGTGGTTAGAAAGTTTGTGTGATGAGACTGTGACTGGCATCGCACGGGAACACCTACAGCCTTGAATCAGACGTGCAAGGCTACAGAGGGATTGTTGGAGCCAAGAAAGGCGAGAGATGTGCAACTTTTCACTTGGTTAAGAGTCACTTGTTCTGTAATTGCCGTGTGTTGTAGTTGTGCCTGGCAGCCACATCTGTCAGACATAACTGAATCCAAATGTAACCATTCCTTTACGGCGCAGCCCTCGGTTTGTGGCGTGAAGGCGATGCTAAGCCGTAGCAGCGATAATAAAACCTTTTGCCCGCACGCAGCCTTTTTGCAGCCTGTCTGGTGAGCTTTCCCCCCTCTCTTAAAAATGACTACAAACGTTAATCAATCCTCATGACAAGCCTGTGGGGCTGGCAGGTGGTGTTCCCGTTTTAAAGAGGGGGGAGCAAAGTGTGAGAGCTGGCACGAGACGCGCGGCATGCCCACCTCCCAGCCCCTGCCTGCTGGGATCACCAGACCATACTGCCCTTCCCTACACACCAAGAGCCCCGGCTCGGCCGAGGTGCCCACAGGGGCTGCATACCAGACACGAGGGCCAAGTAAACTGTGTCCTGCAGTTCTTTCCATCTTACATGTGAAGGAATAGAACAGTGTCTGATAAGCAAACTTTGTTGGTGGAGCTGACCATGACAGCTAGGGTAAAATGTGACCGCCTTTAGACGGATGCGGAAAGCCTGGATGCTCGGTCGTGTTAAGTGCTCTGAAGTTGTGAAATTTCTTGTCTCTCATTTTCTGTGTTGGGATTCCTCAGTGTTTTCCCTGCTGACCCTGGGGTTTTGGTCCCTGGATGACAGAAGTCACTTACATGATCCCTCAGCCTCAGGGCCAAAAGACTTCTCCCTGTGTGAAATGTCGTTCCATTCCTTTCCCATCCCTTCTGTCCAGCCTTGCCTTGTCCTGGTTTCCCAGAATCTTTTCTCAGATATGATGTCCCTTCGCAGTCACTGCATAGCAAAAGCAAACCTTTCAGCCTTTCTCTCCTCCAGCCTCTCCTTTCTGCCTCCTACCACAGTCCTCTGTCAAGCGTACCCATAGCCTGGCCAGTCAGGCATCCTCCGGCTGGCCTTTCTGCCAGCTCCCCTTGCTTCTCAACTTCCTAAAATTCTCTTTACTTCTCTCCCTTGCACAAAACCCCTCTTCCCATTTTTTAATGCATCCTGTGAGATATCTCTACCATCTTTTCATAAGGCTTAGCTGTAAGCTTTTCAGAAAAAGGGCTATTTTTCACCCTATACACCAATTATTGTTTTAATTAAATGACTGAATTGTATAATAATGCTGTGTGCTCAGAGACTACATGACGTGTGTGGTAGAGCTGGATAAGATATGATACATACTGACATAATCCTAGGTGTTAATAATAATGTACAACTTCAGCATATGTTGCTATTTCGGGATGTTCTGGCACAACGGGCTGGTTTTATTCACCCTGGGGACGAGTACATGAACAAATTACCACAAGGCCAGCAAGGGTGGGGATTTACATTGCCTCATCTGCTTTGTGGTGAGTGCCTGAGTGTTGGGTCTTATTCCGTGGCACGTGTGAGGTAGTGTGCTGTGCTTTTGTCGAGCGGCAAGCCTCTTGCCTTGCCTTTCTTGCGGTTATGATAAAAGCACTTATCTGCAGTTTATCACAATTACCACAATGGAGCCTGAGCACTCTAAATTTATATCCTCTCTCTTGTGGCAACTCGTTTGGTGCCAGTCTGCTTTTAAATCCACTTTGGTGTCCTTGTTTGTTGCCAGAATGGGGCAAATGTGCCAGTATGTAGATGAAAGTTGGGCCAAACTTTTCTCCCCTCCAAGAACATCATAGAGCTTGGGGGGTTTGCTGGCTTGACAGGCCTGGACTACTGTGCATTTTGAATCAAAACAATACAGAATTTAACACTTTGCTTGATTTTCCTTCCATGAAAAAATGTGAAGGAAATCTGGTAGCACACGCCACCAGCTGCCCAGCCTCCAGCAGGATTTGCAGTTCCCAACTGGAAGTGCTATTTTTACGCAGGACAGGACTGCTGCAGGTTTTGTGCAGTGTTTAGACTCGGATTAAATGGTTGCACTGATTTCTACACGTAGCTGAGAAGACAGATTATAGTGTGGCTTTACTGAGTGGTATTTGAACAGTGAGAGCAGAGTTTCAAAGCTTTGAGATGCTGCCAACAAGGTGAGACGAGGCATACGCAGGTACTTTACCAGAAATTTGTAACGTCTGAGCATTTCTAGGAGGGTGTAGCAGCTAAAGGTCGTATTGAAATTCCAAATAGCAATGCCCTTGCTGCCGTCATGGGTAGCTATGTCCTCATCTTAAGTGGTGGTGGAGGTCCCTGGTGCTGTGCCTGTCTACAGCACTGGAAGGCAAACTGTAGATGTTTTATTGCAAGCACGTATACAGGCTTCTGAGATGCAAACACGCAGTCCTGGCTTGCAAAAAGCCAAAAGGTGGATATAAATTTCCTATTTGATGTTGTTTAGACAGGGGTATCAGAACTAGTTACAGAAGCAGTGCTGGGCTGCTAGGGAAATTACTCAGCCAGTCGATGTCTATTGATACCATTAGAGAAATACTGATTTTCACCAGCCAAGAACCTGATCTCTGCTGTGGCTGGAGTGTTAGGCGTTCAGAGCTCTGCTTAATCACAGCTTTTAACACGTTTCCTTGAACCTGGATGGTTGGATCCTGTAAGAGCAACAAATACTTGCTTGCACTGCTGTGCTCTAAGGTTTGCAAAGCTGAGCCGCTGTATGTGCTTTTGTGAAGAAAAAAAAAAAAAGCAGCACATACCCGTAGCTAGGGTAGCAGGCTGCCACTAACATCAGTTGCACAAGGATTTGCTCTGCGCTGCCCGGGATCTGGAGATCACTCTCCGCACAAATTAATTAAAAGATGCCTTAGGTAGGTGTCCAGCCGGCACAGAAGGAACCCAGCTCTGTTACTAGTCTGCAATCCCCAGTTTTCCAGCTGTCACTATGTAATACGGTCTCCCCCTCACGTAATTCCTTCCTGTAGTCCAATAGAAGTCCTTTAAAGAAGAAAAAAAAAGAAAGAAAGAAGAACAACAAGCAAGTAATCCTGTCATACGATCTGCCTCAGTAGTTTGGGGCCTGTTTCTCTTTCAGGGGCTGTGAGCATGCTTTGAGGTGCACAATAGAGATGCCTTCTCCATTGACTGTGGAGCTCAATGAGCCAAACTGGGCAGCAGCCCCGGTAACAGCAGCAGCAGCAGCAGTGGTGCAGCGCAGTAATGGGCCCAACTGTTAACTGATTTAACACTCTGCCAGCTGCAGTCCCTGAGCTCAGAGAGGAGCGGCGGGCCTTTGAATATTACCTTTCAGCCAATTAGACATATGTCACTTTCATAAAACCTTTCGTGTGTGCTCCCGTCAAGGGGAGGATCTGCTGGGGAGGAGGAGGAGGGAACTGCATCACCTGCCTCCCTCCCAGAGGCACCATCCCTCCCGCGAGCAGGAATTTTTTGTGGTTTCTGGTATTATTTTCAGCACTGATGCAGGTGACTGGCAAAGGGGTATGAGGGAAAGAGTTTCAGGAGCTCTTGGAGCACCAGGAGTTTTTCAGTCTTACAGGCTGCCGGCAGCAGGAGGTTTCTACAGCAAAGGTGGGTTTGAGTCATATAGATTGAAATTAGATCTCTTTCATCACCTGAACTCTGAGAAGGTTAGCAGCAGCATCTGAATTGGCCTGCGTTTGTTACACTTGCAAAAAAACCCAAACAACCCTGATCTCAAAGAAACTTTGGTGAAGTAAACAAGCATGCAGATGCTGGAGGACTGGTGTTGAATGTAAATTTTTTTGCCCAGCAATCAATTTCACAAAAAAGTACATGTAAAATCATTCCTACTGAGCTGCACCTCAGGGAATGCTCTGCAGGCTGTGTGCTTTGTCCAGAGGAGCAGCAGCAGCAGCCGTATCACTGAGGCAGCAGAGGTCTGGGGTACCCACCGCAGCTGCTCCGCAGTCAGTGTCCTTAAGGGTGGGAAGCACATAGGAAATGAACGTTATGGATTTCAGATTATTTTCAGAATCGGTGAGGAAGAAAAAAGTGTTTATGTTCATCATGGAAGAGATACACCACTTTTTATTCCTTCAGATTGATTGGATATTTTATTTCTGTAAGGTTGAAATTCTGATTTCAGTCATGTCAGTTTCTTCATGGTTTTTATATTAAAATACATGAAAATGCAATATTAAAAGACATATTAAATCACGGTAAAATATGGCAGATTATGATAAGTTTTTAAAATAAAGTATTTAGTATAACGTGTTTAAAATTAAATATTTTGATTACAAAAGTCAATTCACTTTAGTAATAAGTGAATTGAAGCTAAGAAGTTGAGCCAAAATGAACAAAATTAAAAGGATGAGATAAAGGGGTTTTATTCATAGCAATGTAAAAATCAAAGCATCCCGGGATGGGGGGTAACAAACAGAAAAACAATTATTTTAAAATCCTGACCTAAAGCTTTCAGGCTGGCACTTGTTGCTGACACCGCTGGTGAGCAGAGAGGAGGGATGTAGACCTGGGTGAAGGCTGCTTGCTTTTCCCACTGGAGGTGAGAGACCTGCACAGGTTTTAGACACTACCAGACATGGACAGCAAAGTGTGTGTGACGTGCAAGAAAAGAGGGGGCTGGGTAATGGCTATCGCTTCCGTAGCTGGGGAGAGGAGCGCTGGAACTGGGTTAGTCAGCTAGGCTGGTCTCTGAATAACTGTGATCGATGTATTCAGTTTTGGCTTTCCCAAGTTTATTCTGGGTTTTCCTCCTCAGTCTCTACAGTCATCTTCCCAGGAAGAGGTTCTTTGATTTAGAGTTTCGGTGCTTGGTAATTGGGAAGTTGTGCTTGTCAAAGGCGATGAGGCAAGACGTACTTTGGGGGGAGGATAATGCTGGATCTAAATGTGCAGGAGCAGTCTTCAGGTATCCCGTCCTTTTCACACCTGAGGCTTGAGTTTAGTTTTTGAAAAAGAAACTCTCTTTTCCAAAAAACTCTTCTCTTGCAGTGTTTTGACCAGCTTCAGGCAGTGATGACAGCATTATGGATTGGTCACATGTAAGCTGAAATGAGATGCTATTTGGAAGATCCCAGGGTTGTAGCCAGACAAATACTTTAAGCCAGCATAAGTTGTCAGTGTTGATAAAAGCAGTAGTTCCATGCTTCCTCCGCTTCTGGCTGCTTGTTCTCGCCCTTGTACTATTCTCTTCCTTTCACCATACTTTTCCTAGCCTAATAGTGAACTGGAGCAGATTCAGCTGGAGTTGGGAGAGAGGGGGTGGGGTATAGCTGGATCTGTTTTCCCCAGTCTAGTTCATTGCATGACTACGCAAACCCTTGTGTCAGTAGGCAGGACACGATACCAGCAAGGATGGAGTTGAGCAGCCAGGGCAAGGAGAGAGCAGGACCACTCTTTTTCTGTGTTAGCACTAGCTTATTGTCTCCACTGAAGTCTATTTTCTTATTTAATAAGAATTTTTAATAATTTTTAGCAGCTGGATCACCTGCTGAAAGAAGCCACTGGAGTAGATCTTACAAAGTGCAACTTGAGTGTCTGGTCCAGCCAGCAGCTGGGGAGCCAAGGTCAGGCGTTCCTCTTGCTGATGGTTCCTGTGGTCAAAATTCTTATGAAGCTCCATGCAGATGTTGTCGCCTCTAGACTTTGTTCAGATGTGATAACTTTCTCAGTGGGGTAGTTCAGCGCTGGTAAGCGTGTTTTTAATGACAACCCTCACTTTATCTCAGTACATCTCAGTTTGTTGGTAAAAAAGAGACTCTGAACACAAGTAGGGAACTGATAAGTTGAAATATGCCATCAATAAACAACACACTATTTTCCCCCTCCAGAAGCATGTCAGATATTTACTTTGCAGGTTTTGTATAATATGATTATTCTCTTTTTCATCCTTTCCTGCCAAACCTTTGCTGAAGTGATCTTGCAAACTCTGTTCCTTTCCATCAGTCATTTAGTTGGTATGGCTTGGAACTTGCATATCTTTGTGCATTTGAATCCATTACTAATGCATAAGTATTCATCAGTTTGGCAGGAATGGACGTTACACATCTGTAATTCATAAGCTGCAAGACAGTTTTGGGTGATGATGATTCAGGCATCCACTGAATGTCCAAATTCCCTTTGGCATCAGTTGTCCAGCCATAACTTGTTGGATCCAGCAGAGCGGGTTCACGTTGCAGGAATCATCTCCAAATTCCTGCTTAATACTTTGCATGCAGTTCATGCTGGAATAAGCAATCTTTGCATGGGGGAAGCTGGCTGGAGTCAATTTCATCCCTTTTGGCAGAGAAGGGATGATAATGGCATCAGTTGTTGCACTTTTAGGGACAAACAGATGGCATGTGAATTCTTGTAATTTCTGAAAGAAGCCTGATGAAAGCTCCCAGGGTTGTCCACACACTGAAAAGTTATATCGATAATAGCATTTTCTTTGCATGAGTTCTAGGGCTCCCAGTTTTTCTTTGTCTGAAAAAACACTAACAGCATTGCATCCCAAAAAGACATGCAGGCCAATCAGTACTCTGCATGCGTCAGTCCCAGGGGAGCTTGCTATTATACGACTGTCAGTGAGTGATGTTTTGTGTCTGTTTTCTGACTTTCTCATGCATTAGCCAAGATCTATGTTTCTGCTGGATTTTACCCATTGTTTGAGCATGCAATATAACACACATCTTCCTTCTTTAAGGGTACTTTGAGAAGTCCTGTTGTCTTGTGGCTGCCTCTGGTTAGGAAGAAAGAGGGGATCGCAGCTGAATAGAGATGTGATGTACTTTACCTTACACACACACACACACATCTTTTAAGCAAGAATTTGATGAGGTTTGACTTGCTGATGGGACAAGAGCAAAATTTGTCTCTTATTTGGATTTCATGGCCTGCGGTTGTGTTCTTGACATAAAGGCTGGTTTTATCAAGTGGATCCCCTTGAATTTCTCACCACCTTTTGTCGTTATTGTCTGGTAAATGTTTAACAGTGTATTAACTTTATGACTTTCTGCACCTTCATATAGTTCAAATGAGCAGAGATGCCTTGTTAATACCACTCAGCCTTTGGACAAGTCTTTGTTAATAACACAGACAGATGGGATAGTGATGGTTTCAGGGGGGCTTTGGTGGATCTTTTTTTTTTTTCCCCCATCTGACTAAATAAACTAAGTCTTAGTCAAAGAGGTTTATCCGTTGCTCTGTTCTTGCTGATGGGCTTAAGTCTTCCTTCTATCCTGTTAGCATTGTATGAAGAAGCCATGTGTGTTTGACTTAATTCAGTTCTGAGGACTGAAAAGCCCACAGCTCACTCTCACTGCATACTTTGATGTCTGCTGTCCTCTGTAAAACTGCTCTGCACAGCACCACTTGGATGCCTATTGATTTTTTTACTTGGTTGCTTTCAGCTCTGTGTTCAGCACTAAATTATCTTTGGCAAGCATATCCATCAACAAGTTGTCTGGATACGTGATCTGTTTTCCCTTTGTCACCCTGGCTGATATGTACCTAGTGTCTCCTTCAAACCTGGTCTCTCAGTCTCCAAAGGTTTTGTTTCTCAGTTGAAATATGATTTATTGGTTTATTTTTTTCTTTTTCAGCAGAACTCTCGCTTTGAGATAAAAGTTGTTATATCTGGATTGACAAAGACACTTTATAATAAATGCAAAGATCACTTGGCATACAAAGGGTTTTTTCCTGCAGAATACTCCGATTTTGTATTATCTGTTTGGTATTCTTCAGTGCAGTTATTTTCACTGCCTTTGCTTTAAAATACAAATAGCAGCACCACCAGTAATTAATGAACTCTTGCTGTCACAGTTTCTCTACTGAAAATGGCAAAGATCCTCGTTCTTTGCAGTATTCCTTACTTGTGCATCCAGCACATGGTGTATGGCATTTTACAAGCGATTACTAGTCCTTTGTCTTTTTGAGTATTTGCAGCAGGAATGTTTTGGGGGCTGGGTTTTTTAAGTTTTGGGCTTTTTGCTGGTGGAAGACACATTCGTACTCCTTGGATCCTATTCCTTTATTTTCCTAGAAGTTTCTCCCTTCTCAGCCATTGTTGCCTTACTCCTTTGACCCAATGACATCCCAAATGATCTATCTTTGGCCATGGTTATTCATAATTATCATAATCCTGAATCTCTGATGCTTCGGTTTTGTTCAAGCCTTTGGCAATATCCCAAAACAGAATCTGGTTGCAGGTTTAGGCAGCTTTCAGAAGAGTATTTGCAAATGCGTGCTCAGATGTGGCTTTAGGTTAGAGCTTGGTCTTCCAAAATGGTGTGAAGTGTGTGCAGTTTCTGTGTTGTTTCAGAGATGTTCACTCCTCCTCTCTTGACTGCTTACTGATGTGATGCTAAAATTTTGAATCCGCAATAAAAGATGCGTGTATCGGAGGCAACAACGAAGTTCACCATTGTGTAAACATCAACAGAATGAGTGTATGTATAATGAAAACTGATACCGTGGCATTCAGTTTTCATTTATTTGGTGACCATCTTAGCAAAGCTAACCAGATTGACAGCAGTCATTTGTCATCAAACTGCTAAACCACGTAGATAAGTTCTGTAAAAACAGCCAAACCGTAGAGATAATGAAAAGTCTGCTGATTCATCCAGATAAATCCATCCTAACTCAAATTTTGGCCTTCAAATGATGCCCCTTAACTACCCACAGCCATCGATCGAGAGGAAGAGTGCTGTATTTCCACCTCAGTGAGCATCAAACATTAACAGGAGGAGGAATATAGATATTCTTTACGCTATCCCTGACTTCCCTTAACCAAACAGAGGGTGTGAAATTTTAGCAAAAGGGCAGAATTCAGTGACTCAGTAAGACACAAGAGCAAAATAATGCAATGATGAGTTCCTCTCAGAACAAAATGCTTTCATTCAATGCTTTGTGTTATTCAACTCACATAAATTTCTGGTATTACTATTATTTTTCTAGCTCCCCTTCAAAACCAGATGGGTAACTCCCTCATCACTGGATTTTCATATATATAGCCTTGAAAACTCAAACCTTTCAGTTCATTCTTCACTCTGCATGTAATAAGAAGTGACTAGACAGATCTGGACCACAAAGTTGTTGAAATGGGTGTGTTCCTGGGAAGCATTTCATCCTTAGCAAAACAATGTATTTGGCTAAATTTCATGTGGTTGCAAATGCCCCCAGCAGCCCTAGCCAGCAGTATTTGGTAGTGCCATAAATGAAATAAATACCACCTTCAAAAGCAATTGCCCATCCAGAACACTGTTAGCATAGTTCTCCTGCTCACCTTTCTTTGATTACCTGCATTTAGACAGTAAGTGGAAGAGGCAGATAGACATACAAGTGGTAACAGAATAAATAATCTGATTAATAAAGCAGATTGACCGCCTGTATGATACTTTGTATTTTTCCTTTGATTTGGATGTTTTAAATGGCCCGTAATGACTAAGACAGAGAAACCTGGGAATCATTCACCTAAGAAAATTTGTTAGAACTTTAAGATGAGAAGTTTGATTGCAAGAGTTGAGGACCTGGAGGAGCATGATCTCTGTGGGATTTCTGCTTTGTGTTTGTATATTCAGGTGTTTAAAAAAGTGTTGGCTCTAGTGGAGGATTTTCCCCATGACTGAGACATTCATAATGTCTCCCATATGGATTCCTTGTACCTAGCAAGGTTTAGCTTCTGCTAAAGACTTTTCTTCAATAGGGACACAAACAGAACCACCTTCCTCAACCCAGGTGTCCATTTTCATGAGACTTGCAGGAATTTAATATCTTGGAGTGTAATTTTAACCTACATCAAACTTGGTGGAAACTAGCTAATTAACTCAAAGGCCATTAAGGGACCTGTGCATACATGAAGGTAGGCAAACCTTGCAGAAAATTACTGAACAAACCTTTTTTCAGTAAACTTGGCTTAATACGGTTGTTGAACATCAGACTCTTATCTCTGTGCAGTAATGTTCTGTCAGCTCATGGTGACTTCATTGCAATTGTGAATCCTTGATGCGTTGGGTACTTTCTTATCTGGCCATGCGTCCACCTGGGAATTGGATGTGAAGGTCACTTTTTCTAATGGCGTATCTCCTTTGGAAGGGTAGTGAGGTACAATGGACATGGACATAGCTCTTTAAATGTGAGGTTTTGTCCTATTTAAAACATGTACTGCATGCTTGAAACCATTGGTTATTCTTGCCTTTTTTTTTTTTTTTTTTCTTTTTCCCCTGTGCCTTAGAAAACTTGAGAGTCAAACACAGGTACCGTATCTGTCTTTGAGCACAACAGTTAAGGTAGTTAGCCGAGGCAACTGCCTAGTCTATGTAAAGTAAAGCTGAGGAACATAGGGGGAATTTCTCCCTGTGAAAGAGATACTTGAAGTTACCTCCAGATTCTCAGTAGCTGCTGTCAGCTTGAGAATTTAGCTGGCATGCAAACAATCAAGAGTAAAAGGGACAAGAAGACACTTAAGACTATTCCAGAGGAAATTAGATGAAGATCCCTCTACAGGAACTCTTGACGCTCCAGACTCAAGCTGAACAGCCTGTCCTGAATCAGAGGTGTCGGCAGGCAGAGCTGACGGCAGCCGCTGTGCCCGGCAGGCTGAGCTGTGCTGCCCGCGGCCTGCACTGTCCACCGGAGACCATCCCTGGGGCAGAAGAGGTGGAAGAAAGGGAGAGTCGGAAACCGTCACCGTCCTCCTCTCAGGCCCCGCGAGCGGGCAGGCGATGTGAGCCGGAGGTGTTGCTCACGGGTGGCTGGACAGCTAAGATCTTGCCTGCCACAGGAATATACAGATGTGACACCTGAAATAAATCATCTGAGGTGCTCACAGATGATGGAATAAATGTCACAATGGTTTGGCTGTAGAGAAGTGCCGTGGCAACCGTAATTACTGACATCCCTAGCAATTTTGTACTTGTCTTGTTTTGGCCCTTCGGTCCCTCAGGATTCCCGTTGTGGTGGCATTTGGACCACAGCGGGGCATGTTGGTGCCCCACATACCTGTCCTTTCGTGGCAGCCAAAGGCTGGTGAGACATGGGTGTGATGGCTGTCTCGCCTCACCGCCGCGGCAGCTCAGAGGACATGTGCAGCAGGGTGAGCTCCGAGCACGCCTCTCGTTGCTGGTCTTGAGGAATGGTGGAGACGCTGTCTTACGTTTAGAGTCCAAGCCCAGGAGATTCCTGGATAACTCCTTGCAGGCAGTGTGTCGTAACAGTGATTGTAAAAGCGCTTCAGCCTTAGCTTGTAAGAGGAAATGAGGAAACCATTTGGAGCTGCCTATTTTCTAAAAGCTTTAACTCTTAGCTCCTGAAACGTACTCTGATGTGCTGGTAGTTGAGCAGCGTGTTCAGCTGGGGGGATCTGTACGGGGAGGCTAGGGCAGGGTAGCTGTAGAAGGGGTTGGCAAAATGCATAACTGTGAGGATCAATGCCTTCTGTTCAACTTGATCTGTTCTGTAGAGTGCTTTGTGTCACTCCCCTCAGGCACACTGTGATTTAACATTCGGGAGCATATACCTCTTGTCATTAACTCCATCAGCTACTGGTTTTCTAACCCTTTCCTTCATCTGAGTGTCAGGTTTTTCACTTGCAAGTATCTCCAGAATGAGCCTTCTCATCCAGAGGAAGCAGAAGGAAATTGCCCTCCTTAATGAGCACAGATTAAAAGAGGAGGAAAGCTTCCCACCTTCTGCAAGCACCGTTCAGGTCCATCATAGACACTGTTTGATGTGCCTGAACTTCTCCTTGAAATAACTGTGAAGCCAGGGTCCTGACTCTTTCTTCTTATTGAATGTCTCCTGGTTCTTTTCACAGCTGCCAAGTGCCAGCTTGCGCACTGCAGCTAAATTCCGGTTTGGAGTGACTGGACTTCTGTCTTCCTCACATGGATTCAGTTCTCTCCTGCATGTATTGACCTGCACGGTTGGGCAGCACTTGTCAAGCTAAATGGCTTCCTTGTGCCTCGCTAGCTGAGGGCGGCTTCGCTGCAGCAACGAGTTCGCTTGGCACGGCATTACCTACAGGCTGAATCCAAAGGGGTCCCTGCTCCAGCTGGTGCTTCCCTGGATTTCAGTACAAAAGCTGTGAGGGGACGGTTTAAGTAAGGACTGCAGAATGCCTCAAATCCTAGGTCGAAATTAAAGCAGACGCTAGCGCCAGTATTGGATTTCATTCCTTCTCTTCAGCTCTGAGAGACTGAAAAGGCTGCTCTGTCAGCAGCCAGGGGCAGCAGCGGGGACTGAGTCTATACATCCCTCAGATAAAACAGTGCTGCGGAATTCAGTGTTAAAATAGCATGTACATTGATGTTGTCATTGCTGTACAATATCTTTAATACCTAATAGCAAGGCTGGCGAGAAAATCCTGTTGGTTTGGGGTGGGGTTTTTTTGGTTTGTTGTTGTTGTTGTTTTTAATGACCAATAGGTCAGCTTTAAAAAAAATAGTTTCAAAGGCTTCAGCAAGATCCCAAAAAGATCCTGGAAACAGGGGAACTTCTGAGAACTCCAAGTGTGAAGCCGTAAAGTTTTCATATGCTAAAAAAAGAATCTTTTAACACTTGAGCATTTGTCCTTTATTCAGCTATCTTGTAAGTGTTTTTGCAAATGCAGCAAGAGCTGAAAACAAGCAGCCTCTTAACAGTGGCTTTCTTTTTTTTAGCTGTTTAATAAACATACACTAGATACAAATTTAGCCAATAAAAGGTTCATGTAGTATGTATGTATGTATAATACATGCACAAAAGGGCTATTCAAAATGCATAGCAACCACTCGGCAGGGTTTAATTTTCCTTAACAGTTTTCCATTTTCCTTTAAATTTGGGATGGGAGTTGGGGGTAGCAATCAGAATCCTTGGCATAAATAGGATAATAATAAGGAAGTTCCTGGCATTGTTACAGTTCTTAACAAAGCATACAACCGAATTCGAATAAAATAAAGTTTCTGATTGAAAGGGACTGTATGAATGAAAAACCTGAGAAGTTATTGGAATTTTCTCGTAGCTGTTAATCACTGTCGTATGCTAATCATATGAGAAATGAAAAACTATCCAAGATTTTTATAACATGTTTATCAATTTAGGTAACACTTTAAAAAATGTATTTTTAAAAACTATTAGCATTCTGTATGATAGTGCACGTAAATTATGTCAGCCAAACAGTACAGCGGGTTACATCATTGCCTTCTGTGACATTTATGAAGCTAGCATCTGCTGTGCATGATGGGTTGGCTTTTTCCAAAGCCTGTCTAAGGGGTTTACAGCTGGCTTTCCAAATATATGCCCTGCCATGTTCTTAAAGTCACACACACACACACACAGATCGTTGGCAGGTTTAAACTTTCAACCAGTTTTCTCACTTGGTGCAGCCTGTTGAAGTGTCAGTTCTTGTGTGTGCTGGCAGTGAAGTCCTCAGTGTTAAATAGATATTTCTGTTACAATAACGCCTGGATGACCAGATTGAGACTGTAATCCCGTTTTAGTACAAGTGAAGAAGTAGAAATTATCAACAGTTGCTTGTAGCATAGTGCCACGGCTAAGACTGCTGAGTGCTATAAAATCTTAAAGAATAACAGAGGCAGGTTTTTTTAAAAAAGTTTTTGATGCCTGATGATACGGGTAAGGTTTATTTTTTTCTTTTCAGAAAAATCTGCCCTTCTGACTCTCACGGAAATCTGGTAGTTATGTACCTTCAAACTTTGAATGGTCCTGAGTCTGGATGCTCTCTGCCTTTTTAGGGACTTAACTGTGACAGTCTGGCCTTTGCATTGTGCAGGGGGAAAGGCTGGAGAAATGCCTGTAGGGTTTCCTGACTGCAGAGAAGACAGGGTCTTAAAGAGCTTGGGATCTAGATAGATGCAAAACCAGGAGCGGTGAGAAAATAGCATCAGTCCTGCCAGCCTCAGCAGGATACTGTGTAAGTCAGTCTGCCTGGTTTATTTTGACCTGTTAGTTTTCAGTTTTGTTTTGCTGTGTTAAACAGCACAAACCTCCTGTGATGTGATAGTGAAATAGGTGGAAGAACCCCAGTGGTCTTCCATTCACTTCCTTATCTTCCCAGGCTACAAAAATAACTTTTTCCTGTCTAGATTGACAGAACAATCTTGTGATATATGGGTGAAGATACATGCGTATGTGCATATGTGTGTGTGCATGTATGTATGTATGTGATGCATTCCGCCCATAAGTCCTGAAATCAAACAAAGCCTGAGACCCCCGCAGTGCACCAAATCCTCTTGCAGTTCTGATACATGCATAATGCAGGCAACTCGTACTTCTTCCCCAAAAAGGTTTTCTGTGCCTCTCCATTTATCTGTATTTTGAGAAGCAAGCAGAGGTGAAATCCATATTACCAAGAGGCATCCCAGTTTCTCCCACCTGATTGAAGGGATCGGCTTCAGATTCCCCTGCAAAACCCACCAGCAAAACACACAGCTGTTACTGAGCCTTTCCCCCCCCACACACCACCACCACCACCCCCAGCCCCAAGCATTTCACTGCTCTGAGATACCTTTCCTTGGGGCAGCAGTTCTGCTTGCAAAAAGCCAATCATTTCGTCAAAGCCCCAGACTCTGGAGAACATGGGCTGTGCCATCACAGGGCTGCTTTTCAAGGAGGCATCTGTGCTTAGCATATGGCAACTATTTATTATAGCTGTTGCATTGAGAAACAACAATTCCCATGATAATTGTTTCTCGTATATCAAGATGCTTCAATCTCTGTTTCCCACAACATTCTGCTTGTCTGGTATGTGTGTGCCAATGTCACCACAGTCCTAGCAGACAGTTGTCTACGTTTTGTCATTACTGAGGGTAAACAGACATGACTTGAGTGGGAAGGAGAGCGGGGGAAGTGGACTGCTAATTTAGTCTGGCTTTAATACTGCACTGTGAAAGAAGTACTGAATGATTTGTGAGCAATATTTACAAACCTCCCCTCCCTCAATCCATCCATCCTTTTTCTTCAAGCACACATTGTTTAAGGGCATTAATGCTGATTATTTGCCAGAATGCAGTACAGACGACACTTGGTTTTGCAAGGGGATGGGGAGACTTTTCTGTCCCACCCATCAACTAGTGCTCTGTTCATTATTCCAGAAGAAACACTCCTGTGTTGAAAATATATGACACGTATGGACGTTATTCACACAGCATGTGTACGCTTTCAGCACCTATATACAATATATACCTTTTCTCCCTTTGCATATAGCAATCACATACCTTTCATATGCTAGATGACAAAATGCCTAAACACATTAATTTTTAAAAAGAAAGAAAGAAAAACACACTAAAGAAGCCTTCCACTCCCTCAGCACCAGCAAGAATTGACTTTTGCTGCCTGACCTGGCTGTAATGTTCCCCTGTGGGCTTTGAGTTTTGAAGAAAATTACAGGGACCAATTTTGAGAATGGGTGTGCCATTGCAGCAGTTTAGCATCTAGGCTCTTTGTTTGCATAAATCAGTGCAACTCCACAGACTTTCAGCATCAGTGTTTTGGCCCGTGCCCGGTGAGATTTAGATCCCTGACATTTGATGATGCTTCCTTTTGTTTTTTTGGTTTTTTTTTTGTTGTTGTTGTTTCGGGTGTGTTGGGGTTTTTTGTTGGTTTGTTGGTTGTTTTTTTTTTTCTGGTTGCTTAGGGGAGAGAAAGGATAGGATGCACCTTTTATTAGTTAATGAAAGCACATTATACCTGGAGATGGCTGAGCAAAACCAGCATCTGAGAGGTCTGGGCAACAGATAAGGATTGCGCTCATTTCTCAGATAGCCAGAGCCACTCCTGAGAAGCTGTAAGCATTAAAAATCATGATTTAATTTAAATAAATAAAATTCAGGATTGAAGTTAAAAATCATTATTTAAGTTTGATGCAGCAATCAAGGATTAGGTAGGAAGGGTGTTGGTTCATGATAGTTTAACGTAAGTCATGCTACAGCAAAACTCAGGCATAACCATGTTTTGATCTCAGCTCATTCTGTGTGTACTAAAGCAGAGGGGAGAGTCCATGAGTTTTTGAGAAATTAGGTTCTGTTGAAAACACAGCATTACTCCCTTACAAAGGGCCCGAGTTCTTCATGTCATGATGAGAGTTTCGATGATACTCGGCATTCATGAATCTGACGCTTGTTCTTTTATGTAGCACTGATGTGTTTACGCTAACCGGAGCACATTCTCATGTTCCATGTTGTTCATAAGTTCATCTGATTTCAACCAACTTCTTTGCTTTCCTGTTAAAAGCTGAGATGAAACAATTTTGGTTGTGTGATGAGGTGGTGCAGCTCTTGGTGAAGTTACATGATTCTGCTGCTTTATACCCTGCTAACTGGGTCCTGTATTTGCATGTAAAAGTCTGACTTCATAATGCTGCTTTATTTTTGGCTTTGTGCAAGCTGTTTCTAGTTGAATCAATAGTAAAACTGCTCCTTAAGGCAGATAAATATGTAATTAGTAGAAATAATGGAGCAGTAGTCAGTCAGCTGCAAAACTGATGCTTCATCTAAATGTGTGTAAGGCACTTTATTTAGTTGGCATGTTGCTAACATCTATTAAGTTAAATTATGAGAAGTGTTTTGAGGCCTTTCACACAGAATGTTAAGCTTTTCATTCCTTATTTACATGTGTGAATATACATGCATGGAGATTTCAACCCATGAATTAACTCCAGAGGAAAACAAACCACCAGATAAACACAAAGCCTGGGTTTGTGTTTATTATTTTTTCCCTTTAGAAAGCAAAGAAGCATCCTTACAGAATTTTCTGATTAATTTATTCAAAGAACTTAATTGATGTATCACAACACAGCAGTATAATTTACATGGCATTAAAAAATGGAATTGCTTAGTTCATCACACTGACAGCAGCCAGCTGAGAGAGTAGCAAGTCGTCAATCTTTGATGGTCATTTTTATGACTTTGGAACATGTGC
Source organism: Falco punctatus (assembly GCF_963210335.1). NCBI lineage: Eukaryota > Metazoa > Chordata > Aves > Falconiformes > Falconidae > Falco > Falco punctatus. Next base: position 79,685,093 of record NC_137584.1, read on the forward strand.
TTTTACTTATATCTCACCTCATGCTGTTGGGTTTTCTAAATATTGAAGTATTATGCAGTGTTTTATTAACACCAGTTAACACTGGTAGCTCTGGATAGATAGATGGATAGATAGATAGATGGATAGATAGATAGTTGGTTCCAGATGCTGTGGAAGGCACCATACATCCCAGAGCTGTAATGCAAACGCAAAAGCCATGCAAAGCAACCTCTGGATCAGGTAATTAAATGTTAGCAATCAGAAACCTGTTTGGTATTTGCTTCTGGGAGGCAGTGATGGAAAGAAGTAGTTTATCACAGTTTCAAAGAGGTGCAACAGGACACATGCAGGTATGTAAGGGCTGAGTGTCCCTAGCGGAAAAGGTGCTTTTAGCTTAGTCTGCCTGATCCTTCGGGTTTTGGATGTGGGGACCTCTACAAGCAGTCTAAATGGTGTAGCGTGGGGCACAGCTGAGACATGCCCAAGACCTGTGAAGTGTCATCTCTCAAATACTGGATGTCTGTGCTCTGCAGCCTAAGGTCCTTCTCTACTAGCTACTCTGCCAGGAGCTGGGAGGGAGATGAGAGGTAAGAGGAGAATAGATAGGTAAAAGGAGAGTATCTCCATGTACAAAGATGTTTTACTAGTAGCACAGGAAAAGCTGGCAAAAATAACAAGTCTTTGGTTTTCCATCTCCCTACAAGCACAAAGTACCTTGTCATGTTGTCTCAAAAAGATTTAACATGGTTTTAATACTTGAAGCTTCCTTCATCTTCAAAGAACAACAAGACTTTGAGACAGATATGTGGGAATTCAGTTAGCCAAGTATTGCAATTTTAGTTTGTCTGCAGTGATCTGCAAACCACAGACTCTGAAACGAGCAAGGGGTTATGTGAATGTTCCATGTAAGTATTTATTTTTATTTTCTTTAGCAGAAGCTGTCAAATAAGGCATCTTCTGCCTTTCAGAGCTTTTGCAGTCTATGCAGAGCTTCTGCAAGCCAGGGCTTTGCTTAGTACACTTAATTAGAGTTTGCTTATTATAACAGTGCAAAATACAAGCTGGTTTTACTCTGGGAATTAAATTTTGCTGCATTCTATTCTTGGTTAGCATCAGTTGCTTCCTAGTATTGGCAAGGATGCTCATGAAATCTGGGCATGTCTGGTGCAGGAAAGGTTAGTAGATTTAACAAGAAGGCATTAAAAATTGATTTAATAGAGCAGTAGCCTGGACTTCAGTATGTAGCATAATTTCAGCATTGCTCCAGGGTAAGTATTCAATTTTTACTTTTTTTTTTTTCTTTTTTTTTTTTCATTCCATACTAAATGAAACAGATGCCTCTCAATACACTTCTTTGGTAAACACACTCTGAGAATCCTCCATCCAATTGTAAGTGATTATATGGCTAAAAATGCAGTCTGTAATAGAGAAAACAGATGCAGTGATAATTATCCCCGTGCCCTGCACATCAAACATTAACTATTGATGGTGGAAGAAAAAAGGAAACCAAAACAGTGGGATGTGCTGCACCAGATCAGACTGTCAGTTCAGGTTGCCTGACACTGTCTTCAGATATGGCCTGAGCTTGATAATTTATAAAGAAATCAGGAATGTTTCTTCGTAACATTGCAAAGAATGTATAATACTTCTTAGGTTCACTATCATTTGTTTGCACGTGATTCTTGCCAGTCAGGCATGGAACTCAGAGGGTCTTGAGGCTTCTAATTATTTCTTATTTCAGGGGTTTTTTTTATTTATTATTTATATTTGAATATATATTTATTTGTGTGTTTTAAATCTACAACCTGAATTTTCCATGCAGTTTTACTGCCCCCAAAAGCAGTAGCCAGCTGTGCTCTGCCTTCAGTAATACGGGAATTGAAACGCCTCGATAGGAAGTTTGAGGTTGGATCACTGAAATAAGTTTTGCCTGTGGCTGTTGCAGAAAATTCCATGTGGATGTGCAAGCTTATCATCTGATCTTCCAAGATGCTGGTGAGTCTAGCGCTAGCCAGAGTGGCTAGCATGTGTGCAAGATCTTAGTCCAGGCTGGAAGGTTTAGTCCTTTGACTAAAATCATTGCAGCTGTTTCTGATTGCTCTTGTTTTGCCATCACATAGCTGAAAATGATTCAATTTTAAAATACAAGTGTCCAGCAAATAGCCTGCGAGGTGATCTAATCTCTTCTGCTATTTTTTTCTGATTCTTTTTAGAAGGGTTTCAATACTGAAAAGGCGAAACTCCTCTCTGACAGGTATTTGGCGCAGATTCCCATCAGCTAACTGGGACCATCTAACCTACGATGCCTAAGGGTCCTAAGGGTGCTCACCCAGCATCAGCTGGGCTGACAGCTGGGCTGCTGCAGATCCAAGCTGATAGTCTCTCTTCCTCCTCTTGCCAGTCAAGATGCAACAGGTACTTTTAGAGAGCAGTTCAGCCCCTCCTAAAATAGGTGGGAAGATTGTCTCCCACGGGTGCCTGTTTTGTCTCTGACTGTAAGAGGAGCCTGAAGAGCTGGCATGAGCTGGAAACCTGACTTCTGGTGGCTTGGCTACCTGAGGTGAGTGCCACGCCGGTTAGCTTCGTTGTTCCCTTGGCTTCTGCTCAAGATAGAGGAAAGACAGTCTCTTCCACAGGGTTTTTCAGTTCACTTGGGAGCTGAATCTGCCCGTGGAAAGTGCTGGTTTTGCTTTGAAATGGGCAGCTCAGAGAGACAGTGTTAGGATTAAACCAGTTTGTCTTCCTGCAGTCTTACTCTGGAGGGAGAGAGGACTTGTTGCAGAGCCCCGGACCTCCGCCAGTTCACTAGAAATCTCTCTCCGGGACCTGTTGCTCTTCCGAATAAGGCAGTCTGCAAGTGTTACCATCTATGGGACACAAATGCCTTACCAAAAGCTTTTGACATACCAAGCTGGTTTTCTTCATGAAGTGAAAGTATGTGCTGTATTGATTAGAAATAGTCTGCTGCGACAGCCGAACATGGGCACTCATGCCTGTAGACTTAACAAAGTGGGCTGCTTTTAGTTTGAAAACTAAAAGAAATAATAAATTGTCGCTTGCCAACACATCGCTCCGTAAAGGTGGCCTGGCTCGTGTTAATCCTAGTCATATTAACACAAGCTAGAAGTATGTGCCACCATGTTCTGATGTACAGATGAATCTGTTCATCTCATTCAGTTGCCCTGAAAGGTTGGCCAGTAAGGTCAAGCTGCTGTGCTAACCTGTTACTTCAGTTCCTCCTCAGCTGGTCCGGCTTTGGTCAGAAGGACACTCGTGGGATGGACTCACTGATCTGGAGCAGAGAAGCGTGACCCTGGAACGCAAGGTAGCCAGAGGCTGGTGGTTAAAACAGGAAACTAATGTAATCTGCTTATCATTGACAGGTAGGTAAACTTTAGAAACTGGGTGAACTCACCTTTGTGAAATGTGTGAGAAATAGGTCAAGGCCATGGTGTCTGTTTACCTGCTTTTAATCTCCACCAGGGCACAGCAATTTATCATCCTTCCAAAGTGAAAGCCCTGCTCAGTACAGAGGGATGGGCTGAAGTTCCATGGCCGAGGACGCTTAGGACACACAAGTGTTCAGGTCAGAAAAATGTAATGGGCTTTCTGGGTTTGAATTATACCTCTCTAGACATGGTTTGTTCCAATTATATTTGGTTGTCATCCTGTGTATGTTAAATATACTTATAGGATGGTCTCCATCCTGTAGGTATGGCAGGCAGAAGAGGCTTGATTTTTGCAAAAGTCTCCTGAAGCTGGGCAACATGTTTAGAAGTAACCCATGTGTATAGTCATCCAGGAGAAAGGTGTGATACGTTAATGTGAAAAGCCATGTGCCCTGCTCTCATAGAGGGAAGAGATGAGAGAGAGGGGCTATTGGAAGCTGAAGGCAGCTCCCGGGCACAGCAGAGACCAGGTCAGGCTGGACCCAAACACAAGACCCTTCTCTGCATTCTCCTGCACCACGCGCTCAGCAGCAGCAGGAGCAGCCACTACTTTGCTTCAGCAGTAATCACTGGGCTAGCCTTTCATTAGTGTCTGACACTAATTAATATGCCATGTGCTCTTTCAAGAGCACCAGATAAGTACTCGCAGCTATTGCGAGGCAGATGGTAACTTTCATTACTTGACCAGATTTGCTGCTCTCCAGTTAGACATCTCACCCCTTGCACAGCTCCGTGGCCATGAGCGTTCCCAGCCACGGGCAGGAAGGATCCTCTTTGATTTTGAAAGCTGGGTAAAATCCCATCGCTTTTCTGATCCATCTACTGACATCAACGTTCTGTCTGAATTTTGTCCAGACATAGTCAAAGAACAAGCTGCAGGTTTAAGCTCGCTGTGGGCAGTAGATTCCCTCCCTCATCTTAACAGCCTCTTGTTTTCCCACAACTTCGTAGCATCTTTTAGGTCTCAGGAGGGGCAACTGCAGGTTGTAAATTTCTTTACGTGTCCTCCTTTCACACTCCTAAGAGTGAAAAATAAAATGCTGCCCAGCTAGGCCATCCCTCTGCCTCTGAATAAACATTTGTGTGAGGGCTCCCATTCTTGCCAAGGTGTTAGGATAACATTCTCATGCTGATTCCTCTGCCCTCCTTCAGCATCCCAGTGCTGGAGGTCCATTTCCGAGGCTTTGAAATGGCCATGCTCTCACCTCATCTCATACACATGGAAATCAGATCACCAGAAGGAGCCAGCTTGTAAATCCCATGGGGAAGCCAACAGGGCAGGTTAGGAAGTTATGACCTTTGGTATGTTATAGGCTGAGGGAAAAGGTCCACACACACAGCCAGAGAGGCTGCCCTGAAAATGGAGGAGGCAGGGCTGGTAGGGGGGTGAGGGCACTGCTGAAGGGCTTGGCCTCCTTCCTTCAAGCTCCACTGACCTTTTCGCCATTGTCTCAGAAAAAAACAGAGCTGAGCATGTAAAACTTTTAACTGTTTGCCTATTTTGATACACCGAGGACAGTGGGTCTCTTATCATTAGCCACTGTGTGTGTGAGGGTTCAGAAGCTGCAGCTGATGGGGGAGCTGTGTCATACCCAGCACTACACGTGCCCAGATCGTCCTTGCCACAGACTTAGCAGATGAAAGATGAAGGGCAACAGCACACAAGTAGCGTGGGTATTGCAGCAATACATTTCTGGAAAGACAAGCCGGTGCCATCAACCACAAGACCAGTTTGTCTCCTTAGAAGTTGTGTAAGACACAGAGGGGGCTGACGGGATGTGCAAGTATCTCCTGCTCGTGCTGCTTCTGCCTAACCGGAGGGATATGCTGCCGTGTGGTCAGGGAGGCAGCTCCTGCGACTGCACAGCCAGGAGAGCAAGGCTTTGTCTGTGCTTTGGAGAGGATCTTGGAGTAGTAGTTATTCCCTGAACCCTGTTGGCAAGCCCTCCAGCTACTGGCCGTCATGGCCTCTGGCCGGTATCAATCCTGCTCGTTTTCTGAGCAGAATTAGGGATGGATCCTTCTGCTCAACTAGTTGTACCTAAGCAGGGGCTTTTCTTGGCAAAATCATGGTGGTAAGGGAAGGAATTCCCTCCAGCTCCTGGCTGCCATAGCTGGTCTGAGAGGAGTTCTCAGTGCAGACCTGGACGCAGGTCTGCAGGCAGGTGGCTTATGTCAGTCCTCGAGTTTCATAGCTGGGACCCAGAAGCAATTTGTCTCTTCGTTACCTAACTGCATAGGTAGCTTAATTTGTAGAGGGGATCTTTCTTTTGAATTTCCTTTGCCTGCGTACCCCAACCATGTCCAGGGGAGCACCAGCCTTTGGTTTGGTTGCTCTCTGTGCCACTGTTTGGTTTCCCATAGCTGCGAAGCAGGTCAGAAGGAGCTTGCGGTGAACGGGTAAGCGTGTCGCCGAACCCGCACCTCTGGGAACAGAGCTGAGCACCCATTTCGGTTCACTCCTGACCTGCCAGCCGGGGTGAGTAACTCGGGTTAGGCTGGAGGTGTCTCTCTAGGGACAGAAGATAAGGTCAGAGTTGCTTGCTTAGGGTAAGGCAAATGAGGTACAGTGAAAGGCCTGAAGGGAAGGAGGGGAAAGTGTTGCGAGGAAGAGGACACATTCAGTATCATTCTGTCCCTGTGAAAGAGAAAGGGGGCAGCCACCAAAGCCCTGAGATAGATTAGATCCAGAGGTCTTGTTGGGACTGCAATAAAGTCATCTTCAAAGCTTAAGCACTGGCTTAAATATTTGCTGTCTGGTCTTGGGTAGGAGCTGGTTTGAGGATATTACTTCGGGCATGTCTTGAATACAAAATACCATGGAATTCATCTGTAGCAGTGATCAAAGAAACAGTTAGAAATAAGTCATTTGGGAGGTGAGAACTTTAACCAACGCTGAATGCAATTATACAGAAATCCCAGGATTAGTCAAGTAGGGTATCTTAACGTATTTAAACAGTTAAATGCCTATTAGCGTGGGCCTTTTGAGCAAGTGTCTTTTGATACGTTAGAAAGAACCAGCAGAAGAACATTTCTCTCAGCTCTTTGAAAAACTCCTGGTTTTTAAAAACTGCAGCAAGAGTTGGATTTCTGCATGAAATCCTGTATTACAGGTGGTGCCTGCCACGTGAAAACCTGCGTTCAAACATGTGCCCATCTTCGCTATACCCAAGCCCTTTGTTATTATAGGTTATTTGTTTTAGAGGTCCTTGAGGACTTTTAAGGAATTTTCTTATCATCAGGGGGACACGGTGAAACACGCCCAGCAGCACTCGGAAGGGGAACGTTCCTCATTCTGTATTAGCTGGCACACTCCTTCTGAGGGGCGTCTGGTTTGGGCTGTAGGGTTTTTCTAGTTTGCATTTGTAGAGCTGTCTTACAGCAAAAGAGAACCAAAAGAAAAGGGAACAAAATCTTAAAACCATTTTCTTTCCTCTGCCACTACCGTGAAATATGCTCCCAAGAATGACAGCAGGTCAAATTATTCAGCATTGGTATATAAGTGCTTTGGGAAGGGTTACCAGGGCATTTCCATTATTTGCTGTGGTTGTTTGGTGGTTGTGACATTTAGAGCATACTTTGAAGAAAATAGGCCGGCTGGTAAATGACAGAAGAGAAAGGGGAAGGAAAGCAAATGGAGAGGAGGGAAGTTCACAGAGATTTCCTGACAAGATGAAAGGGTGAAGAAACCCCAGTGATTTCTTATTCAAAAACCATTTTGGTGGCCTCTGTTTGGATGAGAGAACCATTTCTTAGTGTGCTTAACGACTACTTGGTCCTGTCCAGGAGTACACTTCACCAAATGTCTGTCTGCTGTGTTTAACACCAACCACGGTCAACTTTGTAAGGTGTGATGAGAATTATTTTTACAGCTGAGCTTCTTAAGAGAGGCCCACATGTGATGTGTAAATCTCGGTGGGTTTTAACACACCTCAGTTGCACTAAAGAGGGAAACACTGATCTTCACCAGGATTATTAAGGTGCACAAAAGTATTAGCATCCAATGTTTTAACCAAATGAAAAGCAGCCTGGGAACCTGGTGTCCTCTACAGGGAACCCAGCGTGTGCATGTGGGGGGACGGGGACGATGAGAGAAATTTCCCTGCTGATTCTCAGCACAGTTCTGGTCATGTCATCTTTCCCATATGTCCTCCAATGTCACAATTTGCAGAAGAGACAAAATAGTGACCGCTACTCCAGCTGGACACTGTGAGGATTTAGTGTTTGTACACAGCTTTACTGAAAGGTTCGGTAAGTCTCAGTGCTCTGATATCAGGTGATGGCTTGATATTGGTAGGTACTTAACTAAAAACAATAAGTTTGGAGATCGAGTATTTGTCTGGCATGAGAGTGTGGGGGAGCACGTTCTTGTTTTGAGTGTGACCTTGGGAAAATTGCTTCACCTGTCCTCTGTGTCTTTATTGCCCAATTCTAAACCCAAGCTGACATGTTACTACCTTGTTTGCAGGATTGCATGAGCTAATTAATCAGCCTGCAAGAGACACTCAGATGCTACAGTGATATAAGTTGAGCTGGCCAGGAAACTCTTCTCATGTCTTTCAACTTTATTGCACATCAAGATAAAGCAATCTTTCGAAGGTTGTTTGGTGGATTGGTAATTGAAACAAATACATCCACAGAACATCATTTTGGTGGTAAGTGTGCTCCTATGGGATGCGGATTCACACTCAAATTGACATTAACTCATTTCGTAGAGGGACTTGAACCTAGGACTTTCCTTTTTACTGGAAAAATGCTCAGAATTGGGGTGCTTGGTTAAAAAAAGTTGTTTGTGTTAAAAAAAAAAATCTGACTGGCTGTGAACATAGTAAGAACAGGATGAACGTGATGCGTAAGGGCAAAATTTAAATAGGGACCAATCCTTACAGAGAAGGCAAGGCTCGACGGGGGAGAAGAAAAAAAGAGAATATAAAAAGGCCTGCATATCTATCACCAAATGTGGGGTTTTTCCAAAGCCTGTGGAAAAAAGCGTCATGAAGAGTGCAACACAGCAGGCTAGGTGTAGACTGAATACATAAACCTGTTCCCAAAGCACTGAATATTGCAATGATACGGGATAGTGAGGTGTGAAACAGAGCAAATTTAGAGAAAGGAGAGCTGTGTCAGCAGCAGCATCAAAACGTAGAGACTAACATAGCCTTGTTTAAGAGGAATTAGAGGCTGGAAGAGAGGGGAGGGAGAAAGTGTTCATGCACTATAAGATTATCACACGTTTCTAAAGAGGTCTGAAAGAGCTGACTTCCTGCTGTGGGGTTCCTCTCATATTGGTGTGAACAAGCATCGCACTATCACCTGCAAAGTCTTTAAGTGCAAGTGGTGGCACTTCAGTATTCACAGCCTGCCTTAGAAAATCCAAGGGAAGCAAAAGGAAGATGAAACCCATGCAAGTCAAAAGGGTTCTGCTCCCATTGTTCTCCTTGCTGCTTGGTTAACTGGGAATCCCTTCAAGCAACAGAGAGGTCACATCTCCCCAGATGCACTCTGCCTGCACCCCAGGGCAGGGCGGTGCTGCCGCTCTGGAAGCTGCTCCCCACAAACAGCTTTCACGGTAACAGTATGATGAAATCACCCTGCTAGGCAGGACACAAGCTCTCACCATGAAAGCGTGGTTTTAGCAGAATATATAGCTGCAAGCACAACTGCCAGTGGAAGATGATCACTCTGTGACATGGCAGGACACCCCCTTTTACAGAATAGGCAGGACTGAAACCACTCGGGACTGTCTTGACCTGAACTAGGACTTTATGGGCACCTGAGACTGGGTGTGAGTTACCAAAGATAAGAACAGGTACATCTAGACCCTCTCCGGTCACCTTGGGGGTGCCTGCTGCAGCTATGGCCATGAGCCCTGTTGGTCCTGGCTCGCTGGCTTCAGGAGAGAACGTGCACGTGAAGACCTGAAGCTGAAGGAAGCTGCTGTAGCTGTGGCAGGAAGGAGCAGGAGCTTCACGGACAAGCATAATACCAATGAACAGGTCGTGCACCAGAAACTGAGGGGAAGGGAAATTTAGGCTGAGTTTTTGACACCGGGTAAAATAGTTGATCAACAGGGTCGCTGGAGGATGGTGCTGAACTCAAGAAAGATATCAGGCATGTGCACCTGCTTTGCTGCATGCATTTCAAACCTTGTAGATGGTGTAGCACCACCGAGCTTTCCTGAGAGGCTTGGGCTTCCAAGGGGCACTCCACAATCTCCAGCATGAAGCAATGGATTGCCAGGGCAGCCTTGTTATTGTACTGTCACAAACAAGGATTTAACAAGGATCTGGAAAAAGCAGGGCTAATCAAAGTCCTTTATTTAGATGATACAACAGGAGTAACAAAGTCTGGCATATTTTCCAGGAAGGGATGTGTGGGAGGGTTTCTTCTGGGGGTAAGGGGAGTATGCTCTGAGTATATGCTTGTTTAGTTTTAATACTTATTTCTGGTTTGGATAACCTCATTCATTTGGTGACCAATCCTATCAAAAGGACACAAATAAGAGTAAGAACTAACTTTGTGATCTGCAGCCCTACAATATCCCACAGCAGTTTTCAGCATTAAAGAAGCTGTCCTTGATTCTTTGAGGGAGACAAGATATTATCTATAACCACCAACAGAAAAACCAAGCAAACTGCAAATGCTTTATTTTTCACTATTATTAACCCCTCCTCACCAAGTCAGTCCATTTATCTTTTGAAACAGTGAGATAGTGTGCCTGGCTGACACATACTAGAGAACTGTTTGAGCTTGTCTTCTCTGCATTTCAAGAAAAAGGGATTTTCCTCCTTTGAATGAAAATTAACTTTTTTTTTTTTTGTCCTCCTTTATTAATCTACTTTTGAGGCCTTCCACCTCTGTTAACTGTGGGAAAAGGCTTCACTTTGCCAGGGTACAGCACGCATTGTAAAAGCCATTAAATTTTACACCATAGCAATGACATGATCAAGGGACCTTTGAGCAGGCTTTGTGACCAAGAGCATTTAACAAGTATGTGAAAAGCTTCCAAAGAGCCTTCATGAAAGAAAGAAAGGTTATAACAATAGGAGAGGTAGTTTGATAGTGGTAAATTAAGAGTCATAGGAGTGACTCTAATCAGGTTAGACTTTAAAGAAAGAGAAGCACCTTTATATCTCTAGGGTATAGGCCTGAGTGCATTAAGAACTGTTGGATTTGCATTGGGAAGTAATCCTGTGGCACTCAGCACTTGCTCCTCCTTGGGCTGATGAATTCAGCACTGCAAGGACAAAGGCTTTCTAGGCAAAATAAGTAAAACTGAAGATTTGGACCGAGAACCTTGGAAAAAATAATATTGAATCTTTGTTGGTTTTCGTTAATACCTATACCTCTTTAGAGGTTGTTATCTTCCATTTTGTTCTGTGTGGAAACCTCCTGGCAGTTCCAGTGCAAGCATGGAAACAGTCTGGTGTATAAAAGCGATGAACCATTCGTACATGGCACTTGTTTATGAGGTCTGTGCAGCCCGAGCCAGATTCTGTCCTGACCTGTACCCCAGTGAGGTACCCCCAAGTACCACATGCAATAAAGGCCATGCACAGGATACATAATTATATATTCTGTGTGTATTCATATGCAAATTAGGGAGATCGATTCTGGGTATATTAAAACTTAGGGTTGGTAAGGAACATGTATAGAGATGCACGCTTTAAAGGAGAATCCATCTAAAAAGATAACAGGTATACAGACCATTGAGCTGTTAGGGCTGGTTTTGTTGTTTCTCACGTGTGGCTTAATCAACACCTTTTATATAGCTGTTACTGTGAAAAATGGTCAGTTTATTTTGTCCAGGAAAAACTTGTCTTTTTCTCTATTAGCAAAAAATAAGAAATGAAAAAGTTGGGCCTGACTTGTTTTTGCAATCGACAGGGACACCTACAGGAAGACAAAATTAACACATTGGCATATTGGGTGTTTTCTGCTTTATTTGTTCACAGCTTGAGCTTATTACCTAATAGAGACACAAGAAAATGGCCCATCTGTTTGCAGTGGGCAAATGTGTGAGTACTACTCTCTGGGGCTGCGTGGGAGAAGGGTTGCTTTTCAAGAACATATTTACTTTACTCTCTGTTTTCTCAACGGTGTGTATAACTCAATACTAAAAGGCTAATTTGTTTAAGAAAACCCAACCTGACTTCTTCAGTTAATTGCTTACAGAAAAGCTGTAGGTATTGCATGGATTCTGTGTGCTTTGCTGAGTGCACTGGAGTGGCCTCCGCTACGCGGCCAGCCAGGGAGCAGAAAAGCCAGCTCGGTGGCAGCAAACCGCTCATTGTTCCCAGCCTGCCTGCTCGGGGGGGGGGGTGGTGGTGGTGGGGGGGTGCTGCCGCTCTTGGAAAAGATCAAGGATGTGTAAGGAGTGGGAGAGAGATGAAAGTCTGTCTATCAAGGAATGGGGATGAGGCAGCTGGGAGGGAAAGTCTGCTCAGGGGCACGCGGGGTTTCAGATATGATTAATGCTTTGGCAACATGTTAACGAGAACAGGATCTGGCAACTGAGAGGAAATGCCTATGTGTTCGCTTGCAACCGGCTTCCAGCCGGAATAGGAGCCTACGCTCACGCCAAAGCGAATCCAGGTTTTTGCATGTACATGAGTAGAAACGGGCTGTCATCGAACAACACGGAATTTGGAGACCCGCAGCCTGCCAGGCCTGTTCCACCAGTGGGAGCTGGGTCTGCTTTGTAGCTCCTTTTATCAGAAGAAGGACCGGGATCGTTTTGGTAAACGGCAGCACACTCTCCGAACAACTTCAGCAGTCACTGCATCTTCTCCCCAGCTCCTTTGCCACTCAGACTTTTAAAACTATTTTTAAAACTCTCGGAGTTAAAACCACTGATGACAGAGGTAGCTTTTACTTCTCTGTAGTCTGCAGGGACAGAGCTGCTTGAAGGTATTAGCTATGCTAAGCCTCTTAAATAACTATTAACACATAAAACTCTTAAATGCACGCAAATCCTGTGTAACAAATGGCAAACAATAAGGAAAAGCTGATCAACCATTATACAGCAATTTAAACTATGCAATTTGCATAATTTTGTCTAACAGAAGGAGGCAATAGTAGAATTGCTTTCTGAAAAAGGCAGAAATGCTGTACAAAACAGGTAAACAATTGGGAACGAGGATTTTGTAAGTCCTCAGCAAATTCTTGGCATATGGACAAAGAGAGTGCGATACAATTGCAAGGGATGTGATGTAGATGGACTGGAAGAGACAAAAGGCAAGTTGGGAGCGTGAAAAAAAGTCAGGTTTGCAATCAAATTGGGAAATTTAGAACAAAGCTTGAATATGTACCTTTTAACTCTGTCCCTCTGTATCAATTCAGTAGACTTAGGTGTTGGCATCCTGTACCTGAGCTATAGTACTCACAGCTACGACAGGCAAACTGCAGCTACCTGCAGCATTTGTGCATGTATGTGTCGCACCTTCACGTTTGGTGAGATCAAAGAGCGGTGACTTCTGAGCAGCCCGTTTTACAGATGGCCACAAGGCAAATGAGCCACCAGTACCAGGACTCAGGGCCACTCTGCAAAATAGCCTGTGCCTCCTCTGGGGCTCCTAGAGAAACCATTTTGTCTCGTTTACAGTCTGTAAGGTGGGCTCGTATTTCTGGAAATATACCTGGCACGTTGTGGACTCTGTAACACTAACCTAAACTTACATACTGTGCACGCAGATATTTCAGGGACAGGAGCTGTACAACTTAGAAGTCAGTCAATAACTGGGGGTTGCTTGTCGCTGCAGAGCCACCTGCTTAGGTACATCCCCTGCACCCTATGAATTTACACCAGGAGCTCATTAACAACTTAGTGCTGGCCTGCAAAGCACCTTTTTTATACTTTTCCCTCCACACACACAGGAATTCTTCTATTATGTTCCCAGCAATCTGGTGGCCATCAACACCTTGCTGATAAACTGGAAATCTTCACCTTCTTCCATCCTCACCTCTCAAATGACCCATGAAAGAGTCTTGGAGATCAAAGAAATCCTCTTCCATCCTTATCCTTTGGACAGAGAGACTGATGGGATTTAGCACCCTTGTGGGAATATGAGCATTGGTAACTGGGGAGTGGTGGGGTGGAAAATGATTGGGGGTGTGGGGGTGTGGAAGAGCCCAGAAGATAAATTACCTGGGGAGGAGGTGCATACTGAATTGTGGTCTCCATAGCAAGTGTGAGAAGACAGAAGAGAAATTACTTCCTCTGCCCCAAATAAAGATCAAGGAGTATTTGCATTCAAAGGGGTTGGGTTTTGCACGTATCTCATCTCTCTTCGGTTACTTTCTTTTAACTGGAAATCCTCACTAATTAATTGTTCTGCAAATTCTGCTCCTGCACATCGTATGTCTGAAGGGCTTGCTTGTTTCTCTAGTACTGACTGCATGTGTTCCTTGCCCTTGCATTTTGCTGTCCAAAGCCAAATAAAAAGTGTAAAGAAGTTAGATGAGAGAACTAAGGGATTCTATGAGATTTTTAAAAGATTCTGCAATTCCCATATGTTAAAGTATAGGCCTATGCAGTGCAGGTAACCAAACAAAATATCCTGTAAGATTTGCCCCTTATTTATCCTATGTTTTTCAGCAATTTTAGGCTTTATCTTGAATTCACGTTAGCAAACTTGGCAACCTGGGGGCTTTTCACAGCACCTTAAGCAGACTAAAATGGAGCTGATGAATAATCAGTGATGGAACAGCTGTTATCCAGAGATAACAGAGGACTTCAGGCTGCAGATGTGCATGGGGTCAAGGGAGACAATGTTGTGCATGAAAAAGTTATACAATGGAGTTCTGTGTATTTTCTTCAGATTTGAAGAACAAAGAAGCAATGACCTTTTGTCTGCTGCTGTCATTCCCTGCTTCACCATTAAGGTAGTTTTCTTTCTTTCTTTCTTTCTTTCTTTCTTTTTTTTTCTTAATGGGAGGTATTTTGAAATAGACCCCTGTCAATCATGCCCTGAACAAGACGAGCCCATCCATAAGCAGAATCCTTTATAAAAGTTTAAATATTCTGAATGTCAAAACGTGGCGGTCAGGTTAACATAGCGCTTTGGGTACCTGTGATTTGGATGTATTTGTTTCGAAGACAGGTTCATTTTTAATCACTGAGTATGCCAAGTTTCAAAGGAGAAATTAAAAATACAAGAAAACAAGACTATATTATTGGGTTCAGTACCAAGATCTTTCCAGCCTCCAACAGTGGTCAATAGTGCTGTACAAGAATAGGGTCAGCAAAGAGAGGCAATTCTTTTTCTGTATCCTCCTGGTATCTGGCAGTCTGTGATTTAAGGACTTTTGAGTTGAGGTTGTATCCATGTCTTTGCGTTGAATTGCATGTTTGGATATTCTCATCTAGATTTGTCTTGTCTTTTTGTTGTTGTTGTTGTTAATCAAACCAAAGTTTCATAACTGATACTTTGTAGAACAGGTACCTCCTCTGTTTTGACCTTGTCATCACATCATTTCAGGTGAAGTCCATTAGTGTTTGTATTGTGGGAAATGGTGAGTAACTGTTCTTTTGTTGCCTCTCCATATCCGTCACAACCCTACATATCACTGTTACTGCTCAGTTAGAGTCTTCATCTGCTTAACCTCTCCTTCCTCAAAAATCATCTCCTACTTTTAAGCATCTTTGTGCATTATATCACCCGATTTGCAGCCCAGACAGGGGAGCAAGCATGGAGCAAGTGCTGTGCTACGCTGTGGTCCTCCGGCATATGCTGAGCTCGCCTCGGCCATGGGCAGTTCCCTGACATCTGGAGGGAGCAGGCAGCTCCTCCCAGCCCCTACTCTGCAGAAGTGCCCAAACTTCCGAAATACTGACGTGCCAGGGGAAGGCAGGCAGGGACAAACTTTGTACGATGGTGTGCCACGGGGCCAGCTCACCGGGAAAGTCAGCGTGCCTTGCCTGAGGCTGGGCATGAACTTCTCCTTCCTCCTGGCAGGAGCACAGCTGTGAGAGGACAGGAGCCCCGGAGCAGAGCCCAGTGCCAGCTGTGTGCCCGGGATGTGCTGGGGTGTGCTGCTGCCTGCGACTGCCCCAGCCCGGCGTGCCCTGGAGCTGGCTGCACTCCGTGTTCGGCTGCGGGTCCCTGTCCCACGCATGCACCGTCCCATGTGCCCACCACCCTGCTATGGGGCCATTCATTCTCACCCAGGAGCCTTAATGAACTAATTACGTTCTAACTGTTGGGATTTTTTAAAGGAAGGTGAGTGCTCACAGATCGTCTCCCCAGCTAGACAGAGTTCAACAGAGAGAGAGTTGTGTTGGGTTTCGTTGAGAAATGCGAGTGAGAGCACGCTGCAGTTATGTTCCCAGCCCAGCTTGTTATTTTTTATGGTTCCCATCCCCAGCAGAGGACAATGGCTTCTGTTGCTCTTAACAGTCCATGGGAAGCTGGTGTTTGACAGTACACTCCCAACAATTCTGTTTTGTTTTTCTGTTTGGGTTTTTATTTTACCGTTGAAGTTAGGATTTTAGATCTTTTTTGGTGGTGGTGGTGGTGTGTTTGTTTTTTTTTAAATTGCTTCTTCCCCTCCTCCACACTTCATTCTTTTGGCACAGGGCTGCCACTCACCAGCTGTTCACAATTCCTTCACCCCTTCTGTTTTTCAGTACCACACTGCATAGACTCAAAGGACATTTTCTTCCTTGCAGAAGGCTTCCCATGGCCATTGAATACATTTAATAAAAACAATTTTCTCTCTCTTTCCTACCTTGGAGGAAAGTTATTACATCTGTACTCCTCACATAATTCAGACTGGCAAATCTGTCACCCTCAAATCGTGCGAGTTTTATTTCTTGACTAGTTTTAGATTCTAGGGTGACTGATCTTCCTCCCTCCATGATAGAGCAAGCTCAGCCACAGAGTGGGTGCTCCATAATTGCTATCCAACAAACAATTCACTCATCAACTCTTAAATCTGGTCTCCACTCCCTTACCGTTTCCATTCTGGGTTTTGTAACTGGATTTTTCTCCTAAGCTGAAACTTGACCAAAGAACAGCACATTCCCACACATCAGCAAATGGTACCCAAAAGAAAGAAAGTGGAATGACATTATGAAGCTGTCGGTTACAGCGGAGTCATCTGCTGAAGGAGGGAGAATAGCTATCGCTCAGTGAGGTGCAGAGCATGGCAGCTCCCACTGCTGCTAATGGGAGAACAGACTGCTGAGCTCCTCTCAGGAAGGTACTGTTTTAATTTCTAATTGAGTTATTTGTTCACTTGTTAAAGAACTCCTCTCTTAAGGCAGTGACTTGCAAATACAATAATAGTGGCCGCATGCAGCCACCAGGGAATTCATTGCAGCCACAAGACAAAAACTTGCTCTGATTGTTCAGTTCTGTTTTGACTTAAACTGTCAAAACTGTGGCCACCGTTAATTTACTGTGATGGCACGTGTCACAGCTGCTTGTCTGAGAGTCACTGGTTAGTCCTGTCTCTCTTCCAGGCGCTTGAGGCAGGAGTTTCCAAGCTGCAGTCTAAGGGACCAGGTCAAGTAGTCTGCAAAGCCATACTAACATTGCATATTGGCATTGTCTCTCTAATGTTTCACTTGAAAGTGCTTTGACAGGGAGTGCGACGGGCTGCAGGAAGCACCAGGGTGCTCCGTGACTCCAGAGGAAATGGGGATCATCAAACTGACAGGTCCAGTTTGGTCTCTGAGCACATCTCTGCCAGTCTCCACTCCCAGGTGACCAGTGCGTTCTGCTGACCAGGCTCCCTGTCACTGGCTTGCATCTTCCATATCCATCTTTGCCTAGGGAGCAACCTTACAGGCACCAAAACAACCCCAAAACCTGTTTTTCTAAGGAACTGGCCATGTCAGACTCTGTGCGTAAAAAGTAAAGACCCCTCCAAAAGCTCCTAATCCAAGAGCCTCTCGCAGCCTGATTGACTCAAAACCAATCCCCTCCAAAAAAGATCCTGCTGATGAGGTGGGTTCTCTTTCATTGCTGGTAGACAAGGACAAAATCAAACACATCAAACATGCTTAGTTTCCAAAGGCAAAGTGGCAAAATGTTGCACAAAAGTAATATATCTTTGCATTACTTTTACTACTTTTACTACCTTCCTTTCTTGTCTTTTCTTTTGGTCCTTACTCAGCTTCTGGAGGAGCCACTGTGCAGGGAGAATCGCGAGCAGATTTCTGTGGTAGGAAGTAAAGGATAAAATCTTCTCTGTTTTATGGCACAACGTACTATACCGTTCCCTCACCATAAAACTTTTTATGAGGATACTGTTCCTCATATGAAACAGTTTTCTTTCCTGTAAATGATCAGCTTTGTATTATTTTTTTATTATTTTTCAACATAACATAAAACCCCTTGTTTTAACACCCTCCCCCTAAAGCCCAGCTTTATAGAAGTATTTGCTTGTATAGCTTAGGATGGTACTTGCATGTGGTTCAAGGCTTGCAAAAAGTAACAAAAAAGAGCAAGAGAAACTCGGGTGCTTTAGCTTTAAGGAAAACCATTGACTATGGGCAAATATTAGTAATATCCTAACTGTGAGATAAGAAGGTATTGATTTGCTGTTGATGGACTATATTAGAACTGCTTGCAGAAGGTAAATAGGGGACATGTGAAATTCCTGAGATATGACCAAGCAGCTGGTTAGAAATACTACTTACAAAATACTGCAGCCCAGGCAGAGCGGAGGCATCCAGGAAAGGCTGCAGATAAGCTGAGCAACTGCTGACTAAGGGAAGTCAACAACAACCCAGGCAGGTCAAGAGCAGCGGTGGGGAGCAGACTGTGCTCCTGGGTTTGGGTCTCCCAGTGGGAAGCTGGGTTAGACTCCCTGTAGCCCTGCAGAAGAGGTGACAACTTCAGGACTGGTGAAACCTGGATAAGGAGACACCACAGGCTGGCATATGAGTTGCTTTGTTTTAGGAAGAGAGTTTGATCTTTCTGGCTCGTGAGCCCTTTCAGTATTTGGAGAGACAGTCCAGGTATGTGGGCACATCTGTAGGACATGCGCAGGGGGCTGGGTATATTCTCCGTGGCCAGATCCGTGGTGTAGTGTCAGTCAGTACGACTGTTGCTGCTTGAACCTCTGTTTGTCTTCTCCACAAACGCTAGGGAGTCTCCAGGGGTGTGTGTGGTGAAGGTACCTGGGTCTGCAGCATCTGCCGTGGCTGGTGGAGGTTACTGTTGTGCCTATAAGGATGAGAATGCTCATGGCTCACCTGAACAAATCTCCTGGGGAAAAGAGGTGCCGTGTCCATGGTAGATGCCCTTGTTTGCTGGTGATGGAGGAACACGCTGCTTGCACCAGGCTGCTGTGCCTGTCCCCAGCTGCTGACAGAGCCCCTTGTCTGCTGCCTCTGGTTCATCTCAAGTGGGTGGTACATGTGATCAAAATACACAGGTGGTGTAAATCCCTGGAAGCCTTACTTACTGCTCCCTGACGTGTAGAGGCTGTGTTCAGGAAGCTGCCTGCGGGCAGCTGGGCCTGAGAGCCCAGACCCTTCCCAGGATGGGGGAGGCAGTCCTTCCCTCTCCTTCCCTCTCTCAAGTGAAAAAAAAAAATAAATATGGGGCTTACTCTTGTTAAGGTTCCTTCTGGCAAGGGAAATTTAGGAGCTTCTAAGATAAGGCAGAAGCTATGTATGTGTTTTGGGTTTCTTTTTTCCGGTCGTTACTTTGGGATTTTTTTAACACAGGTGCCTGCTTTGCCAAAGTCAAAACCTCTTCCAGTTCACATCCCTCCTCCACCTCAAACACAACGTAATAAAACTGCTGGCTCAAAATACCTGTGCCGTACTCCCTCAAACGCCATTAAGAACCCATGTCTTCTGTGGCAAGTGACTTCCAAGGCTGAGACATACACCTGTTTTGCAGGACACCGTGGGCTAATATTTGACAGGCGGGTGTACCCGTGGCACAGAGCTGCAAGGTCAGAGTATGAATTTTCAACTAAGCAAGTTCACCTTTATCCACAACAGCTCCTGCTTTCAGCAGTGAAGGCAGCTCACATATAGTGAAACTGCTGAAGAAAACCCAAAACCCAGGGTTTTTTTTCCCCCTAATAAATCTTAAGTTTGAAAATGCACCAAGCCAACAGTGGCGTGAGGGCAGAGAGCAGCAGCACATGAATGCAATACAGGCAGCTCTCAATTGTGAAATGATTTGGAGGACAAAAGTCTTCTCTTTCAAGAAGGATGAAGGTTTCTGACATCTTAAGCTCAAATCTGATTTGACTTCATCTGTTTCATCACAATTTTTCTTTTTCCCCCACTTATTTTAGCACATATAGGATGTATGGATTAGAAGAGACAGCTGGGCTGGAGGAACCAAGCTGCAAAGCATCCGCGTCCGCTAACACCAAGCACAAGGGAGAGGCATGTCTGCCTGTTTCTGAGCTCATCCTAAATCCCTCGCTCCCCGAGAAGTGCCGGGTGCTCATGGGTGACACTGGGCTCCCTGCAGGTGAGGAGGATGTTGGGGTGCAGGGCCAGGTCTGCTGACTTCTCGCTGCTGGAAGGTCTGTGGTGACCCTGCCCTTCCATGAGGGGGGGAGCTGGGGTGCAGCCTAGTGAACCCGTAGCAGCGCGCCAGTGTTTTGTGCTTGTGTAGCATGTCCGATACGATCAGCTTTGTTTTCGAGTGCTGCTGTGGAGATTTGTCATGAACTTCTGCATCGCGTCGTCATGCTGTCCTCCTCCCCTCCCTGCCCTCCACCCCTTTATCGGTGCCCCCTCCACCTTCCCCCTGCTCGATCGCACTCAACAAGACAGTCTGAGTTTTCCATATCTACTTTTTTTTTTCCTTCTTTTTTTTCGTTCCCCCCCTCTTTTGTCTTCTGGTAACAGTGTTTGGCATTTCCCGGACAGCCCATACTCCATAAGGCCTCAGTGTCTGAATACGAGGACGGCTTGAACGTTGCCTGCTGAGACTGAAGAAGAACTTGAGTTAAAATAATCCTCTCTTTTGTTCCGCTTGGGTTGCTTTTTGTTTGCCTGACAGATGTTCGGCCCCTGTGCGTGTGCATGGAGCAGCTCCTCCGCCGGGCCCTCTGATCCGCCAGCTTATTGATTTCTGCCTATCTGTGCGGCTTGTCTCCAGCCCTTACAGATGCGAGGGTTGCGGCCGGGCGGCAGCCCCTCTCCTTTGCACACAAATAGGGCCATCTATTGTGAGAGCCTTGCTCCCTCTTGAGCCGTTGTGACGAATTCAGGCGGTTTCGGGGGGCAGAGGGGAGATGCGCATCGAGCACTGAGACGCGGCGCTGTGTTTTGACACATCGTGACACGCTGTCGTGTGGGTGCCCGCGTCAACAGGAAGGCAGAGGCTGTGGGCAGAAAGGTCTCAGAGCTTTGCACTGTGCCTCGGTGTTATCTCAAGTTCGTATTTCAGTCACTTGACTGGTGGACATAGGGATCAAAGTTGTCACCAAGGAAAGCCTTGTACGCTGCGGTACTTGCCATCGCCCTGCTCCTCCTCTGCAGCGTTGAGTTTCACTGAATGGCCTCACCACGCAGTCACTGCAACTGAGGTTTTCATCTTGCAGTTCACGGCCTTGCAAGCCACTTGTAATGGTTCTCTTCTGTCTTGCTTTTTTTTTTTTGGTTTTGGCTTGATTTTCTGCCTCCTGAGTAGTGGTGCAAAGACTGTCAGCAGAAAGGTGTCAGGGTGCTCTGCGAGGGAGGCACGCTGCAGACCTGCACCCACGTTTTGGCATACAGTTGGAGGCTCACTTTGCTGTTGACAGCAGTTTAGCTTTTATTTAAGCCCTGACATATGTCTGCAGAGGTCTGACCCGCCAGTGGCTCTGCTGCTCTGGATGGAGTGTGGAAATCGAGGTGCTTATTTCAGTGCACTCAGCTGTCTCCCATGCCCATGCCCCTCGGAAGCAGTCACTGCGCGCGCTGCCCATCCCTCTCATGGCGCCTGCAATGCACACACAGAGTGAACGCGCTCTCAGGGCACGTCCCCTTCTCTGGGGCTGGGATGAGGGCTCTAAGGGCAGCTCTGGGGGGTGAAGCTCCCACCCTGCCAACGCATTACATGCCTTGCACCTACGGCGAGCTCGCTGTCTGCAGACCAACTTCTCTGCCCCATACCACGTTGCCCTGCCTTCCCTCCCTCGCCCTGAAGCCTATCACATCTTGCTGTGCCTGCCGGAGCCTCCGGATCTATGACCACGTGATGGCTACGAGTGGGATGTCCTTTGATTTCACTGATGCTACTAGGCACTAAGCCGTCATTTAATGCCACAGTAGTTGGGCACCAGTTTATTGAAAACTAGCTAGCAATGTGTTAATGACCTGTTGCTTGACAGGACTTTCAACCCACAGAAACAAATACGGTCACATTTGCAGGGCTGCAGAGTTCATCTGTTCTCCTCCTGAAGTGATGCTCTTTGCTTGCGAGGGTTGGGGTAGCTCGATTTGGACTTGTTAAGGCAAAGCTCCCACTGACATGTTGTAGTCTGTTGGATCTTCCTGAGAGGCTGTCGGAGCTGGCAGCGCTGCTTCACATGGTGTCAAGTGATTTATACTGACATGAAAAGCAGGCAGGGAGTTTGCAGCCTGTGGTGGCCCGCGTTGCAGCTCCAGCTACGTTACTGTTACTGGATCTGAGACTGAAACCACAGTGTGGTGCCTCCCAGTCCTCAGTGGATGCTTCCCACCAACAGCCTGTTGGGACAGGGCTCAGTCAGGGCTGATGGTGAAGGAGGTGTCTGTGTAATAAGTCTTTGAGTAATGACTAGCAGTAGGCTGGGAACAGAGACTTGGACAGCATCTGTAGGGCAGAGCAGATGTTCCACACAGCCGTGTGAGCCCCCGCTGCCTGCATCTCTCTCTGTGTACTACAGCAGCACCGTAGGGGTCTCCTTTGCTCTTGTGGGTGAGATGAACAAATAAATGCTCCTCTCGGCATCGGCTCAGGTCTTGAGATTTCCTTCAGTGATGCATGAGTCATGCAGTTCAAGTGGTGTGTGTTTATGGGTCTTTAATTTAGGGAAAGTCACATTGACAGACCACGGCAGTATCAGTAGCCAGCAACTTTCAATACTCTCCTTTGTTACTTTTTGATCCTTCTTGACCCATACGTAAAAATGAAGAAAAGGGGCTAATTCGGAAAGAAAAAGCTGTGAAAAATGATTCCTGGTTTGACAAGTCGGGCCTTGCCAAGCCTGCTGGACCTTCATTTTGGCTTCACTTTTGGTCAACAGGAGAGCATTGTAACTGCTGAGAATCACTCAATGCGCACTCTGCAAAGGGAATTTTGTCCTGGGAGTGTCACCCAGACACTCCATTAGCTGGCTTGTGGCTTGATGACATTTAAGGTGTTGGGCTTAACCTGCTGAAAACAAGTGATTTGGGGCTGAGCATTCACAGAGCTTGCCTGTAGTAGCAAGCTGCGGGCATGGCCAGATTCCTAGTACAAACCAGGAGGGAGAGCAGGTGATGTGTGAACGATTCCCAACTGGAAGATGAAGATCCATTGATCATCTGAAGTCAGGGCGTGGGGTGATAAAAACTGCCTCGAGCTTTTGGGTAGGAAATGCCTTGTGGGTGTGGGAGGATCTGTGAATACAGTCCTGTACGTCAGTCAGTATCTGTAGGATAACATAATGCACCACCTGGCACCAGCGATTCTGTACACGTGTATTTTTGCAAAGGCCACGTTAGACCTGTAGGCACTGTTAGACCAATACGGTGGGGGGTATGTAAAGCAGTTATATTCCATAGATGGTACCTGAAACCCAAGCTGTGCCCATGCCGAGTGTTAGAAAGGGAATATCAGTATTTAGATTAATTCCTTTGACTGGTCTTTCTGCCTTTACTCTCACAGCTCTTCCCCGTGCTCTGCACAGCCTGTGGGTGATGTTGTTGTTTGCAGGGCTGTGTGCGAGCTATTCGGTGACTTTTCTTTTAAAGCGGTTCTTTGAAATGCTGCTGCTTCTGTAATGGGGTTTGAGCACGGCTGCGTCACTGTTGTGATGGTCTGTCAAGCCATCTAATTGGGTTGTCTCATTAAAACTTACAATCAGCGCTTACAAGGCAGCAATCCTGTAGTCCAACACCGTAGCTAGAGCCACACTGGCTGACCAAGCGCCTGCATGTGATTTGCGATGTGGATGCAGAGGTCAGCAGGAAACTGTGTCTCTTGTGAACCTGTTCCACAGCTTCTAAGATGAAGCTTGAACGTATCAGACCACCTCTGACTTGACCTGCTCTGTAATGAGACCGTAGCTGGAGCAATTCAGTTAAAATCAAGAAACAGGTGGCTTTCAGTCTCCAGTTCAGAGTCAAGACTACTTCTGGGATCTCGAACTGGACACTCAAGGGCCATCCACTCGTCTCTGTTGGATAGCTCAGCCTCAGTATTCTTTTTGTTAGCAAGAGCGTGAGGAGGAAATGGTGCAAGAAGAGGGCAGATTTGTGTAGTCTCTAATAGAAACTAAATTCTTGGAGTAGCTCCAAAATGCATTTTGGCTTTGAGTGGAAACAGTTTATGAAAAAAACCTCTATCTCTGCAGGTCAAAATATTAGTTAAGCCACTGCAAGTGCATTCTCTTGAGAAGTCTATTTTTTGCATTGTTTTAATCGGAGCCAACTAGGCAAAAGGACCTCACTTATTTCACGAGTCTGATTCAGTGTCCTTTTTTAATTTTAACCGCAATGATGACTTCTAGCACCACAGTTAAATTTACCTAGGAGCATGAATTGGAGCTCAGAGCTCCAGGTTTGTGGAGACAGTAAAAATCAGTACAGCTTTTCTGCCAACAATGGGCTTAAACTAAAAGAGGGGTTTAAACTAAACTGACATAAAGCTCTCTTAAATGTTTGTGCAAGGATTTTATGGGTTAAATTAGGCATGTGAACACCTGCACATAGATGCTGCTTTGGCCGCTGTGACTCCCCAGCTTCTCAGAGAAGGGCATCTTGGCTGCTTGGTGCTTCACTGAGTTTGATGGAGAGTGTCCCTTTGATAAAGAAACATCTTAACAGAGGTGAAGGGCACTATAGCCCCTGACTTCAAAGGCTGTAGAGACAAAC
This sequence comes from Falco punctatus, assembly GCF_963210335.1. NCBI lineage: Eukaryota > Metazoa > Chordata > Aves > Falconiformes > Falconidae > Falco > Falco punctatus. The sequence continues at coordinate 79,709,549 of NC_137584.1, forward strand.
AAAACACACTTCATGGTTTAGATGTAACAGCCTGCACTGAAGCAAGGTTTTCCTTCCCCTACCTGGCACAGAGATCCCCACATTGGACTTGTACAAGAAAAACCTAAGTGTCACCATTGACAACTTGTGTGGTTGTGGTTTTTAAAGAGCAGTTTAATGTAAAAGTCCCACTAAGTACCAGCTGAAAACACTTTGCATCACCCTTCAAAATGTTTTTACTTCAAATTTTGTGGGTTAGCTCAGGGTGAGCACTTCTCTTGGCTTTTGTGAAAAGCCAAAAAACCCCAGAGTTTGTGGCTTATTTTAAATCGTAGTATGAAAACACACTGCACGGCTCTTCCAAAGACAAATTATCGTTCATTTTCAAAAATCCCATCTAATTGTCATTAATCAAGCCATCCCCTGTGCTAATAAGATGGAGGCAGGGAATGGAATGCCATTCCAGCTCAGGCAGCTGTTGCACATGTCAACCAGTTTCAAAACGTTTGGCAAAAGTTGTAAATGCAGTTCTAATGAGGTCGACTTGTCTGCAACTAGCAAACAAATACCAGCCGCACCAAAATGTTTGTTTGCCATGGGACTTAATGGAGATTGTGTTAACCATTCTGCATTCAAGGGTACATGTCAAGAAAAGTTCAGATCAAGCATAAAGCAGTGACACTGGAATGCAGCTTTCTCCAAAACGGTTGCTTGTATAAAATCTGAGGAAAAGCCTTCCCCTTCTCTTCCCCCCCTGACCCCAGGTCTCTTAACTTTCTGGTATCTCAGTGCATGACATTCTTTGCAAAGGCTGCACAAGCAAGCTACAAACAGAAGTATGTTTTCTACTGGGACGTTTGAGGATAGGCTCCTGGTAGGGGACAGACTCCTGAAGCCACTCTACAGCATCTCTCACCTCCCAGGTGCCCCCAGCTGGGTACAGCTCCGTCAGCAGCCCAGGTGGGTCATGGAGAAGAAGAGGCACTCAGCTGGGCTACCCAGGGTCTCCAGTATGAGAGTATAACATTGAAAGACCGATCAACAGCTTGATCATCCACCAGGCCTGACAGCCAAGCTGATTGCAGCCAGCTTTCACAGCGCCTGGTCGTAACCCTGTTCAGCTAAGCCACCTCGGCGGGCCAGGCACTGCAGGATGTCATGCACCCACACCTGGGTGGCCACCTAGGTGAATCAGCACATCCGTGACTTCTTGTAGAACCACCAAGGAGATCACCAAACTTGTGTGGCTGGAGAAAGGTAAGTAATGGAAATACCTAAAAGAGAAGTCAGGTCTCAGGTAAGACAAAAGCACTTTACCCCAGCTATGAAGTATCTCTAACACTGTGGTACAACTTGCAATCTTCCACATCTTGTTCTTCTTCCTCAGCAAAAATGGGAATCCTGTTTTTTAACTCCCGTTTTATGGTTCTTTGATCCAAAGTGCAAAGGACTGGTTGAATTTTTGGTACCATGACTACTTTCTTGCCAGCACCCCTTTAATGTGTGTCTTGTGCCAAAGAATATTAATTATTGTAGGCTACAGTGAAGTCCATCCCTACCCCCACTTGAGCCTCTGAAATGAACAGTGAAGTAGAACGTTGCCAGCAACTGTTAGGAAAAGGGCCAAGAACAGCCTAACAGGAAAGATACTGAGGATTTTTTTGTTTGTTTTTCTGCTAAACCATGTTTTTGTAATTATGAATACTTCGTTGAAATTGCTGAGAAAAGGAAGCGCATATAAAATGGTCCATACAATTAAACTAACTACATGTTAGAGTTGAAAGGCTGCAAGGCTGCTCTCAACTCTGTTGCACTTACATAGACAAAACCCGATCTCAAAAGGAATTTGGCTTGCGCAGGCAGAGCTGGAGACAAATCTTAGTTAACTTCAGGCCCCTGTGCCATAATGTCTGGTTTACGACTGCCCCAAATGGCCTAAAAGCAAAGGACATTCACACTAAACAAAAGCAATGTCTGAAAGAAAGAGAAAGAGGAATTTGAAAGCTGCATTTCCAAATCCCTTCTACTCAAAAGCTGGCTCCTGACTCCCGATCAGGAACTCTGGAGAACACAGCAATTACTTTATGCTCCTAGAACTATCTTCTACTAGACTGGAGAGATCCAGGACTACTTTATTTTGATCAGATTCACATGAATGCTGCTTTAATCATTCTCCACTTGCTCCTGCCACTTCTCCCCAAGCTTAGACTTGTAAAATCCTGAATCACTAAATTGAGATCACTCACCAAGGCAGCTTTTTCTTGCTTTCCAGGATGGATGAACCTGGGTTACCAAAAAAAAGTTTTTCAAGTGTGGGAAATTACAACTATGTCCCCTAATATATAACATAAAGAAGTAAGTTGCAGTAGGACCAATTCAAACTGCTATACCTCAAATAGTGTTTTATAATTTCCATTTAAATAGTGTTTTTAGGAAATGGCAATAAACCAGAAGCATACTGCTCCTAACTCCCATCACACTGAGACGTATGTAGTGTTAGACATATCTCACTGTAAAAGGAAAAATGTCATCCTAGAGTGAGAAAGCTCAGTATTTGGTTTATAAAACAACATTTTATGATTCAGCCTTAAGAAAGTCTTGGGTTTAGTTAAATGAAAATTAAACTTAGCCTTGACTGATACAGCAAATGACTAATAGTGAACTAAACTTTTAGAAGCATATGTGCAGTATTTGTCCCATCAAGCACTTTTAACTTTTCATAGTAACAAGCCACCTTCACTGTACACAAAATGGATTTAATGCATAAACAATACTGCTGAAAACATGTCCAAAAATAAAGCAAAGTCTACTTTATTACAAACTTAGTTTTTAAGGCCAATTCTGACCTTGTACAGTCTTTATATAAGCAAAAGTATGCTGCCATTTGGCTGAAATCAAAATAAAGCCTCCCATCTCCCCAGCAAACAGATCCGCAAAGCACATTATAGTGGGAAACTGGTAAAGTATGCATGACTATTTTTACCCACACCGTAATTATGTTGAAACCTGTGCTAGCAACTAACTATTGCCATCTTAAGGTGGCCCTTAGTATTGCTGCAGATGAAGTCGAGCTAGTTGTTGCCGCTACTGTGCATCGCTCATTAAATACACCGTCACTCGCAAGTTCTTGAACAAGGTGGTTGAAGTGCTCGCTCCAAGACTAGTCCAATGCTGCAGTACAGCTCTCTTTTGAAAGACATACATAACGTGTTTAACGTTAAGAAACGGCATTGCAAGATAAACATTTTCCATCTCCCTCCTTTCTCTTAACATAAAATTATATTGAAGACATCTAATCGCTGGCCAAGTAGATCTGCCAAACCCAAGCCTCTGCTTCTAGCAACCCTAAGTGGTATTGTTGCATTTGTTTTCCTAGCCGTACCTCTGTAGCCTACCTGCCTAGACAGTTCTGTAACCAGATAGTGCTCAAAGTGCTTCATAAACTATTAATTTACATTGTAGACATGGTGCGAGATGACTACTGACCTGATTTATACATAGGAAGTACAAGCACAGAACTACGGAGAGTTGCAGGCAGTCAGGGCATTCCTACCTTGCAGCCCTAGGCGATGACGATCTTCACAAAGCTAAGTAACTTGATGGATTAATCAAAAATCCTCTTGGTGCCTTTTATCTAGAAGACACATCTGTAATTTTCAAACGTGTTTTAATACTAATGAGCAACCAACTTCTAGCTGAGCAGCCCGTGAACATTATTGTACTCACACATCTTCTGCCATTCCTGCAACTCCCAACTCTGAGCATGAGTGGTGATATCAGGGCAGGGCATAACTGGGAAGTTAAAACCAAACTGGGAAACAAACATTCCCATGTCACTAGTCCCAAACCCATCCACAGAGGGAGTGAATGCAGTGCTACCTTCTTCTGTAGAAGAAATTTGGTGGTTTGAGTCCAATGGGCCTGTGAAAGAGTTTCCATCCCCTGCTGGTTCTTCAGCCAGATGTACTCTGCAGGGAAACGGAAAACTGAAAAGGATATAAAATGGATATCTCATCTGCACCAAGTGCTCCAACAGGACAGCGCTGACACACAGTGGCAGGAAAACTTGCATCCCCCGTACCTGCTGTTGTATCTCCTCTGAGATTGCAAATGAGACCTTAACGCTCTAATCGCCTCATATTTCTCCTAAACCACGTACAGAGACAAGCCTGGACACCTCAAACTAAAACAAGTTATTCCTAAAGTCTGTCAGGCATTCATTTATCTTGGATGTAAAAATTTACCCTTAAATACAACAGCATGCTAATTTATCAAAATTTTTTTTAATTGAATCACTGCAGTTCCTCTGCATCTACACATCTGCATCCACACATCTGCATCCTGTGAAAACATTATATTAATGCAGGTACACATTAGTGCCCTTGTTTGTTGCCCTTCCCTTCACTGTTTAGATCTTGCATATTGCAGACCTGTCCCCAAAGGCTTGTTACCCTCAGCTGCTTTTCTTTGCAACTTGTACACTATTTAGTTTCACTAGAATTCACCAACTTTGCATGAAGCTGTTAACAATCTACTGTGAAACACTTGAGCAATTCAACACAAACATGGTATCAAAAATAGCTCAGCTTCAAGCGCTTTAATTAAATTTCATAGAAGTAGCAGAGCATGTATTTAATTTAGTATTGCCGATGTGTACTTCAAACAGACGCAAGAATTCCGCTCTTAGAATTACTGCACTGTGGGCAGTTTGCTAAGTATAGAACAGCATATAGCTACACAGTCACTTACACAACTAACCTTGTCCATTTAAGATGACTTTTGCAAATACTGTTAAACACCCCACTAAGTTACCTGAACATGTCTGGTTGTTCTGACTTGTGTGACAAGTGACTTCAGCCCCAGTGTCATTCAGACTGAGGGCTGTGCTTCTTTCTTACTGCCAAACCACCCAGGACAGAGGTGTTTGTTCCCTCCTTATTTTGCCCAACAGTGGCACCCAGTGGGCAAGTGTTTTCATGAACACTTTGGGAAACGGCTGCTGTTCCAAGTTCCCATCCCGGATCTCCTGAACTAAAGCTAAAGTCAGTTTAAATGCACAAGCTGTTTGACTACTGAGGTTCAAAACTACTAATTAAACGGTCTAGAAGGCTTGAGACTACCATCGCTGGTGAAGACTAGCCAGAGCTAAGAAAAACGCACGGCATCTGAAATGCTGCACTGAAAGCAGTCAGCCACGGCCAAACAGGAGACAAGGTTGCTGTAAGGTCAAACACATCAGTAAAATTGTTTTTTACAAGAACAAGTATGCCACCTAAAGCAATGAGGTATTTTATGTGTCCTTTTCTAAACAGCTGCAGAATATGAAAGGATTTCTGGGCAAGAAAAGATTATTTTGCCCTTGATGACGCAGCTCTGCTTTTCTAAAGGTCCTAGTACTCAAGCCGAGTGCGATAGGGCCCATCAGTCTACACTTGATGCAATACCCCAAGAACCAAAAGCAGTAGTAGAACTAACAAAGCCCGCAGACATTAAAAGGCATTCAGGAATGTCCATACTAAGTTATTTTCTATCAGTAACTAGAAAAGGATGCTTCTTCAGATTTTGAGCGTTAACTGAACAGAAACATGTAGAGGTGAGCCCAGATGCAGAGTCCAGGACTAAACTCTGAAGATTCCATTTAACATTCTTCCCTCTTGTACAGAGAAATTGTTTTCAGGTGACTCATATTTATAGTCTCTGTAAATAAGTACAGAGAGGTCAAATGTCAGGATAGCATGTCAGAGAGATAAAGGAGATCGGAAAAGCAAGCTATGAAGTGCAGAGAAGGCAGCACGTACAGAACAAGTGCTTTTCTCACTACATCAAGGCTGAACTGAAAGCATTATCAAAAAAGTCTGTGAACCTAAATTTTAGGAAGTTTAAACTCCCACAGTATTGTAGCAGAAGGGATTGTGAGAAGGGGATTAAACTGACATTGGAATTAGATTGATCAATAGATTAAGATGAGATGAATGAAGCTGACCCGAACTCCTAGCTGCTTCCTTACCATGAACTGCTGTTTTCTAAAACCCACTATCACTTCTAAGAAAGACAGAAAATATTCAGCATCACAGTAGTCAAACTTCTTGAAAAATTTTAATAAGACAAACGTCTTCATAATACAGTAAATTGTACATCATAGATTACATGTTTATTAGGGAAGTGAATTAGTCTTTTCGTAATTGGATAGTTTGCTCTTTAATTCCGTCCTTTGTGACAATGCAAATCTTAAGCGCATCCCCAGTGTACACATCTCTTTCAGCAGCAGAAATAAAGACATCTTTAACCAGCTGCAAAGCCTTTTCCAGGGTCAGAGGTACCTGTTCCACATTTTGCATGTTCTTGAAGCCAATCTAAGAAAAGATGAAAATGCATTTTAAAGCAAGATCCATCTAGCGCAAAAGCTGTTTCAGACTCTGCACTAGAATGAGCAGATTTAGACAACTTAAAAAGAAGAAATGGTTGGTCTGTTTTAGAAAAGGAAATCTAGCAAAAGCATTCCTCCACACAGTTTACAGCTGCATGATCAGAACTTTGCCAATGCTGATAATCTTACAAAAGTACCTAGAAGCCGGTGCAGTGTACAGCCAGCACTGCTCCTCCCACTCGTTCAGTACATACAAGATTGCAATGAACGTTCAGAGCTGAACTGATCTAATTCTTCAGAAACTTCTTAATGGATTAGCAGATTCAGTACTGCACACAACCCCTTTCCTCTGGTCATGTGTACTTGGGCACATTTCTTAATGTACCTAGAATTCAAATATAACAGTCTATATCGGAGCATAACTGGTCCTATTAAATAGTATATTTTAGCTGATAAACTTAAGTGTCCACTTAAGCATCAGAACAGGAAAAGGAGGGGAATGGTCACTCACTTTGCCTCAAACTCATAAGCCATAAAAAGCTACTTATGACAATTTTGTTTCTGCAGAAGATATTTTATTTTCGTCAGTTAATAAACTTCAAAATTAAGTCAAAGCTGAGAACCTGGAGTCGTTTAAATGAAAAAATAAAAAAAAGATTCTATTCCTTTCTCAGCTGATAAGAACTAAGAGTGCTTATTGCTTTTTTAAGCACAAAAGTTGTGTGGACATCAGGCTCAAGTGACTGAATTCCAACATCAATGCCAAAGAATAAAATGAGTAAAACATGCTTTGGTATTTCTCTCATTCAACGATTAACAGCTTCAACCAAATATGAAAATATTCTTCAAGTATTTGTAGACAGATTTAATTGAGTAAGTTTCCATTAGTTTTATGTAAAAACATTCTTAGAAAATGGTGTCTGAGTTGCACAAAACTTAAGACTTTTAAACAAGCATATGTTAAATGATAACATGTATTACATACATCTACTAATTCTGTCTTCTTAATTTACTATTATTTCATGCTAAGCAACAGGCATATTTATGTTATAAACTAGGGGGGAAACCAAACCAAACAAAACAAAAAAGCCCAAACAGCTTCCATGGGTAATATAAATCCCTAATTAAAACATCTACCTGAATTTTAAACATGCAGTCCACTGTTTGTAGCATATTAAAAACTAGATTCTAAAACAAAACTTTTGATTTCTCCGAGAAGGTCATCCATACATTAATGAATTGTGTGGCTTTAACAGGTCCTACCTTTAATATATTTAAACCTTCCCTCAAAAGTAATATTCCCCAGAAGTAAAGCTCCATTAATTTGAACGTCACAAATGTTTCCTGGCATTAAGAAACGACTATTTTACCTGGTTATCAAGCAAGGGTTGCAGCATGGCACTTGCTGATCCACCTGCTTTGAAAGAATCTCTCTGGTACGAGCCCACTGGATCAAAGCTATATACTGCTCCCTTCCCTGAAAAAAAGCAGTATGTAATCATAATCCATAAAGATTCTCAACACTGAGAAGCATTTATATCAAAAACTAGCTCTCTGCATAAGCAGCCTCTGGAGTATTGCATATCACAGCAAACTTCTACCAAATAACACTGCAGTATGTTCAGACAATGCTTTGTAAAGTAGGCTCACCATGGTTGTGGCTTGGTAATATACGCGAGGTTATTTTCAATATTTAAGGTATAACAATGCTCTAACAGATGTTTTCTACAGTACTTACCACAGGAAAAGTGCTGATGCAGAATAATCAAAGCAGGAGGATGTGCTAGACTGCAGTGCTGCACAAAGAGCTCTGCTGGTTCTAGAGCTAGCACAAAGAGGCAGTTTAGTCATTGCTCTTGAACGATACAGTTCTTGAATTACCTCCAGTGAGTATGCTCGGATGCCTCTGCATTGCCTTCCTGGAACCAGGGATGACGCTCTGGTCTCCTATGCACTTCCCTCTGGAGTCAGGCCAGATTGTGCAAACCTTATTAGCTTGCACCAATATCAAAGATACAGATGCACTGTAGCTCTTAAGTAGCAGGGTTTGATGAGGACATGCCAGTGAAAACGCAGCACGTGGCCAAGCTCAGCCTTTCTGTTCAGACAGGCTGCACTGAATTTAATAAACTGGCCTGTGCACTTGGCAGCACAGCACAGGTAGCTGAACAGCCCTGAGAAAGCTCGCAGAGATCCACAAAGTAACACCAGATGGAAACAAACCAATCTTGCTGGGCCCAAATTTATCCCATGCATACAAACCTGCACTCTGATTCTTATCAATTGCTACAGCACCCTCACGATCTGAGATTCACCACTACGCCAGGCAGACTTAATCCCTTTCCAGACTCCATGTATCGTAGACATGTCTTAACAAGGCTGTGAAAGCAACATTACAGTAGCAACAAACTGCAGGGGAATGGCTCAAATTACCCAAACATGACCACCTCCTGCTCAAAGCCAGAGAACACAGTATTTTAGCAACTCAACCAAATCATTGGACAAGAGCCCAGTAAATCCTGGAAGGGCTGTATGTTAAAATACTTCGATGTGGAAGTCATGATTTTCATTACAGGCTAGTTAACATTTAAAAACATCTTTGTAAAAACCTGTCTCTGAAGTCAGTCTTTATACTTAATAACCTCTACCACACTCACAAGCCTGAGTAAAATATATACAATTTTACTGCTAACATCTCCTTTAAAGACCTAATTAAAAAATCCAGCAATGCTGTTAAAAAAGTGTTCCAGCCTGAAGTAAAGTATGAGAGGTAACCAATATTAGCAGATCTCACTTGTAATCAAGTAATTGCAACATAGTTAGACTTCCAGACCTTCAGAAATGGAAGATCAAGTTAGTAGCAGAAACTAGGGTACCAAAATGCCTAAAGGCAGGTGTCAGGAATAGCAACACGAACCTTGTTACGCCTTCAGTATACCTGAGACTTAAAAAGATAGCTATCCATTCACAGAAATGTACCCTTTTTTTCCCTTTTTGTTTAAAGCCTTACCTTCTTCATCAAGTCCACCAATTATGTTGTAAACGTAGTAAGGAAAGAAACGTCGAGAATACAGAATTGTAGACAGCATTGCCGCAATAGCCCCAGTAGTCATGGTCTTGTTATTGGAATGCTTGTACATCTGGAAGTGGTACAGTATGTCCAAGAAGGAAGTCAGACACTAAATTTTATACTCAATCAGCATTACATTTTCTGTAACCTCACTACAGAAGAATCTGATGCTAAGGATATTAACTAGCATGATTACTGAAAACACACTGGTCTAAAAGTTAAGCCTTCTTACAAGCCAAAAATTAACATCTCTCCAAAGTTCGGCAAAGAATAGATGTCACCTCATTAACAGTCTCATTTCCAGCTCTTCCACTCTTTAAATTTGTGATGTCACACTTAGTAAGATCACAGCATCAATTTCCCCTGTCTGATCTTTAACTAGCAATATAATTAGGATACAAACACTTGAAGAAAAACAGCAAAAACTGTATTTAAAACATACCATATTATAGGTCTCAAATGCAACACTAAGAATATAAGTTTCTAAATACAGTAAGTTAGTTATCTACCTTTAATCTTGCTTCAATAATTTTAGTAAGGGTAAGGCAGTCACCATGGAAACCACTACATCCAATGACCGTTTGTTCTGTTCTGTAAAACAAAAAATTTTGTTGTGATTTTAGATTTAGTATGAACTATACGACTTCATTACACAGTAGATTATTATGAAACACCAAATGTATTGTCAGTTTCTCTAACGCTACCAAAAACAGTTGCTTAAAAGGTAGTAACAGATATTTTGTGCATAAAAGGCAACTACAACCTACATCTTGCAGAGGACTCAAATGCAGGACCATGCAGACATCTTCCTTCAATCCACTGACTTCCACAGCAAGACTGACAAAAAGAAATTCTTAATTTCTTCATGCACCACTAACTCTAGCTATTACCATTCAGTCTTGCCAAAGGAGCTCTTTTGAGCTGGGGAGCCTGTTACATACCACTCGGCCCAGTTTTACCCCATGTGGCCAGAGGACTGCATTAAGATTGTACGATGGTTATGCAACACTTACGCTGTAGGTGGGTTTGTGTCAGCACAACAGAAGTTACCTGGCTGCGGACGCATTATAGAAGCTTAGCTCTTTGCTCAGTTTCAAAATGTTTCATGAACACTAACTACAGGAGCGCATGTTTGAAATTTAAATCCTAGTGAATTAGTGAGAGTCTACAGTCACACATACTTACAGACTAACACAAAGCAGTGATTCTGAAAACAGTTTAAATTGAAATCTTGTCTCAGCCTGTCAGCAGAATTACACAAAGCCATCATATACAGTATGCAGATTGTACCACAGTAATTTCCATTGAGACAGTATCAGAGAGTCAAAGATGTAGTAAGGTGCTAGCCAGGAGAAACTTAAGTTCCTATGATCTCGTGTCATTGATAATAATAATAAAAAAAACCATACACCAAAAAATTGTTACATAGCTGATAACAACCTACTAGGCAAGCAGCTGCTACAGTCAAAAGAATGTAAACAAATTTTAAACCAAGGGGATGCCATCTAGGTGAGTCAAGATACACAAAAAATGAGCACAAGAAGTTCAATAATGGAACTACTGACAGGTTTATCTCTCCTAAAACAAACACCTCTTTGAAGTGCCAGATGGTTGACTAGAGAGACACAGTACAACTGGCAGCAGTGGGCACACTTGTGTGCCAACACCAAGTGTCCTGATGAAGCAGAACAAGTTACCACAGGATTAAGTTTTGCTACAGTTAAGACAAAAGTTCTTCTGATTATCCAGGCAAAAAAATACCCAGCTTACAATAAGCCTTGTGTCATGCTAAAAATGTTCTGTTACCAGCTAACTTCAGGAGCATGCAACGAGAAATCTGGCTGCATTTACAACATCGCATCACATCTTGCATTACATCAAGGGTCACCATGGCTCCAAAATCAGTTTTATTACTATCTGTTTTTCTGAGAATTCTGCTTAAACAAAAGGATAGATCCTTTCAGGCAGGTAACATGCCCAACAATACAAAAGAGCTTTCATCTGGTTTAATTCTTAAAAGATCTGGACTTACAGCTTGTAGCATTTTGGACTGTCTCGGCAGTGAATTGCATAACCTTCACTCAGTCGTGTGTCAGAGGCAACAATAGAAAAGTCTTCTCCAGCAATCGCCAACACAGTCCTTAAAGAAGAGTATTCATACAGTCATGACTTTTAGTACAAATATTTTCTTAGGCAACAGAGGAACAGACTAGGTAGTAGTTCTATACCTAGACTCACATTTTGTAAAGCATCTTCTATTTCTCGCTAAGCTTCCCACTATGCACATCCCTACACGTGACTCAAGACTGGAAAGACACACTGAAGAAAATACACGTACATGATTCTCAATTTTGTGTAATAACTGTATGGAAACTTGGTAAAACAGAGTTTCTATACAATGCAAGAACCAGACTCAACAGACTAGCAATTTTAGATGCCTGCTAATGCAAGATTCACCCTTCTAAAACAGTCTGGCTCTTGAAGCAAAACCACTCCAGCCAAGTATAAGCACCAGTATCATTAAACTTAAATGACAGTCACTTTTTAAATCTGATGTTATCCTGTGTTATTTACTCCCAAGTAACTAGTTTTGTGATTGTCACATGTGCGCTACCATGAAGTAACGAAGAGATGTCCTTTAAAAAGCAGTTAGGCATTATAAAAAAAATAATCCAGTAATGCTATCCTGGCCAGATCTTGTCATCAACTCAGTGTAAGTGTCTGTAAAACATCACCTACCTTGAACAGTTATGACAAGGCAGCCTTCAACCCAGGTACAGGTTTAAAAGCTGGTAATGTAACCATTACATGCGTTTCCTAAGTCACTATAAACAAACAACCCCGAGAGGAAAGGAAGGCGTTCATTTTAACCCGTAAAAGTTCAGGGAGCCCGACTGTGCCAAAAGCCACACGGACAGGCAAGAACAGCCTGAAGAGCTTCAAGAACCCGCGGGACGCTCGGCCCAGGCCAAGGCCGAGCCCAGCTCCCCCCCGTGCTGCCACTCTTTCTCTACAAAAAGAGGCGCTCGCAAGTGGAGACAAACCTTCACGGAGTGCCAAGAAGAGGCAAGAGTAAGACGAGGAAGACCCAGCCCCACCGGCACTCTCCTCAGGGTCCCCTCCCCCGGGAAGAAAGTGCCTCAGACCGCCCCACCCCCTGCCTGCGACTCCTCACCCTCCGTTAAAGGTGTAGGGCGAGAAGCGGTACTGCACGGGCGCGCCGAGCTCGTAGCCCATCTCAGGCTCGAAGTCCGCGTAACCTGCGGTGGACAGCATCCCGGCAGCCCAGTGCAGTGCTGTCTCACGGCAAAATGGCGGCCCCGGAGCCGGAAGTGGTGCTCTACCGCTCTAGGAGGGCGGCGGCGGCCTCTCGTCTGCTCTGGAGGACGTCGAGCCCCACGCGGGCGGGCGGGCGGCGGGGGGCGCTGGTGGCGCGGCCGTTGGTGCCGGCTCCACCCCGGTGCCCGGCTGCCTGTGGGCTCCCTGGGTGCGCTTGCCAGACTGGGCTTGGCGGGGTCCCCCGGGCAGGGCGCGCAGCAGCGGTTTTTGCCCGGTTCAAGCGTTGTCAGCCCCTATCTTCTGTAGAGGAAGCGAGCGGGTTGATAGCGGCTGCGGTGAGGTGACCCGAAGAGCCCCTTGTGTTTGGGCAGATAGGGAGCAGGGCAGCCCCTATTCGGGAAAAGGGGGGAGCACCTTGAGAAACATCGAGAAGAGGAAGGGTGAGGAAGCACCCAAGCTCCTCGAGGTGGGACATGGGGTGCAGTGCCAGGCACCGTGGGGCGAGTAGGAACAGGCGAGAAGGGCTGGGGTAGAACCACGGAGGTGCCAGGGCAGAAGCACGGGGGAGGGAACAGCTGTATCCTCTAGAGGAGCAGCGTGCCCCTCTGCCCAGGAGGAAAGGCTGCCGTTGCTGAAGTCTCTACGGCAGCTGTGCATAGACAGCGCTGAGAACCGCGAAGCCACGGCACTGCGGGGCGTGCGGCTCTGCGGCAATGAGTGAGGGGCAGCGCTTTGTACAGCTAGAAAATGGTGAACCACCGTCTTCCAGAACAGGAGCCGGCGGCCAGGCCTGGCGCAGGAGCCACGCGTGCCGACGCTGAGCACTGCTGGAGGCCCACAACCCCTGCAAGGCGCCGGCCCACCCCGCTCCTCGGGCTGCAGGCGCTGCGGCCTGCCCTCGCCCTCACTGAAGATGGCGGCGGGGCGGGCGGTGTGGGCGCACGGCGGAAGTGACGTACTCGGGACGCGCCGGCGGCGCGGGGCGCAGCTTGGCTCCCGCGGGCGCTGTGCGGCGGGGTGGCGCCGGGAGCGGCAGGTACCGTCCGCGCCGCGCCCGCCTTCCCCCCCCGCCCCGCTTCTCCAAGGGGCCGCTGCCCGCCCCGCGGCTTGGCAAGGGGACGGCGGGTGCCAGCGCCTGCGGGGTCGCGATGGCGCGGGCCGGGCCTGGAGGGCGGGGGCGGGGCGGCGGGGAGGTGGCGGCCGCCCCCGCCTCGCGGGGCTCCGGCGCGCCGGGGGGGGGGCGAGCGGGGCCGTTGGCGGGACGAGAAGCCGGCACGGCCTTGAGACGGAGGGCGGGCGGTGACGCGGCCGGGGCCGAGGCTGGGGCGGCCGGGGGGGGGTGGCGGGGGCCGCCTCAGGCCGAACCTGGCTCCTTCCGAGTGCTGCCGCGTCCCGAGGGAGAGACCCTGAGGGGACGCTCGGGGCCTTCTGCGGGACGGCCCTTGCCTCTGGGCCCGGGCCCCGCGCCGGAAGGGTCCCGGGCGCTGGCAGCGGGGATCCCGGAGCCACGGTGCGGTGGTCACACGATGGACCGCTGCGTAGGTGGGGTCCTGGCTGCGGGTCCTGGCACGGCTGCTGCCGGGCCTTTGAACAGCTGGGCTGGTGAGGAGCTGACTTGATTTCTTCTAGGGTGATGTTCAGGCTTCTCATTCACTCCTCTCTCCCACCTGTAAAACCTTGATGCTCTGTTTGATAACCTTCGGTGACAGTAAAGGTGATAATATCTTGTGGTCACAGGGGAAAACGCATGCCATTTCATCTGCAGTATAAATATTCTTGTAATTCTGAGCAGTCTTACCTTAAAAAAAAAACCAAACCTGGACACTGAATAGGCTCTCTTCAAATTTTGAGGTGGTCTGCCTCTGGCCTAAAAATGACCTTGATTATTTCTGGGTAATAGGTATCTAGTTAAGAAAAATAATTAATGGAAAAATATTTGATATCAAGCTGTAACATTTGAATTCTTTACTTGTGTTGTTTATTTCCGCAACATGGCAACAGACGTGTGGATGATTTATTTTTTTTTTTTTAACTGTACATTTCACTGGTGTGCCTGAAATTGGCTTTCGCCTATTTCTTTTTTTCTCGTAAAGTGCATGTCGTTGTTTGAAATCTGTTAGTGCCTTATTTTATGGAAGGGGATGGAAGAAGCTTTCCTAGTTCCGATTTGACCAGCGATGCTTTTCCCACAGATGAAAAGATACTTTTGGAAGCCCGAGTGTTAAAATTGTCAGAAAGAGACTTAGAAGCAATGTGTCAGTAAGCTTTTTGGTTAGTAGTCAGGGGAATTAAATTCTAAAAAATCAGTTCTTTTCTAGCTGAAGAAAAGCTTGGAGTAGAATGAGCATTAAGAGCTTGAGTTGTTTGTGTAGGAGGGTTCCGTTAGACAGAAGCCTGCTCATGTGAGCCAAGTTACCTGCCAGAGACTTCAGCAGAAGCATGCTGCAACATTTCTGTCGAGTGTGCCTGAAAAAGGTTATTTTTATGGATTGTGCGTGTGTGCATGCATGTGTGTGCGAATGATATATTTATCTTTATGTGGGTGTCTCTTACCTAACTCAGCAGCTGATAGGTTTGGGTTTCGTTTTCTGTTTAGGTTTTATTCTCAGGATACTACTTTTTCTCTTTTCAGGCTTTGATTAGCATTTTAGACTCATAACACACAGTTCTCTGGAGCTGATGTTTTCCTACCACTTTCAGCTTGGCTTAAAAAGCTAGTTTGCTGGAATGTTTTAAAGGGTTAAAAACCCTCTAGGATTCAAAGTTAATTTAAATTAATTGAAGGAAATACTTCTGGCCTCACCAAAGAAATAACTGGAATCATGGATCAGAACAACAGCTTGCCACCCTATGCTCAAGGCTTAGCCTCTCCTCAGGTAAGAACAAGTGATTGAATATGCAACTATGATATGAATTTCTTTGTGAAAGTGTTTTCCGTAACTTCAGGTTTTTTGTTTTCAGATCTGCAGAACTCTGCTAGGTACTGAATAATACTAATATAAAGCAGTATTTTAAAACCATCAACTTGTCTATCTAGAGGTGTAAGAAATACACAGATATATGGGGTTCCTTTAAGTTGAAATATGACTGATGAGTTGGAAGTACTAATGTCATTTTGGTGATTGCCCTTTAAATTAACATACATAATGGACTGTTGCTGTGCTATGAATGAATTTAGTATGATGGCCACAGTCCTTGTTCAAACAATTGCAAGTTAAATTGTGGGTCAAAGTTGAGACATATGCGCAAAGTAGTGTGAGAAGCGTGTCAGCATCACTGGCTGGAGGTGAACAATGCTAGAACTGACAGATACCTAGAGGTAATATTTTAATCTGTAGAAGAAGTGCATTTCCAAGGGTTTTCTGTTTTTAGCGAGTTACTACTATATGCCTCAGGTTTGATATGATCGGTTTACATTGATTTTTAGACTTCTGAAACCTTTTTCTCTTAAAACCAAAATGGAGTCAACATGATCTGTAGTTTCTGTTTCATGCTTTCTGTTGTAGGGTGCAATGACTCCAGGAATTCCAATTTTTAGCCCGATGATGCCGTATGGCACAGGACTGACACCACAGCCTGTCCAGAGCACCAACAGTCTGTCCATCCTAGAGGAACAGCAGCGGCAGCAGCAGCAGCAGCAGCAGCAAGCAGTGCAGCAATCTACATCACAGCAAGCAACGCAGGGAACATCTGGTCAAACTCCCCAGCTCTTCCACTCACAGACTCTTACCACAGCCCCTTTACCGGGAACCACACCTCTGTACACCTCTCCAATGACTCCAATGACTCCCATAACTCCTGCAACACCAGCGTCAGAGAGCTCTGGGATAGTGCCACAGCTACAGTGAGTGTCCCATGTGTTAGTGCAGCGTGTCCTTTCTCAGATAGCCCTTTAAAGACTTAGCACCAAAGCCACATCAGAAATGGGAGTACTGCATCTTGGTGGGAAGGGAGGTCGTGAGACTGTGTGGGTCTCTACCAACAATATGAGTAATTTTTGCTTCTATTTTTAGCTTAGCTTTGTTATTAAACCACTTAGTAATATAGTTTCTTAGTGATTTGTCAACTATACATCTTTTAAGCATACCAGTGGAGGTTGTTATGTATGTCTTCATTTAGCACCATTGTAACTTTTAACTCTATGCACTTTAGTGCCTCGTGCTTAGCTATAAAGTATTCTGATTGATAATTGGGTATTTCAGAACATGTATACCTAGAAACTTATTCTCATTTGTAATTTACTGGATACTTGTGACTTGTTCACAGAAAAGCAAATAGCTGCACATCACTGCATAGAACTTAGTTCCTGTATTCTGCTTTAATATCTCACTAACAATCACAGCTGAAAGGGAATTAGAAGTGTGAAGGGGAAGAAACTAGTTGCTAGTCTAGGAGCTAGACCACAGTTCTACTTAGCATTCCGGGTTCCCTTTTCTAGTTCACGGCTACAGCTGAGTTTAAGGGGGAAAAAAACCCTTAGAACTAGTTTTGGGGTTTGATATGGAAGTATTTTCACTGAGCTTTAGTTTTAAAGAGACTTTTACAGCAATTTATGGAAGGCACAGAGACAAATGGTTGAAAGAGTAGTTCCTCGTATTTCTTTTTATTTCTTTCCATTGAGGACCTTTAGATTTCAGGGTCTTCCCAGAAAACAAGTTTCCAAATATATTTTTGCTCTAGGAACTTCTCTTAAAACTTTCTAGAGACCTGCTATCCTGTCACCTGGCAATGGGTTTACCCCCTGGTTATTCCCACTTAGTCGTGCACCTCTTCTTCCTTCTTGAAGAGCACACCAAGGAAAATTTGAGATGGTGTTATTGTTATTTCATCATCTCCTGTTTCTAGCAGCTTCCCTGATTGTGGTGGGGGCTCTCAACATCAATAGGAAAGATGTCATTGAAACTTACTTGGAGAAACAAATTAAAAAAATAGTAAAAAAAATAAAATTAATCAAGCTTGCTGAAAATGAGGAAGACATATGCATTCTTTATTGGGTTTTTAATGTATGTCTCTGAACTGTCTTCAGGAATATTGTGTCCACGGTGAATCTTGGTTGCAAACTTGACCTAAAAACTATTGCGCTTCGTGCCCGAAATGCTGAATATAATCCCAAGGTAAGATAAATGTATTGGAGTTCATCCTGTAACAGGTATGTTAAAGGCACGGGTTGTGGGTGTAGTTGGTAGATGGAAAACCTTCCTGCCATAGATGCAGTTTTATACTATAGTTAAAGAAATCCTTAATAAACTTAGACCATCCTGTCAAATTAGTAAAAAGTATTATTATACTGATGTAGTTGTGTTTTACACCAGGCTATAATTTGGTAGATTTAGAAAGAACACAGCATACTTAGGAACAGCCTAACCAACAGTGTAATACACTGGCCAAGTTTTTTGTTGTGAATCTGGCCTCTGCTACTATTCCTATGGGTGTTTCTTTGTAGTGCTCACAAAATTCGTTTCTTGTATTCCTGTGAAATGTCTGACGGCAAAGTCTTGTTCCCCGTCTCCCAACAAGGAGAAAGGAGGGAAGAATTCAATTCCTGGGCTCCTGCCAGAGCCACGGTTGTTCTGTATATGCATTGGCTTCCTCCACCTGGCTGCTCCCCTGGAATTCTTGTGGTCGCAGCACAGTCACTCATTTTGTACATTATCATCTGGCTTCCCCTCTGAGCGCTGTTCTTTCACGTTGTTCCCCAGTACTGCTGCTATCTCCTTGCTTCCAATGGCTAGATTTGGTGGAACAACAAAATGACAGTGATTTTTTTTTTTGCATGTCGACTTCTAAGTTGCCTGCTGCTTCTAAATAGCGATTTGTTAAACTGTGGGATTTTTTTAGCCTGGGAAACTTTGAACAGCAGAGGACCTGGAGCATTGAATCAAGAAAATTATGTCTCTTTGTTTTTCTTCTGGGTGGCTTCTCTTGGAAACGTTACCTTTGCAGCCACAGTAGTTGGACACTTATTTCTAATAAAAGTTTACATGTTGTGTAGTTGAATTGACTTGTCTTTGAAAGGCTGCAGTTTTCCTGGGATGTGGTAGGTTTTTTGTTTTCCTATTTGGGACTTCGTGCAGTTTACCTGAACTCTGCTCTCAAGGATTAAAGCAGGCATGCAGGCATTTGTGATAAATAACTGTTACTGTAAGTTTACATCAGTGATGCTGTTACATAACTGCATGTGAGTAAGATACTAGTGCAGCAAAAATTTGAGCATGCCATGGTAACTCTTAAGGTAGGGGTAGGTGGCTGTGTAAAACAGAGTAATCAATACAAAATGCTGTTTTCCACAGCAGAGAGAAAGAAGGGTTATGTAACACACTCCTGACGTTTAGTCAGTACGTTCTGTCAAAAATGTTGCTTGGCTGTATTATTTAAGCTGTATTTTGACAAATGTGCTGTTAGGTAATCACTCTACCACCTTGGTTTTGTCAGCAGAACAGACTGACAGAACAGAACTGTATGGGACTGCACAGTGAACCGGTCCAAGTTAAATACAACAGAGGAATAGGGGTCTGTCTGTGTGTCTGTATGCCCGCATCAGTTACCAGTTTCGCTTGCTTCAAAGAGTTTAAGAATATTTGGAAATGCAGGCAGAGATGTTACAGTACTTAGAATGAAAAGCCAAGGCTAACTGGGCTGCCTTGTTCAACCTACTAAGTTGAGGTGACTTATGTTTATACAGAACTTTGATCTCCAGCTGTTCTGTTTGCTGATAGGTATTCTAACGCTGTCCAGTTTTTTAAGACACAGAAACGAGATCATAAAATATTTGCAGAAGCCTTCCATCATCCTGCTTGTAACAGATCAAATTTCAAGACACGTGGAGGAATTTTTTAAATTATTTTTAAGATTGTCTCTCTTGCTCTGTTGCAAATGTTAGCATTATTTATATGTTGCATGTACAGTAATGAGAGATGAGCTTAGTAAAATAGGAATGCAATGGTAAATACTCTTTCTCTCTGACTACGTCTCAGTGTGTGTCTTTGAAGCTACATACAATTTAAGCATTTCAAGTAAATTTTAAGTGATCCATAATTATGTTTGAACTTAGTATTTCTTTGCGTTACAGGTTAACTTGCTACTTAGATTATGAAAATTTGGTTTTAACGTAATGATTACAGCAATGTATCACTAATAGTCTCAATGCTCACATTTCAGCGTTTCGCTGCTGTTATTATGAGAATAAGAGAACCACGTACTACTGCGCTTATATTCAGCTCTGGAAAAATGGTGTGCACAGGAGCAAAAAGGTACGTTTAGGCATTACAAGCAAACAATTCAGGCTGTCTTTTCTCTTGTACCACGATGCTTTAGAAGTACTATTATCTGTATGCAGTATTTGTGTGTATATATATATATACACACCAGAGTTGTAGAGGTACAACTAAGCTTGCTCCCCAGTTATTTTAAATAGACTAATACACATTTCTACACAAAATGTCTTTTTATGACTGAAAGAGAAAACGGTAGTTCTGTTTCTGAAGCTCTTTCATACAGCCTGATAAACTAATTTGTGGAGGTTATTATATTCACTTCTTTGGCTTTGCAGTTATCTTTTTTTTCTTAGTAATTTAAAAATTTCATTGACTAAGCACCAGAACTGCTTAAACTGTAGGGGTGGTGGCAGAGGAAGGGTGATTTTATATTTGAACAGTTTCATTCATCACAGGCCAAGAGCTCCAAGTCTCTGGTCCCTGTAGTCTGATCTGTTCTTAACATGATCATTGAAGTGTAAGAATTGAAAACTAAACGTAAGCTTAACTGCAGTGGGCAGGAGAGAAATTCTGCTCTGAAGAAGTCTGCTAGGAATCCAGAAGGAATAAGCTAATGAACAGATGAATGGATAGAGCCATACAGGAAATGCTTTCTCTACCTGGTGACATTTGAAGTTCAAGTTGTCTTACTCTGCATTAGGAGGAACCACATCCTCAGCCGTTTACAAAACTGAAGGAAACTGAGGTCTGCAACAGTGTGCAGTTGTGCTCATTCCACGTTTGAATGCCTGGGCTGAATCAAACAGTGAATTTTGGCAGTTCACACATTTTTATAAAAATACGCATTTTCTACCAGTAGTAGCTCAAAGTTGTTTTACACCAAAAACTTAAGTAACAGTTTTCACATGCCATTAGAGGGACCTGGGTTAATACTTTAAGTGTGTGAAGTATGTGGATTTATAATTCACTGTTTTCTGCCTCATGAACAGTGAGTACAACATGAATTATTTTCAAGATCCTAGTACCAAAATTAGCATGCAAACCAGTGCTAGTTGTTAATTTTGGATGCAAAACTTCTTCCCCCCCCCCAGTTATGTATATGTGGCTTAATGCCATTTTCCTCAGTTAAGTATTACTGAAGCAATTATATCTTTTTCTCACTTCAGTGAGGAGCAATCCAGACTGGCAGCGAGGAAGTATGCAAGAGTTGTTCAGAAACTGGGTTTTCCTGCAAAATTTTTGGATTTTAAAATTCAGAACATGGTGGGCAGCTGTGATGTGAAATTTCCCATCAGATTAGAAGGATTGGTACTCACACACCAGCAGTTCAGCAGGTAAAAAAAAAGAAAAAAAAGACTTGCTTATGTTTCATTCTTGCTACATATTGACTAGCTCAGACAGTGACATCTGTTCAAATTATTCCTTTGCACCAGAAGGAAAACTGCACTTTGTTCCCATTGCTGCACTGCCTTGGGTGTAACTGAGATTGCCCAATATGAACCCATCAGAATTATCTTCCCTGCTACTCTCTCCAAGTTTCAGCAAAGTGTACATCTGCTCTGCCCATTCCTGCAGTCCTGCAGATGAAAGACTGGAACATGTGTCTGCAAGCATGCTTAAACACTGTCACTCTCTTTTCTTACAGCTACGAGCCAGAATTGTTTCCTGGCTTGATCTACAGAATGATCAAGCCAAGAATTGTTCTGCTTATTTTTGTTTCTGGAAAAGTGGTTTTAACTGGTAAGTGAAGACACTATCTTACACCAACAGGTTAGATTTAGACTGAATTACAGAGAACACACAATGGTACCAGAGGTACGTAAGCTGCTAGGAACTCTTTGAGAGATGAGATCCCAGTACTGACTAAAATCCCAGTACTGACTAAAAACAGTACAGTATTCTGCGGATGAGTGCACAAAGCAAACCACAAATTTGGCTAAATCCATGTAAGCAATGAACGTGAATCCTAATCAAGTATGCAGGTCCCCAAAAAGCTGTAAGAGCGCAGGTAATGTTTCTGGGGAAAGCTGAGTGTTTCTGTGGGCTGGGTGCGCGTGACTGAGCTAACTACTTTGACAGCTTGGCTGGAGGCTGCTGCCATTCTCCTTTGGTAGAGCAGCTAAAGAAGGAGAGATACCCAAGCTCTAGGACCTCCTTAACCTCAGGCACTCCACCTACACCTTTCCTTTTCCCCTCCTGCGAGTCTTACTGTGGAGGAAAAAAAACAACCTCAAGACTCACAGACAAAAGGAGGAGCATGTCCCTGCAGTTTGGTGGGTGGCAGGGCTCTGCAGCAGTCTCATTGCCAGACCTTGCTCCCCCAGATTTTCACACTCTCAAAAACTCTCCCCCAGTTAGGCCTTTCTGCAGAAACAGCCTGTGGAGCTGTGCTTTGTAGTTGGGTTTCCTGCAGAAATTATGTATAGAAAAACCCCATAAGCACAAAGATGCTAATCAAAGTTTTACCAGTTACATTACTAGCCTTCTCGCTTGTTTATTCTGGTATGCTGTATATGAAATGTGTATTTAAAAAAAAAATCTTAAAAATAGGGATCTATGAATACACATAGGTTTTATACAGTTGCATTCAAATAAACCTTCTAAAAGCTAAAATTACTTGGTGAAAGGTACAAACTGACTTAATCCCCTCCTTTTCCAGGTGCTAAAGTACGAGCAGAAATCTATGAAGCATTTGAAAACATCTATCCTATTTTAAAGGGATTCAGAAAGACAACGTAACAGTTTCTACATCTTTTAGAGAAATCAGGGGTATATTTTCAAAGGTATTGTGTATGGCACAGCAGTAACAAGAGATGGACTTCAGTGAAACTGCAACACCAGGACTTGGACTATTTCCCAGTTAGTGCCTACTTCCCTGATGCTCAAGGGGAACCGTATTCTTGATTATATCTACTGAGTTACTGTGACTTGCTTTACTGGGCTGTTCCTGGAGCAGTCCCTCCAAGTTTTATTTATATTCTAGCTTTTAAATAGTTTTAATGCCAGTTCTATTGATAGAAGATCTGTAAGTTGGTTTAAAAGACAACTGCAACTGTGTCACTCAGTGTATAAACCACTTAAATTGCCATGTATATATGTTTTAACTTCCTTCCATAAGACCATGGTTTTTATAATTTTCAGAACTTAAGCTTTTAGATTTTTTTCAATTTGAAATTTCTTTGGTGCCAGACACATTCCCTCTTTCCAGTATTAAGCAAGACAGAATAAATTTATTCTAATGAAAATGGCTCACTGTACATATATAATATATACCTTCCTTCTCTTTCTTCCTTCAGCGCCACATGTACAATAAACCCTGTTTATACAATTACGGGAACTGTCTTAATGAATTTTAAAATTACCCAGTTGATAAGAGTGAACTACATTGAAAACTTTTTTTAGTTTAATCCAAGTTTTTCAATAGCACATGCACTACTATAAGCAATTTGTCATTTATCAGAGAATCCTAACAGTGCTCTGGCTTGCTTACCAGCACTCATATCCCTGGCAACATCTAGCTTGAATAGTTCTAGTATGTTAAAACAAGAGATGGATGACCAGTTAAAGAGGTTTGTGTTCAAGTATGTGTTGCCTTATGTTCAGCAGGTGGGATTTACGCAAGTCTTAAATAGCTACACTTGGCCGAATTAGAACAAAAGATCCCTGCTTAGCTTTTAGAATTTCTTTAACTACTACTTTTGTATTTTACCAACTATAACAGTCTCACTATATTAGTGTCCCTCCATAATGTCAAAGCCCTCCCAATTACAGTCAGTATGTACATAATCTTCCCTCTGAACTGTGCTTGAAGCTTAATGGGCTGAGAACTAAAAATAAACTTCTTTTCCTCAAGTAAGTTTCCAGTAATAGTAACCTCCTTTCTCTGACTTGCACGTTCTTTCAAACAGCTTTTATCTAAAACTAACCCAATGTAACCAGAGTCTCTTTATTTACTAAGTTGGTGTTTCATTCCAGCCAAAATGAAGTTTTATCTCGGCCTTGCTGCTGCTCTGTGGTGTACGAAGACACGGACTCTGGTTGTGGTGCAACCAGAGACACTTCATGGTACAGAGAAGGTCATATTTATATCTCTGAGCCTGGATACAAATTCCAGATGTATGGACCACCAGGCTCAGGGCAGAAACCATTCATGCAGTTACACAGCTATATATCACTACAATCACTACCTTTTGGCTACTAGATAACCACATTTATCTTTCTTGCTTTCCTTCACAATACCCAGTTGTTTTCTCATCTCCTGTCAGATCAAGACATTCTCTGTCCTCCTCTCATACATCTCTCATCTCCCACCAGTAATGATCAGACATTCTTCATACTCCTGTCATACACCTCTCTTCTCTACCCTCCTCAGACATTTTCCATCCTCCTCTCCCACACTGCTGTTAACAAATCCTGAGCAACCTTAATCTTGTCTTCTCTACTCCCCCTCTAGTGGCGTACACCAGCCTTTCTCCAAGCATTTTAATAATTGGTTTCATGGATCTTACCAGAAAGCTGCTCGTTTAATAACGTAGCTTTGCCAGGGTAAGTTCAGGATACCCAAACACTGCAACGCCTCCAGTGCCACACCACTGTCTGCCATGAAACAGCGAACATTCCTGATTGCTCTTGAACGCAACTGTATGTCGATGCTTTTGCAGGACCCTGAACTACTACCAGCTTACCTGCAAAATTCTTAACTCTGCAAGAAAACTTGGAGCCTTAAGTAACTGTGGAATGGTTTTCAACAAAATCATTCAGGCTGTACTATAGTGACTCAAGATACTGTTGGCTGTTCCGTGACATATACCAAAGCTTAAAGCTACCCTTTTAGAAATTATGTGATGACAAAAGTTTATAGGCAAAGCATTCCCTGCCTGCTCATCGGAGTATGTCCAACATTTAAATACATAAATAGAAAAAACCACCAACAGTGGGCCTAGGGCTTTCATAAAATCACCTTCAGAATCACCGGCAAGCAGATGTGAATGGTTTGAGCAGGATAAGGGAATATGAAACAAGTAAATTTTATACCGAGAGAGAAAAAGCCTTACCTTTTCTGCAAACGTAGCTACAGCCAGAGGAGCAGTTAAGCAACTACTGAAGTTAATCCAGCATTATGGTTTCACTTTTCTCAGCTATATGCCACTCCAATACCAGAAGAATGTCTGCAGAGGGTACTTAGATGGCAGACTTAAGGTACAATTCAGCTTGAAAATCTGCTGCTACAAGACAAATATGTTCTGCTATGGCTGGCTTTGTTCAAACTGCTTCTGCACCCGACAGTCCTATGCAGAAACAGTTCAACTCAGTTATCTGAGTTTTATCTGATTTTATCTGACTTGACATTATTAATTTTTGTGCATTTTATCTTGAATAATCACTTCATCAGAACATGTAAGAACTGCCAAGTTAGG
The DNA here is from genome assembly GCF_963210335.1 of Falco punctatus. Lineage (NCBI taxonomy): Eukaryota > Metazoa > Chordata > Aves > Falconiformes > Falconidae > Falco > Falco punctatus. The sequence continues at coordinate 79,734,875 of NC_137584.1, forward strand.
TTCAGTGTACTTCTTGAGAAAGAAGTGGATTTAAGTTCCACAGTGAAGCACTACACAGCTTTGTCTTGGCTGACTTCTGTATACCTCCTGAGCATAAGCACTCAAGTGATCTTACAGTAGTCTGCTTTTCTCTGTGAAATAATGTCAATTTTTAGTAGCACAACGAAAATCCTGACAGACAACAATCTAAGTTCTTGAAGTTCAGTCGCCAACCAAAGATACTTTGACCAATCCAAAAATATTTCATCTTTATTTAAACGTTCAGAACTGAGATATGAAGTGAAATTAACTGAACAAAAGCATCTGGCTTCGTTGACAGGTTGAAGTAAAAACTCCTGTGGAGGACAAGACAGAGGCTGTCAAGGTCTACTTTTAGTTTTATTGTTATTACAACATACACAGTTATCAGTGACTCTAGTTCAATTACCTGTTTGCAAAGTGCAGAGATGCACTGAAACAAGGCACGTATTCTGTTTAGATGGCGCAACTCAGTAACTCAAGGGACCTTAAATAGAGCCTGCAGAGAAGTCCTGTTTCCATATGAACTCTTCCAGGTATTCATTTCCCTCACCACAGTTGTCAGCACAAGTGTACACCACTAGTGTTCCCCAGTCAATGCTCTCTCCAAGGCTGTCAACCTGAAGGTGGTTCAGGAGCTGTGGCATAATCTTCAAGGAAAAACAAAGGTTTAGAGGCAGGCCATAGCGCTCTACCCTTTCCCTGTGTCTCTTCCCAAAGATGGGTCCTGCTGTGTCTCTTCCCAAAGATGGGTCCTGCATTCATTTATGTTCTCTGACACCAACATCCATCAAAGATAGTAAGTAACACAGCAGCTCAAAGAAAACAAATTTTGAATTCTCAAAGCAATGTAGTAGATGCATAGGGAATCAGATTTTTACACATTTGTAAACCACCTTCCATTTGAAATTACCTTCATAGCTATGTTTTGCCTTTGCATGACATTGTGTTCACCATACATACGCTTCTACCACTAAAAATTCTACAGCTCAGTACTTCCAGCCAGAGGTATTACCAATGCACATTTCAAAGGCTTACCTTTTAAAAATAGACAGTACCAGACTCCTATTACTTAAGAGGTGGTTCTGTATTCACAAGTGCACCATTTTATGGAAGGTGCAAATTACAAGATGGGAACTTACCTTCTCTGTGTGAAAGTCTGCTAGGAAAAAGCAGTTACAGTAGTAAATAAGGGCTCAGTACAATTTAGCATAGTTTGTAGTGACCTGTAGCACCTACCTTGCTGTAATGACAAGCCAACACCTATACAGTTAGATCCCATTAAGTCTGAACTACATTACCTGTATTTAAATGAATTTACATACCTGGAATTCAAAAACCCTTTTGGCACCACATGAACAATCTGGGATATCTTTTTCTTCAGGAATATTTTCACCTGATACCCAGACCGGGCCTTCTCCTCCTCTGCAGTATCTTATAATCTGAAATAGAGCAGAAGTTTAAGTTTGCAAGACTGTCTTTTCCTCTTGGTATAAAATTGGTATTTACTGACACAGACAAAGCTGTAAGATAGTACACAGGAAAAGGTCAGTAATAAGTAATACCCATGGCAAAGTCTATCAATTGCAAATCACAGGTTTTATTAACTATTTGAGTCGTGCAAGTATTCATACAGCATTTTTCCAATGATTCAGGAATAAACTGCAATGACTTCTATTTCTCTAATTAAGGGATCCAGAAATGCAAGGTCACGTATTTTATAGTCTTGAGATGGAAGAAGAACAGATTGATAATTAGCGCATAGAAGTGTATAAAAAAGTCAGGAATCCAACCCTGCTCTTTCTGTTTGCTGTTCTGCATCTAAATGTAAGAGGACTGCCCCAACATCCAAGCAGGAGGTATTTTCAGACACTCATATCCTTTGTTGTTCTGTTACTATCTAAATATTTACATAGCAAATCAGGCATTATCAACAAAAGGACACTTGTGCAGATCAGTCAGCATGGGGATGGTCAGAGAGAGAGGTGATGAACCCACCCAGGGAGGGAACAGACTCCGGGTCTCCTTTCTAGGTATGCACCTTAACCCCTCAGCTACCAGGTAAAACATGGAGAGAATTCCTTCTTCCTCCACCCACCTTCATGGATTTTGGCCTATGTTTCTTCTGAATGGAACAAGGAACCATGCTTTTGTTTTACAAGGTGGCTTTTTCAGCCTCTTGTGTTAGCAAGAAATAGCAAAGGGAGAGATTTGTTTTAAATAGTTGAAATTTTAAAGCCATCACTAATTTTTTCAACCTTAAAGAAAAAGCAAGCCAAACCAACCCCTGCCATGCAGCTGGTGACAGTGACAGAGCTCCTCTCTGCAGTTTTGGTTCTGCTGAGAAGGAGAGCCAACAGGGCCAAAGGTTGAGGAAGAATGCAATGGTTCACCATGTCCTTTGGTAAAACCACTACAGAGAATGGCCAGTCCTTCCCTCCACCATGTCGGCTTCAGTCTCTCCGTGTCTTTTCATCTTGACCACCTTCTGTCTGGGACAGATAAGCAGGTCCTAAATTCTTACTACAGCATGAATCAAGTTCCACACAAAAGGAAGGGTATGTTGGTCAAGGTGTGTAGAGGATGAGGAGGCATCCCCATTGCCATTTCTAACCGTAGGTATATAAAAGGCAGTGAAATATTTTGCAGTTGCAGCAGGATGCTGTGCCAGAACCTCTAAGTTCTAAGGATGCCCCATCTTCTGACCTGTTCTGGTTCAGCAGCTACTCGTTCTTTAAACATTCGGAAGATCTTGTCTTCTTCAGTCTCCTGTTTTGCCATCGCTTCCAACGTCTCTTCATCCAAGGATTGAAATGCTTCACCTAAGAAAAATAAAAAAAAACCCTAAAGGTTACAGGCTAATGCAAGACAGTCAAAAATAAAAAACACTATTGCACCTGTAAGTGCATTTTGCTGTCAAGAATTATTCCTGGCACACGTCACTCTAAAACTTTTTTTTTCTTTTTGTGACATGCTAAAATTCAGTCACACACAGATCCATTTACTAGTTTGAGTTGAATTTATACATAGATGTTAGTACTGGAATGCTGGAAAGAAGTTAATAAAGTTTATGGCTCCCAGCTGGTATCACTGAGAATTCTGATCCTTCAGAATGTGACATCTGGAAAAGGCCACTTGTGCCATGCACGTGCCAGACCTTAAGTTTCTAGCACTGAAAAGTGCATCTGTTACATTCCAATGTTCACATTGACATGGGGCACTGAGCAGACTCGAGACAGCTTTAGACCACAGTAAGGGACAGCTGGAAACTCAGCAGCCTTCCCTGCTAACACCACAAACTCTCCACCCTGGGTGTGTTCAGAGCTGGCGTGGTAAACTGCAAACACACAATGAATTTGCAGGAGGAAAGCGGCCTGCACTTCAGCTGCATAATTCAAGGTCAATTAAAATAGTCTCAGAACAGTTTTCTTCTAGCACAGACAAGGAGATTTTGTTAAGTATCTTCCATAAACTAAGACAAACTGAACCAAGTCAAGCCAAGAACATCTAACTCAATCTCCTGATTCCAACAGCATCCAGCAGCAGGTGCTCAGGGCCCTGCTTTTCCCACTTGAGTTGTTCCTTACCTGCAGGAAGCACACAGGGACACAGCTCAATGCCCAGCTACCTGCAGCTTCACTGTGGGAGAGGATAGAATGTCTGAAGAGATATGTATGAGAGGAGAACAGAGAATGTCTGATCTGACAGGAGGTGAGAAAACAACTGGGTATTGTGAAGGAAAGTGAGAAAGATAAACATGGTTATCTAGTAGCCAAAAGGTAGTGATTGTAGTGATATATAGCTGTGTAACTGCATGAATGGTTTCTGCCCTGAGCCTGGTGGTCCATACATCTGGAATTTGTATCCAGGCTCAGAGATATAAATATGACCTTCTCTGTACCATAAAGTGTCTCTGGTTGCACCACAACCAGAGTCCGTGTCTTCATACACCACAGAGCAGCAGCAACAGCCGCTTCAACAGCTCCTGAGATTGGGGCTTAATAAGTCTCTCCCCTAAAAGCGACTTCCGTTATGGGACGTCTGCAAAAAACCTGCATCAACAAATGACTGCAGATCTAGCCTTTTGTCACCAGGAGTTTACAATGAACGCTTTAAAAATCACAGTATTTTAAAGATGTGATACTGGCTTCATTGGGAAGAATTAAGAGACGTACACGTTTACAAAATTACATTCTTACCTGCACTGCCTGTAGCTCTGAGTTTCTCTTGTTCTTTTGGGTCCTTTGATGTATCTACAGTTTCCTCACCATCATCAGAATCCACACTGCCATCAGCAGGAAATTCTGGTTCCTCAGGGTCTATCAAAATTTCATATTCTGGAAACAGGAATTCATTATGCTCTGGAATTGCACTCTCCGAGTCATCTACAAAAGATAAAACAGATTCCACTTCACAACATCAACTCATACTTTGCATCACTCTCCACAAAAGCTACATAGGAAAAATATAGCACAAACACTGCATGAGCGAGAACAATTTACATCACTGCTGGGCCTGATTTAAAGGTAAGAAACATTTTATATTAGGGACAGTAGAAAACTACAACAGGTGACATGTTGCTTTGAATCTCTGTAAATCCAAGGTCCACAGAAGACAGACTAAACAGTCTTTTGTTTAAATGCAGCTACATTTTAAAAACCAAAACCTGCAGTGTGACAGCTCTGCACACATCTCATTCTAACCAGCACATGCACACAAATTAAGTGTGTATCGGGTGCCCTGAGACTGCACCAGTTTTCTTACTTTCCCATTACATATTGTGAGTAGGCAGTTTCCACAAACGCGTCAAGTATATCTTCCGTAACAACAGTACTAATTATGTGCAGGTTTCTGCTGTATCAATTAAATGTTTTAAATGCCTGACCCATAACTTGACTTGAACAAGTCGGCTTTTTATTCTGCTTACTTCCACTTCCTACGAAGTTTTTGGGACTAGTATCCCACAATGTATGATCGGTGATACATCGCATGCACCAAGCTTCACTGCCCCATTGTTAATGGGATGCTTCTGCAGCCTAAAAAAATATTTGAAATACTCTGTACTTGTCTCTTCAAAAACCAGCAAACAAGCAAACATATGGATGAGACAGGAGGGCAGGGAAGAGGATGGGTTAAGAAAAGGGTCTCTAAACCAGCACCCTCATGGACACTCCTCTTTTCACCTACTGATGTGATTCTGTGAAGGCACCCCCTCTGCATGCTCCTTTACAATTTACAAATAAGCCGTCTCTAAAAGTAGCCTGCAAAGGGAAAAAAACTGGTCTACATCCTTTCACTTTTTTATGACATAGGGCAAGAGATCAAAGGTGCGCCTTAAATTAACCTTCCACGAACAAAAAAGGTCCCACGTTCTTATGTCTCATTAACGCTGAAGGGGATAAAAAGCACCTGAAAGAACTGCTGGTGGTTTCCTGACAAACCCTGAAGGACGCGACAGCCCTGGCCACCTTTTCCCGCCCTCGGCAGGCCCTCACCGCCTGCCACCACAGCGCGCCCCGCGCCTCAGGCGCGACGGACCCACGGCGGGCCCGCAGCGCGACCCCGGCCCGGCCGCGACTCACCTCCGGCGGCCAGCTGCCCGCAGACCCGCCGGTGCCCCTGCCGCCAGTCCAGCGCCTGGTGCTCGGGGCCGCAGTAGGCGGCGCGCCGGCAGCGCCCGCAGGCGCGGGGCCCCAGGCAGCCGCAGACGCGGCAGAGCGCGGCGCCGCAGCCGAGCCGGCGGGGGAGCGCGGCGGCGGGGCCCGGCGGCGGCTCCTCGGGGGGCGGCTCCTCGGGGTAGGTGTCGTTCCGCCGCGGTAGCTGGTTCCGGAACACTGCGGGGCGAGAGGCGGCGCTCAGCGGGGCGGCCGCCAGCGGCCGGAGCCCGCTCCTACCCCCCGCCCCCCGCCTCACCGCAGAGGGGCCCCCGCGGGCCCGGCAGGCGGTAGCAGGCGGCGTCGCGGCAGGCGAAGACGAAGAGGGTGCGGTGGAAGGCGTCGGGGCGGTGGGGCAGCGGCGCGTACAGCTGCAGCAGGAAGGCGCAGGGCTGCTGGCAGCGGCCGCAGCGCAGGGTGGCGGGGCCCGGCAGCCCGGCCTCGCCCAGCCACGCCGGCCGCCCCCCGACCTTGCTGGGGAAGTAGGCGCTGCGCAGCCGCCAGGCGCTGCCGGGCCCCGCCGCCTCGGCGAAGCCCAGCTCCACGCCGCGCTCCGCCATGTTGCCGGCGGAAAGAGGCTCCCGCTGCCCGCCGGAAGCGCCCACCCCCAACGGCCGCGGTGGGCGGGGCAACGGCCCCGCGCTCCTCCTCCCCCCGCGCTCCTCCCCCCCGCGCGGCGCGGGCGGGGCTCGCTGAGGGAGCCGCGGCGGGCGGGGCGGCAGGCGGCGCCCCGGGAGGCCAGCGGGAGAGATCACACACGGGTTAACGACGCTGCTTTAATTCAGTTTTTAAATACAACATTCATGAAGTAATTAAAGTAATGCCAAGTTGCCTAAAAACCCCCCACAGTCAACCAACAAACCCAACGCAATCAGCACTTCTGGCTGTGGCCCAAGATCTGATTTGCACTCTCGGTTCCAAGAGCCTTATGCTAACATGTAGCCAGCCAGCAACGTACTTCTCTAAATATTAATTTTAATAGCAAGTCTTTTAATTCCCTGTTACATTTTCACATCCGAATATCCGAAACCACGTTCCTTCTTCCAAGTCTAGAAAAATGCATTTAAGTAGCCATTACACATCTCTTTAAATATATATATATATAAAAAAAAAAAAAAAAAAAAGGACAATGTGTAATCTGTTTTCAAAAAACAAAACGACAGTGAGGATACAAATACAACTCTAACCCTCACGGCAACGGTTTGTAAGTGGTAAGGGAGAGCTGCCCAGCCAGAGAACGTCACCCCGCTCACCGGGCAGGGGGACCCCCGCCTCCCCCTGCCCCTGTCCCTGCTCTGGCCGCAGTGGTCCGGGTTCTCAGCAGCCGCTTATGTCCCGTTGCAGCATCAGGAGCCACTCAGAGTCTCGCTGCCACAGGTTTCTGTACAGGTATCCTAGCGTCTAACAGGGGGGAAAGAAAAAAAGTACACACTTATCAAAATGCCGTAAATACCACTCCATTAAACTACTTTTTATGTTCCTCAGTCCTTCGGCTTCATATTTCAAATAAAAAAGGGAGATTCCAAGCTGCAGTCAATGACACAAAGTATTGTAAAAAAAATATCAGTAGGATTGTTATATAGATAAATCTAAGGAACTATTTATTAGGGAAAAACCACTACATCTAATGTATGTGCACTGTCCAAAGTAATTCATAATTTGAGAATCTCTTTTCAACTTAATTAGGGAACACTTACCAAACATGTCCAGGATTTTATTAACAGCCTCTTGATTTACATTGTAAGTGAATCCACTGGACCTACAGTTAAAAGAAAAACCCTTTTTTCTTCAATGAATATTTCTTGTTCCGGTCATTTCTACATAAATAATCAGAATTAAACGTTTTCATAACTACATCATATTTTTCATCCTAACAGCATACATATCAATTTTAAGGGCATGGCAGACTTCTAATCAGATTGTACTCAAGGATAGTTACAGTTTCTTTATCCTTCCTCTTGTTCACAAGTCCCCATGTCTCTCTCCCCCCTCAGTTTTTAATAGGGACAACTGCACGAAGAGAGTTTTTGTTTGTTTTCAGTCCTGTAATTTTCAAGACTCTTGCAAAACGGCACCAAATCTTCAGCTGATACCAAATTCTGTTGCACTTGATTGAAAGGGGAATATAGTTACAGACATCTACACCTAGCACAGTGACATGGCAGGGGATGTTACAACAGTACTTTGAGCACTTTCCAAGAGCGCTACAAGCCTTAACTGATACATTTTCTTATGCCTCTGTTCAGGAAATAGCTCAGGGTCATCAGCTGCCAACTACGTTCTGTGAAACACTCAAGACGATGTGGGGACGACTTGTATCAGGGACTCCCATAGTTATACTTCTAAACACAGTTAAGAAGCCCCACAACGCAAATTCATTTGATAACAGGAATGCATGTCACTGCATTTTTGTGTAACAATACCTGTTTTTTAATCTTAGGCCTATCAACTATGAACTGTATATAAAGACTTTAATGACTAAGCTTTCAGTTAAGTTGCCCTGTGATGTTAGTGCTGACCCCCCCCCAAAAATTAGTAGTATCCTTGATTATTGCTTACATTGCCTGATGAGGCATACTGTAACACACAGAGTAACTCTTTTATTGAAAATAAGCAAGACTGTTCTCTTTGCTTACCAAAGCCTTGGGAGAAACTTTGAAAACCAAAAGGTAAAAAGGGAGTCAGAACAGCCTGCTAGCGAGTTAATGCATTTTGTTGTTGGGTCCCACAGGAGTCTTTTCACCGGGAAGGGTGTGTGTGTGGGTGTGTGTGGGGGTGTGTGTGGGGGTGTGTGTGGGGGTGTGTGTGTGTGGGGGTGTGTGTGTGTGTGTGGGCGTGTGTGGTGCACGTCTGCTTCTAAAACATGTACAGAAAGGAATTAGCTGGGTCTCCACCACGACTCAGGTAAATCAAATCAGCCTTCAGTTGACTGGTGCTCAGGCAGTTGAGATTCTACTGTTCTGCTTCATACTAATAGCTTAGTCATTAAGAATTGCCAGTAAGACCACACACGGACTTCTATACACCAAAAAGCCAGTGCTCTTACATTTTCTTCTTCTTTGCTGCACCTAGTTGCACAAGAGCTGCTAAGGCATTTTTCTGCATGTCAGAAGACAGCGCTTCATAACACTGCGTATTCCCTACAGAGAAAGCAGAAACACAGTTGAAAGTTTTATCACTGTCCATTAACAGGCTACACTTGCAAAATCATATTTTATAACGGCTGTACACACCCTTCTCAAGAAGTTGAAAAACAAAGTTGCGTACTCCAGGTATAAACTGCTTCTCGGTGAAGGCTTCTTTTGTTTCCTTTGAGAGGTATCTGAAAATTAACTAACGTTAAAAAAAAAACAATTAGCACTTCTTTTCTTTTGATTGTCAGCTTGTTATGAATTTCAGACATGTCCTCATAAGTACTACTGTTAAACTTTGAAAAGGGCAGGAGAGGAACTCAAAAGGTATCATTAAACAGAGCACCTGGAATTTTTATTACTGTTTAACAGGCATGAGAATCCTGAGTAAAATAAATAAATAAAATAAGATTCAGTATTACTGTAATAGTTACCTTAGACATTAGTTTAACATTCCTGTTCTCACAATCAAAAACAGTGTAATTTTTTTAAAGCAATAGCTGTTTTACAGTTGGGAAAACCTGGGCAGATCAGTACAAGTTCAGCCCAAGTCACACACCCGATTATTAACAGATTCCACTAGGTTCAAATGTCTACAACACCACCAATCTTATGCTGACGTATCTCAGATTTTAGCCTGTGTTTTTGCATACTTTGCTTATTACGTTGCTTAATCTAAGTGTTCAGTCTTATTAAAAACTTGGAAAACCAAAACTATTTAAGGAGCTATACGGATGCCATTAATAATTCCCAAAAAAGCTACTAGATACGAGATGCAAACTCATTTCCATACTTGGCAGGACAGCCCACATAAAATGAACTAAGCAAGAGCTCCTCATAAGAAAAAGCAATGAACCTGATAGCAGCACACTCCCCATGAAGCTTATAAATCCATAACAGGCCATCGCATTACAATTTAGTCAACTGGAAAAGTCTGAGCCAAAAGCTGAAATCAGGATCCTAGGGAGAGGGTGGTGGTTTAAGATATTAATTACTGCTATTTCTCAACTCTTGCACTCCCCAGCCATGAAAACAGTCACTCTTTATACAGCAGAAGTATCATAGCTATCCTAGTTTCCCTGTAAAACACAGGAGGAAGAAAAGAGGGATAATTTTCTGAACAACAACATACCTGATAACCTTCCACAAAAGGTCTAAACATAGCTGACAAGAAAGATACTATACCACTTCCTTTGTCAGTAGGGTAGATTTCCTGTTGACTTGTTTGAATGGCATCACATTTTGCGAGTAGAAAACATCCTTCCTCAAAATCCTGGGAGAGAGAACCATAACTGAAGTTCTGACATCTACAGTAAGAGCAGCTACCTTTCCCCACAAAATCAACAACAATAAAACCACAACAGGACACCACTTTTATTACTGAACTTGGTCCTCAAGAGACTCCAATCAACATTTTCCTATATACCAAAACCACCCTTATAAAAAGGCAGTGGGAACATGTTCTAAAACGCAGCCATATCTCAATGCACAACAAGCCTAGGAACAAAGAAAACAGCTTCTGGCTGGTACTGTAACAGCGAGCCTGAGCTCCCTCAGGATTTTGTCAGAATAGGGCCAGGTTGTCTGGTTTAGGGTTTTTTCTGTGGGTGTTCTTTATTTATTTGTAAAGTCAGGGTTTGCCTTTATCTCATGTCCACTGTTTGTGATAAACGATAACGTAGTTCACTGACCTGCTCTCTGCAAAAGAGGCAACACAATGGCCAAAAGTTACAAATTACGGAAATGTCAATGACAAAACCATTTTACTGCCAACATGGGCACAAAAAGGGAGGGGACACAGGACACACACACACACAAAGAACATGAGAGGGTGGGACACAGACATGGCAGACACATGGACAACTAGAGGGGTGGGTTGCTAAGAGATCCCTTAACATTACAGTGACTCCTTCATTTGACTCCAGTAAAGTCAGTCATAGCCAGTCACCTTCCTGTTCCCTGCTTGGTCCTGGTACTTAAGAAAAGCTGCAAAAGGCAACAGTTGCTAACAATGAAAACTAAACATAACAGTGCCCATCGGCCTTTAAAAAAAGGCCAAATTCTCTGCTATATAAAAATCTGTAAGATTTTAATATAATTTGCAAGTCTTGATGAGTCTCAGGAAAATTATACTTCTCTCTTTTTTTAATGCAGGAAAGATCACAGGTATCACCATCAGGTATTTGGCCTTAGTGTTGATAAAAGTCACATTTAACCAGTTTTAAATCCAAATAAAAACTACACTTGGACTTACCAGTTTATATTGGGTGTAACGTTGAACCAGTTTTTTTACTAATAAACTTGTGCTCACCTGCATTTCAAGCTGGCTGGACTAGAGCCAGCTTTGACCCAGCAGGATGTGTACAAACTGACACGCCAAGTCCTACAGAGAGCAAAGTGCTGCCTGCAGTTTTCACAGCTTGCCTGGGTCCGGCTGTGTTAGAAGAGCACGCAGATGTACTGAGCCTTGCAAGAAGGCAGTATGCTGGAATAATACTGGCTTCATAGAAGTATGGTTGTATGGGGTGAGTGAAACGATGGGAAACTCTTTTCAAGCAAATAGGTTGCAACTAAAGCTTCTATAAGACTCTAAAAAGGACACTGTTATGCTATCAGGAAAGTTCGCCCTTCAAAAACCTTCACAGGCTGCATCACCTCAACTCTGTACAAGATTTTGGCTGCAGAAATGTAAATCAAGCTCTACTATAAGCACTCACCTCATAGTGCTCACAATGTACTTATTTGAATCTACACGAGATAAATGCCAGTAATAAAAAGCTAAAAGGGCTCAACCATAAACCATCAAATATTAAAAATAAGCCTGTTAATGCACAGGGACATCAAAACCTTCAGAGTTCAGGGTATAAGAGGCACCTGAGCCATTGCACAAACGCTACAGAGCAGATACCACCATGCGGTGCGGTTGAGGAGAGGTGGGTAGAGGCGGGTGCAGAGGCGTGCGCTAACCGATGAAGGCACTGGGTGTTGGCACAGTTCTCTGGTAGCCCTGCATCACAGACCACACACATGGAGCTACACAAAACAACTGATCACAGCTACCCTAGAAGGGGTATAATCAACCAGAGGACAACAGGCACTTAAATGTAGAACTGCGTACTCTATTTGTCAAAGGTAACAAGGGCATACAATGGTTGATCATTAATTGGTATAACACCTATAGTTTAACTTTCCGAAAGAGCAGCAGTGCCCCTCTGCCGCACAGTCTGCAAAAGCTTTGAAGAAAAATTATCCAGGTGTACCCTCAATGAAAATTACTGTTTTGCTTCTGCACTGACAGAACATACCCACTCTGTGACCAAATTAAATTAAATCTACATTAACACTGTTTTCTTCACAGCCTAAGTTCTCTTTCATAACTGGAGAGCAACAGGACAGTATTTACGCTTCATTTAAAAGACTGCTTTATGTACATTTTTATATCTGTGCTAGGAGACTGGTAGCTTTATAAAAAAAAGCCAAACTTTTGCTACAGTTCATTTTAATCGTTCAGAATTGAGCAATTTCTGGATTTTTATTTTTTTACTGGAATAGAGGGAGAAAAAAAAGGTTGCATACACAACCTTGTGGATTCAGACAATGTTTTGCAACTAATCAAATGATCCCCTGTTAAGTTCTCCCTCCCACTTACAGATCAAGTTGATATCACTGTGTTTATCGCAAAGCACTTGTTTGGCAAAGCCCTGATATCAGATGCTATTTTAGTTGGCTGTGTTACTGACTATCAGTATTTTTGTATAAAGCATGTTTTTACCTTCAATGAAATGCCAGGAAAGAAGATGAATTCATCAGAGAAAACATCTCTCAAGAAGCTGAAGCAGCTATAGACTTCCTCTGAAAAAAATATTGTAAAGTATTGTTGTGTAAAAACATAATTTTAAACATGTAAGTGAAAAGCCATTTACTCCTTATTTTAAAGGGAGTACCCACTTCACGTAAAATCTGGAGTTGACGTTAAAAGCATACATATGTAATACAGCAGAAACCACCGCAACAGAACATCCAAGCACTCTAAGCACTTGATCCAACTGTTACCAAAAGGAAAGAGCAGGGAGCTGTAGCTTCTCAGAACATGCATTAAATACCACGTAATCAGATGCTGCACAAAACTAAGGTATTTATCCTGTGAAGTTTCTTTAAGAGCCAAGAATTGGAAAACATTGAAATACTTCAGAAATAGTAGTGGGAAGAGAAGAAAGACTGCAAACTGGCTGTACTGCATGCAAGTGTGAGCTGTGCTGGTCTGCTCAACTCCAACAAAGTCAGACACTGAGGAACTGGGATCAGCTCTTCTTAACCCTGCCCTCTCAACACAATATACCTGCTTTCAAAAGTATCAAAGGGTAAACAAACAAAAAAAGCAAGTAAAATACCCCCATCCCCTCCCAACACATCCACCTGATGTCATGGGACCTTATCCAGAGTATAACGGTCTCAGGTAGCTCCCACCAGCTGTCACAGGAACTTCATGCTCCTCTCACAGCTGACAGCACAAGGAGCAAAGCCAGCAGACTCTCAGGGCTACCCAAACGTACCTTTTCTGAAGCTGCTTGTCATCTGCAAGGCAACTGCCACCAGAGATGGACGCACAAACACGTTCAGCAGCTGGTTTCTGTAGGTGGCACACATAAGGATGGCCAGAGCACGCTTAAAGACGATTTCCCCTACGGCTCCATCTTCCACTCCTTTATCATTTAGGACCACGTGGCCATTGACAAGCCGAGCAATGTTTGAATGCAGGGTGAGGCCAGATATGACTGCTTTTTTGGCACACAGGTTATCTAGCAGGAGAAGGCAACACTCAGGAAGATGCAAAAGGGAACATAACGGTATTGAAACAGCCTAAAATGCACCAGAATTTCATGAAGTTTTACCACTGAAGACCAATTATTAAATCAAACATTGTTAGAGAAATGTTATAAAATAATCCACACCAGGAACTGGCAGCCTAGGCATAGTATGAGATGGGGGAGAGGAAAAATATTTGACATTTCTCTAATGAAAGCACTTTAAATTCTTCCACTTGCTAACAATGAAAAATACTTCCTTTGTCTCTGGAAAAAGTATTCTGAGCCTCCAAATAAAAGAGGACAGACACACTAATCGGTAAAGAAACAGAGACCATACTTCTGCTTAGGCATTTCGGACACTACAAGTTTTGAATCAGATGCACAAATCTTAGTAATGTGTTTCCTCAGTTCTCACATACAAGTAAGGCGTCACCCCAAATTAAGTTTAAAGAAATCCTAATGTAAGTATCATTACATTATATGCCTGCTCAAAGAGAAACCAGACTGTACTTAAACCCAAACCTCTTCTAATTTCATAAGACAAGCCTTTTAAAATGCCTAAAGCAAGGAAGCGTGCAGGTTTGGGTTTGTTGTGGGGTTTGTTTTTTTTTAACAGCAAAGTTCTCTGAAGGCAGGCGTGAGTTCCACAAACCTGTGGGCTTTGGTCAGGCTTTTTTGTCAGTGTGACACACCACAAACTTTATTCAGATAAAGAGCAGCATCTCAAGTCTTGAAAATACAGTCACCTTTTTAGAACACTTTACACTTTAAACACTATCAAAACATTCCCTGTGACAAATGTGAACTCTGGTAAGCAAGGAAAGAAGCAATAAAAACTTCTTATTGAACACTAAAATACACTTTACATGTTCACAACACCACAAGCGTATCAAATCCATATAGCCTCTGATAGAAAAAACCCATAATTTTGTATTCTTTCCCCTTAACATATATTTCACACAGAATCTCCTTGCATCTTCTTTGCTCCTTCAGCCTACTTTGTTCCAGTTCTGCTCAAGTTCCCAAGTTTCCTGATGCAGTAAAAAGCAGAAGCCTGAGGAAGTAATTTTGCAGTTCCTGTTTTTAAGATAAAATTTCTAACAGCCAAGCAAATGTTCTGCTTGTAACAACCAACCAGTATGACAAAGGCAGAAACAACCAGCTGTCTGGAGACAGAGGAATGGACAGGGTACGTGTAGTTGCTGACTTGGTGATGTTGCTAAGTTAGCCTTTAAAATGTATTTATTCTTTCAAATTGAATACCATTGAAAACAAAACAACAAACTCTTGTTTCTAGGCAACTGATGCCTAGAGCAGGGCCAGCACACTCCCAACAAAATCTGCTCAGTTGTTGTCATTGCTCTATTTCATCACCATGCTTATTTGCTATTCCCTGACTACATCTCAACTCTACTAAAGTGAAAGCTTACTCACTGTTGCTAAGAAAATAAACAAAATAAATAAGCAAACCCAAATGTGGTTATGTTTTTCAGTTTACTGTATGGTAAGATTCTAAACAATGTTTAAATATTGCCGTGAAATTCTTCCTTTTACCAGTTTGGCAGAAGCAGACCTTGTCTGCATTCACTGCAGTGCAGATCCCTGAAAGGAGAAGTGGTTTTCCAGAAATGACGGAGTTCTGTTATAACTGTAGCCTGCTCCTATTTCTTTATTGCAGTAGTGAGAGGGAACCCTGATTATACACGACTACAAAAGCAAAGATCCATAGTTTAAGTCTACCTACAGTGAAAAGGTAAACATACTTGCATTACACATTATTTTTTCTTTGCTAGTTTTACTACTAATGTCCTAAGGGTCTGAAATTAGTTACCTGTGTCACCTTCGCTCACAGACAGAAGTTTAAAACAATTGTTCAGATAGTTTGGAAGGAGAATCAGCCTTTCATAAGCCAATATATACATATACATAATATATATAAAGAGTGTGTGTGTGTATGTAAATATATAAATAAAATGACCAAAGAAGCCTTCTACCCAAGTGTCATCAGTGTTTCTGGGGATAAAGCGGAATTTAAAAATAAATAGACAACTTAGTTTTGATTTTCTCTCACCCATTTGTTTCCACTAGTTCTTTGCCACAGTAACAACTTACACTATAGTCAGTATCAAGCAATAAATATAGCATTACAGCAAGTTAACTGCTGCATTCAGAAAGACAGACACTAGGCAAATCTCAGTGCTCTAATAGCAATACCTTATAATTTCCCCTTCATCCACATTATCAGGATATAACTAAAATATCTGTTCTGCTTCCACCTAACTGTTTTTTAAAGTATTATCTTCTACAGGCTAAGTCAGAAGCTGTCAGGTTTTAGCATGATTTTTTAGCATATCCTAAAATCCATTTACAACTCTGAGAAAACATGCTGTAAAGTTGTCACCATACAGTGCTTCCACAGAAATATAATTTATCCTTCATAAACAACAGAAGGAATAGAAATAACACTTTTTCTCTGCATACCAGGCCATTCAACGAATCCTCCAAAAGTCTGAGTTAAGCCTTTAAGCCACTGGGTTTTTTCTATTAGAAGTTCAAAATCCATGGCTGGCAAATTCTGGAGCAGGACAGCAGCAACTAGCACCCATGGGCTCAAAACCATGTTTTCTATTTGCAGGAGCTCCATTTTATAAGCTACGTCAGTGACAAATTCTTGGATATCCTCAGATGGCTTTTGGGGAAGATGCCTGAAAAGAACAATGCAATTCAAGGTCAAGCGCTCCAAAAACTGGAATATAAATCACACCCTTCCTTATTTCTTCCATAAGAAGAAATAAGATCCATCCTCCTGGATCTATAACGACTTTACAGCACCTAACATCTGGAGGGTGATTCTATGTCCTGTGTAGAACAGAAGTACAGAGCATAACATCAGTAGCTTCATGACACTATTTGAAACACACCTCTCTGTACTGATGCTGTGCACTTGCTATCTCAAAATAAAATTCAAAAGCATTGTGTTTTATATAACAAATTGCAAAAGCTACCCAATCCAGTCATAACTACAGGTCCCTGGCACGTGATCACATAACACACTTTGCAGTAATAAAACAAACAAGAAGGGAGAGAAAGGCAGAACTTTTAAGTGGCAAAACCACCAAATTCTCAGAAAACAGAGCTTTGCCTGGCTCACGTATCACATTAAATTTTAAAATGGCATCTTCTCGACACAGTGCAAAGCTATTCAAGTAACAACCTGTTTCAGAAACACCCAATCACAAGCACGATAAACCTCTGCTCAGACAAAACAGGTTCAGCGGTCTAAATAGTCAGATGGAGGGGAGGGGAGAGAAGTTGAAAACAAAGTACAAGAGAATATCTTCATTATTTTACATAGGTGAGGACTAAACAAATGCTTTTCCTAGGCATACACCACGGAAAGATGTGGTACCTGGGAACCAAATTGTATGGGCACCGACTGATTCTCCCAGATGCCAAGGTTCTAAGTGATACCGGCTGGCCAACGTAGATATGTATGGTACCAAAATTGTCACTGAGGATTCTTCTGGCTTTTAACAACCCCTATGAAAATGGGAAAAGTAAAACTCAAATTTTGGTGCCACAGGGTGTATATACATCCACCTATGTTCTGTTCTTAAGGAATTTACATACAGATGTAGATTCTTTGGGCTTTGGGACTCCCAGGAGTTCATATGCATAGAGAGATTCTTCTAATATCCTCTCATAACTGATGCTGATGGGAACAAGGTACGTGTCAAAGACTTCACGTTTAAAAAATGGTTCCATCACAATGCTGAGAAGACCTGCAAATTGAAAAAAAAAAAAGAAAAAAGTGAACCATTTGTCTTTTTTGAGGAAGGAAAAGCAACTGCAATTTAACTTTGAAAAAGATACCTTCAAATTTTAGAAACTGATTATAGGTGTGCACTGTGCCTGTTCTCTCGTCAATCAAGCAGAAGCACAAAACATTGCTCAAGCTTTAAAACAGAAGGCAAATGTAAGCAATGCATTTGGACAGCTTGTTTGTGCTTTTTGCAGCAGTGCTGCTCTGCACTCAAACAGCATCTTTCTTCTGCCCATTACTCCTACAGTTAGCTTACAGTATTTCTCTGCTGGTCAGAGGACACCTATTTTCTAGAAAGAAAAGGGCGAAGAGTTATGCAATTAAGTACACAACAGGGCAAAGGGAGAGAAAGCAGTAGAGTGCTAGAGATGTGTATTGCCATTCTTTGTATAGCCTTGGAATTCCAAGCATAGTGTTTTCCACTATTCTGACAGGCCTCACCAGTTTCCCACCACTTTAACATCCCTTCCTGTCTGAAGAACTTAGGAAGCACATAGCCACTAACGAAAATATAATAATCATAAAAAGTTCCAAGTGTTCAACAAACCTACCAAACTTTGGAGTCAGAGTCTTGGCAGTGCGGCTTCTAGTCCCTTCAAGAAAAAATTCAATTGGGGCATAGCCACTCTTCAAATGTAAAATAAAAAGAAAAGCTGGTCAGAAAAAAAAACTTCTCTTCTTTACTGCCTGTAAATAGTTTCAAGTACTTAAAATGTAAGTAAGGGTTTTTTTAATGGAAGCCATGCATATCTAACTTCAGCAATTTCTAAGCTCATATTCATCCGTTGCATTTGACACACCATATAGTTAAATTAACAAAAATACTGTGTCTGTCATGAGATACAGGCACATGATCCAAAGCAAGTGATGAGCAGCAATTTGTTTACTACCTACTGTTGAACTATAATAACAACAGAGTGCATGCATGCTCTTCACCGACAGTAATTCTGAGGTAGAATGCATTTAATCAGATCACAGTGAAGACTTTCAACCTCATAGCTATAATATCATGCATATTTCACATGAATCATTCCAACACAGTATTTCTTAAGCATACATTTTTAGAGTTCAATAGTTTATTTACCCTTAACATCGTTTTTACATATTCAGCAAACACTGCCCAGTAGAGTCTGTTCCCACCAAAGGAACGTCGCATAAAAAAGGCACCTGCCCTTCGTAGCAGCTCACCAACTATCTTCATTCCTAGGAAATCTGAAAATCAAACAAACACCAAAACCACACACACAAAACCTATTGATTAATATCAGCTGTCACAATCAATCACTTTCTATATATACACTGATCCAATTGCCAGAATAAAGATCTCTTCCAAGAATTCTGTTGTTACAAATACCTTTCTTTGCTCTCAGATTGTCTGCAAGACTTATGTGAATGTGAATGGCATATTATAACATGCTTGCTTTTCTTTTTGGTAAGCAGCATTCACTTAGAGCAATTTATTTTCATAATTTAGATGGCCAGATCTCAACCATAATAAATACTTAAGTTTTGAAGTAATTGTCTCTCTCACCTTCAGAAAAATCAGTTACCACTAAATATATCCTAGAAGACACAGAAATTAAATAGGATAATATAGTGTAACTGGTTAGTTATGATTCTGACTCATCACTTTGTACACCAAACTGGCTAGAAGTTTTTAGTTTTCTAGTTTTAAGCAGTGATGGTCAACACTTGTCAAAACCAGGAAACACTTAATGTTAACAAATTTATTAGGGAAGCATTTAAAACAAGTCTACGCATCAGCTGGCCATGTGCCGCTTCAACCTCCTTGCCACCTCAATCCATGAAACACTTGAGAACAGATATTTGATCGGTAAAATAAATTCACATTTCCAGCTAAAACAGTGACAATAACTGCCTTGAAGATGTCATATAATATGTCACACACACATATGTATGTGAGATAGATATCTATGTAAGAATATATGAAAAAAATAGATAAAAATAAACTGGCTACAGGACTATGGGCAGCCATAGCAGCTGTCAGAGCTTCCCATGTGCAGAGGTCCATCTTTTTCCCTTAATCTCCCAACACCCTCCCTCTCTCACTACAACATAGACTCTATCCCACCCTCCTGCCATGTCCTCAACAACCCAACCAGGACTGACTCCATGCTCAGCGCCCCTCCCCACCACACACTGCCACCCCACAAAATGGGACTGAAATGCATCCTTTCAAGCCCACACCACCTCACCAGCTCTGTGCCTCTAATCTGACCTGCTCCCAAGACCTGAGATAGAAACCCAATCCCAGCACCAGCCAGATTCCCGCTAATGCACCGTATGAGCACGTACTCTGGTGTTACTGGTAACTGTTTACCTTCCCTTAGCTAACCCCCACAGATCTATCTGCATCCTACTTGAAGCCAAGCAATAACTGACAAAGCAGAGGCACTTTCCATCTATATCAGAAAAGTGTCTCTCCACTCAGCACAGGTACCACTTGAGAGTGAGTTTGTAAACCGCATCTTGTGAACCTCTAACACAGTATGCAGTAAATACAACTACAACCATAGGGAACTGTGTTTTCTCCAGAGGAATTTAAAATACTACACATGTGCAGCAGTCTAATCAGGCTGCAAGCCCCTAATTCTGAAGAACTTTGACCCCAAAACACCTAAAAAAATGTTAATCACTAAAAAAATAATCCCTCTAATCTGAACTAATAGTATCTTAAGATACTGTTTTGAGGCCCAAAACACAAAAAGGGTCTAATCCAAAAGTCAGCAAAGGATTTCACTGATACCTATGGCAGCATGTGACCAGATTCTGAACAATATGCGACAGGTAAGCAGCTGCAACACCTTGATCAAGGCAGCTATGAGACATCAACTTCTGAATACACCAGAATCTAACCCGCAGCACCCAGAGGCAAGATAGCACTAACTCAAAGACCGGCAGAATCTTGTCTTCCCTAGCAAGCACATTCTCCCAGCTTCTGCTAATTTTCTGCTGGTCTTCCTAACCTCTGTAAAAGCAGACTACAGGAGAGCAGCAGGTTCCCAGACCTTAGCTAGTTTGTCCATGCACATTACAGTGCTGCACCAGACCTAAGGTTGCTGTCTGCCTGCTTGGAAGACCTGGTTGATACCCAAGACTTCCAAGATGAGGTTTCTCAGTTAAGTGCTGCCAGAGTCCAGATTTTCAAAAAGCACATTAACTCAGAAGACATTTACTGTTAAAGTCTTCAAGAATTGATCTCCACAAATATACTGGCTTAATCTGCTTTAGAATTAAGTATGTCCAAAATTGTGACCTCTGATGTGAAATTTCCTTTCCCAGCCAGTTCTGCTCTCAGCACTCCACGTAACAGAGTTCTGCCAATGCTTCAAGGGAATCAGCTGCATCAGCAACAAGCGCAAGGGTCATATCTGGTTACTATGACAATACTTGAAACCATATATCACAAAAGATTCTGCATACACAGTACATCTTGTGCAAGTTTTTGCCTGTTCCCAGGCCAAAAAAGCAATACAGAAGTCTTTTTCACAACATCTATCTTTGCCCCAGCCTTGGATCTATAGACGGGGTATTACCGGGTGAACTTGCTATGAAAAAAATAATCTTTGATTGGACTCGGCACCAATGAGAAGCTTTCAGACACTGTTAAGTGTCTCACCCAAGGAGGTTTGAACAAGACATATTTGGAACAGAAGTTAAACACAACTACTTATAGTAGCAGCTACCAGACCCCTTGCTACTGATTCTCTGAATCCTGAAAACATCATCAAAAGAACATACTTGCCTATTCCTGCAGCAATGACAGGCAAAGCCAAGTCATACGTGTATAGCAAGTAAGACAGCATCAAAAAGTCTACGTAGCTTCGGTGACTGGGAAGCAGTACAACGGGATGCTCCTGAATGGCGTGTTGTAACTAAAAAAAACCAGCACAAACAATACTGTTCCAATATTTATTGACTGTTGAAATTTGCAAATAGAGACCTTCACAGGCTTTAAGGCAAACAGAAGCTGATTTGTTTGAGGGTGGTTTCTCTGTCCACATGCTCTATACCTTTTTCAGCACAGAACCATAGGAAACTTGGAGCAGTAGATTTCAGACTAGCAACCTGTGGTTCACAAGCATTACAAGATTCAAAAGCCAGAGCCACCTCACTACTTGATAGTCTAATTCAAATCCCTTCTGATAGGGATGGGAAACCCAATAAGGGCTGTCAGGGCTGACATTGCTGTCTTCCAGGAGAAGCATTACACCCTCCAGAACAATGAATGAATGCAATGAAACAGGGGGGCAGCAGCTCTCCGGAAGACTGAGGCAAACTTAAAGCATCTCCTGCCTCAGAGGTGTTTCACCACCCTTAGCCGTACGAAGGTTTTTGCAGAACAGCCAACCCACTCAGCCAAATAAAATGAAGTTTTCAACCCCAATTCAGCTAAATGCATTACTAAATTTAAAACAGCAGATAGAAAAAACTCTTTTCAGCGGCTGATCTAACAGAACACTGACACAAGGCATTCCTTACCACACGAAGCGCTTGGAAAATGTAAAAGAAGTCCTGCTGACTGCCTCTCAAACACTTATGTATCATCTGCCTTTCCCCCTATCCATTTACTAAGAAATGCAGTAATAAACACAAATGCAGTCTTTTTTTTCCAAAGGCTATTTTTCATATTTGTTACTTGGTGCAAAGATTAGAGTCTTTGTTCAAGTGACTGGTATGAAAATATAACTTCCTCCCTCAGTACTCACTCTCTGCATTCCTTCTTCATTCACACAAACTCTCTGGAAAAGCTGTTTAAATATTTTGCTCAGAGTAAAGGCAAAAAATCTGACAGCTCCTAATTGCATGCTGTGGCCCATCTCATCCAGGATTTCCATGGCTTCTTCTTGAATAATATCAGGTGATTCTCCCATCTCTTTTGCTAACTGATGAGAAACAAAAACAAAATAGCAGTGAGATGTTTCCTTCTCCTTGCTCATGCACGCTGTTTTATGTGCCACAACAATTATGGCAGAACTACTGCAGTAGTCAGCAAGATTTTATTTTGTGATAGGCATGCATCTAATCATACAGAATCCGTTCGGTGTCAGCCAACAAGAGAAAGCCAAGTTAAAGCTGTTCAAAAAGCAAGAACGAGCTGAGATCTCAATGGTGGAGGGCAGGGTGTGCAACAACTTCCCCCCCCACCCCAAACACACCAACTGAATGTTTTAGCCTGTAGCATCTTCATGGGAGACCTAAGTTCAAAGAACACTTGCTATATTATCAGTCTGAAGAAGGCTGTATGCTACTTTCTTTGACTAATAAAATTAAACCTATGTTTGCAGAGATATTCACAATGTAAATCTTTCAAGTGCATTTGGGTTAGATTTTTAAGACTTGGCTGAAGAATCTCAGCCCTATCACCATTCAATTTCTTTGTAATGTATTACTTTGGCAATGGTTAGTTGAAATGCATACAAAGCACTGTCTCTACAAACTTTGCATATCAGTTATCCTTCTTCTGTTGCTATGCTTACTCCCTTTTGAAGTTTCTTAAAACAGATTTAAATAATGGTTGCCCCTCCTATTTGATACTTTGATTCTAGAAATAGTTAATGGGAAAGTTAGTCTTTTACTGTTACGGAGTGAGGAACATGCCTTTAACTGAACATGGAGGAAAGAGAATGGCAGAAGAAAAAGCCTCCAAAAAAGCACGGCTGTTTAAACATCAGCACTGCTTACCTATTATTTCTATTTTGTGACATACGAGAAAATCCATCTCCTCCAATCTACCTCCATATACCACCTTACTATCATATCTACTGGTTCAATTGTGTTTTAATAAATGCATTACCCTTCATCCTGTGTATTTCCACATGTAGCTATAACTGATTATTTTAACCATTTTAAATGGGAAAGAGATACTGCTCTCATTCACCAATAAAAGGCTTACCACACAGCTGATCCTGTGTGAATTAAGTGCACACCCACTACAGAACTAAACACTTACACCCCAAAATCAGGTATCAAAAACTCAGACTAGTCATATAGAGCAAGCTAAACCAAATGCACTTAATTTCACATACTGAACATTAGTAACCTCAGCAACTTGTAACAAGAACAAATTCTATTACGCCTGTGTAACCCCTGCCCAGACAGGAGGCTCACTGATCATAGACTGTTGGGCATATTGCCAAAGACAGTCTCAGTTAGATACTTCCAGTAATCTCTAGTGCAAAGCTGATAACTAGTTTGGAATGGCAGGTCTGCTAACCACCCTCAACCACTTGACACTAGCCAGTAAAACAATTTTCCATCAAAAAAGCAGCACTTCAGAAGAAAACATCAAAAAAATGTCTTTCTATCAAATCCTTTGTAAAATATTTTCTTTCAATAAATGTTTTAATGTTTCTAAAGTTGAAAGATTCTTTTTTTTATTATTTTATTTCATACTACTTGGCAATTCATGATGGCTATATACTTTGTAGAACATGGTGTAGTCTGTCACTTTGTAACAGGTTTTGATGTATCATAGGTAACACTGACCATTTACAAAAACAACAGAAAAATTTAAGGGTAGCCACTCACTCAGGACTAACCAAACCATCATATATACTTCTATTGGCCTGGAATTACTTTCCATCAATACTGAAAATAGTTACTCTGCTAACTAACACACACTTTTTATTTCAGCCATTTCAACACAATGTAAAATATCAGCCAGTTTGACTATAAAATATTTTATTCATTACAAAGTAGCAGCTGCCCTTCATCTCAAAACAAAAATAGTTACATATCAGACAGTGTTTCTAATTCAAAGAATTCTCTGTGAAATTTAACCCTCATTTTAGGGAAAGTAGCATTTATGACAGATTCATCAATATACCACTTGCCTATAAAATCCCTACAAGGCATCCTCAAGGTACAAAAATGTCTATTAAGAAGAAGAGTGTTTATGACTTTCACAGTGTTGTTCTGTGGCAAGGACAGTGGAGGAGGGGGCAGGGGGAAAGCTAAGCACATTAGATAGGTTAGGTGGTGAAGTGTTGTATATACAAACTCAAAACACTATTTCATCAGTGAGCTATCCAACAGCTTTAGTGGCAAGTCCACGGTAAACTGGTATTTGTTTTTCCTGCCAACAGAGTACAGCTCTTCAGCTACTGATTATTTGGACCATCCTTCCAACTACAGCTATCATGTTTGACAAGGTCAGCAATAATCTTTTTTTCCCCTGCTGCCACAGAAATCTTGGCTGTGCTCAATTTATCTCGTCTTACAGCTCAGTGTCCAGACTCACCTGCTTGATAACATATTGAACTTGCTCTGACTGGAGAACAGCACTTTTGATAGCATTTGGCTTGCAAGGTGAAAGTCCCTTGTAGATCACAGGAGTATAGCATTTCATCGCATATCTCAAGTCACTGGACAATCGTCTTTCCTCCAAGATATCTTCAAACTCATCTCTTTTCTTTGATGTGAGCTCTTTCTGCTAGGAACATACAAATATAGAATGAGACACTGTCTCGAGCCATTCAGTGGTCTGCTTGGCTGCAGTACCAAGATAATGGCATGCAACATTTTCGCAGTGTTTGGGGTTTCTTTTTAGCTTTCTATAGAACCTGCATTCCACACTCAGTGCATGAACAATTAGCTGCTTGGAACAACACTGCAGAAACAAACTAAAAAGAAGAGAGAGAGAAAAAAAAAAAGCCAACACAAACCCCCAACCCTTCCCAACCTCAAAGATCCCCAAATCACCCTATGCCACATGTTACTTAATTCTGCCCAACAGGAAGAAGTTAAGAGAACACCTGGGCTTTGAAAGTTAAAGCGCCTTGCCTCCAGCCTCTCCATGATTAATAGGTATTAACTAAAACACCTTTGGTTCCAACTCTCACAGCTGCATGAAGACAATGCCATGAATGACATTAGAAAAACACAATCATGAACACAAAAAAATAATCCCTGCTACTTTTAGCTGCATCAAGGACATTAGTGATCTGTGTTGGCCTGCCCCAAGCTTGGACGTAAGATACATAAAACACAATCAGGCAGGAACAAACCAAAAGAACCATTATCAGCCACATGAAGATCAAAACGCAATATGGTGCACACATAGGTAAAAAGAGAACACAGCCTCTAAGCAACCAACACCACTGCTAAGCAGGAAAGCAAACAGTACGTGAAGAATTAATTGTGGATCCACCCCACTGCAGAAATCTCGATGACAAAACTCCTCTTGAGCCAGTAGGCATCCCCTGCGCTGGAGAGAGATGTCTCCTATTATCTCCTATAACACCACAGTTCGTATGAATGACGCCTCAGTCTTTCCATAACTGAAACTGTATTTCTCTGAACTTCAAAACATCAGCAATAGCCACCAGACAAGGAAGGCAACTGCAGCAAGCCTCTGTGAAACATAAATATAGAAGTATTGGTTGTGATCAAGTATATTTATTAGAAGAAGATGCTAAAAATAAAAATGCTTATGTCTTCCCCTACAGCACCACCTGAAGGGTAGCACAGGCACCCCTTTCATTCATTCTGCCTCCTCTCCCTATACACAACCTGTGCAGAACCAACCTGACAATGAAGGATAAAGCATGTTGTTTCATCAGCTCTTACAACGACCTTTTCTGATGTTGAGAGGAAAGCCTGGCCAGCAAACACATGGAGGAACACCAGGAACAGACAAGCAAAATGCCCAGCAATGGTAGCTGGGTTTTCAACCTTTGGAGAGGGAGTCAGGTTTCACTGCCAGCTGACTGTAGCCACATCAGCAACACCATCAAAGCAGCTGACATTTTAAAGTAGAGAGCAAACATTTAGTTCCTGTTCATTCATCAAGACACTTTGGCAAAACAAAACAAAAAAAAATCCCACAAATCGGGAATACCTCCACTTAAGAAGCACAACAAATCCTTCAAAGTCTCAACTGTATCAAAAGGCATTTTCATTTTATCAGGGAACACAAATCCTACTGTAATGTTTGACCTTCTCATATTCTTTCCCCCACACAGTAGAGTCAGATTTGGATACCATCCTTCTACTATGGTAGCATTTGGGAAAACATCCAAATTTTCTTTCCATTACTGTACTTCAGAGAATTGTCCCACAGTAACTGCAGAATGAACTCTCCAGGCACATTTAAAACAATCCTATACAAGGTATTAAACCCAGGCCTGTATTCATTTAAAACTTTTAGGGTTTTTTCCCCTGTAAGATTTAGCATTACAGTTTTCAATCTTTATTCCACAGCTTTCAGCTAGCTGGTGTTTTGCAAGAGACTGTTAAGACTGAAAATAGTTTGTATTAGCCATCTGTTGACACTGACACCTTATATCAACCCCCATGATTAAAAATAAAACAGAAAATAAAATCCCTTATGCTCTGTAAGAGTGAAAAAAGATAGCTCAGAACAGAATCAGAAAAATTAGGTAGCTCTATATATACACCTGCTTAGATCAGTATGTGACAAGTCATTGCTCAAAGAATCTAAGCAACATTTAGGTCAACTACCAAAGTTTAAATCCTGCGATGTGCAACTACACAAAACCCAGACAAAGAAACCCAGCACTCAGCTCGGGTATCATCAGCCACATCAGCAGTCACCGCGCTGCTACAGCTGTTCCCCAACACGGCTCTGGTGAGTGCTTTTGCAAAGATCATGGCCCATTGAAAAGTCACCTCTCTGCTACTTTTTTGACCCTTCCAGATTTGACGTGCAACTGATTGCTCTCCATGGCAATTGTTATTTTCATACCCTGTCCATGAGTAGTGCTGAGGGAGCCAAAACACACACTTTACCAACCGCTAAAGAAGAACGGTGCTTTTACACATGACAGCCGAGCTGCTGGTCCAGCTTCAGTTGCCAACTGGTAGAGAGCACACAGAGTATGCGCTGTTGGTGACCTTGGCATCAGAAAATTCAGCTACACGCACTGTTCCTGCAACCCTGGTGAAGCACAACAGCAACACAGCAGGAGCCTGGAACACACCTGCCTCCGTACAACCTTCGGCAGCAATAAAACATGGGTGCTCACGATCATCGTGCTTGGGATAGCAGCCTACAGCCAAGGAGGCACAGGAGAGAAGTTTGGGAACCTCTGGCAAAACCAGCCGTTTCCCTCCTCCCCCAGTCCCCCCTCCAAATGCAAGCAGAGAGGGGGGTTTAGCACCCGCACCCAAATCTCCCGGTCTGGGGCTGGCATAGGAGCTGCAGAGGGAAAACAAGGTCACCGGTGTCAACGCAGGAGAACCCGCTTCAGCCCCTCCACCGCCGCCACCATCTGCCAGGCCGGCCAGCACCTCCCTGAAGGTGGGCCCCACCGCTCCGGTCGGTGCTTCACGGCGATCGGGGCGGGGGGAGAAGCGGCGCTCGGGATCGGGAGCTGTGACTGTCGCGACACGACAAGTGCTGGGGAAGCAGCTGAGGGGACGCGGGCTCGGGGTGCGCAGCGGCGGGGGAGGTGAAGTCGTGAGGGGGGAACGTGCGGTCCCGCCCGGCCGCCACCTGCCCCCGCAAGGCCCGGGACAGGCCTCGGCCCCCGCCGCGCCCCGCAGCCCCCGCGCCGGGGTCGGGCCGGGCAGGCTGCGGGCCACACACCCACACCCACCACAAGCCTCGGAACTCCCAGCGGAGCGCGGCCGCCGCGGCCCCCGGGCCCCAGACCGGCGAGGAAGGTCGCGCCTGGCGCCGTCACTCCGCTTCAGAGCGAACGGCACCGCCAGGGCGCGGGGGCGAGGCGGGCAGCCCCCCTCCCCCCGGCCCCGCTGCCTACCGAGTACATGGGCGCCCCTCGCCGCGCCCGCCCGGGCGCCGCCGCCGCCGCCGCCATGGTCCTGCGAGCTGCGCCGCGCCGCCCCGCGCCCCGCTCCCCCGCCCTACCCCGTCGCGGCGGCCTCCCGCCCGCAGCCGCCTCCCGTAGCGCCCATGGCCCCGCGCCGCCCCGGCTCGGCCGCCCGGCGCGCTGCGGCAGGCGCGGCGGAGGGCGGGCGGACCGCGCGATGGGCGGCGCCATCTTGGGGGCGACGGGAGCCGCCCGGGACCAAACGTCCTTCCGCCCGGCGCCCCGCGGCAGCCATGGGGTCGCGGGAGCCGTGCCGCCGGCTGGAGGCGGTGCTCAGCGCCATCTACGACCTGGGTGGGTGAGCGGGGCCGCGCCGCGGGCTGCCGGCGGGGAGAGGCCTGCGCCGAAGCCGGCGGCGCCGCGGCTTTCCCTGGGGCGCCGGGGCAGGGGGGGGCTGGGCGCGCTCACTCTGAAGCGGAGCGATGGCGGCCGCGCGCAGCTGACCCGCGCCGTGTGTTGCGGCCCGCAGGTGAGGAGCCCAGCGCTCGGGGCGCCGCGGCGGACAGCGAGGCCGGCGCGGCGGCGGAGCGGATCCCGGGCCCGGAGCCGGCGGCGGGCGGGCGGCGCGGAGCCCGCGACTTTTTCGGGGAGCTGCGAGCCGAGCTGGGCGCCGCCGCCGCCATCCCGCCGCCCCCCGCCGCGCCGCCCGCCGTGGAGGTCGTGGTGTTCCGCGGGAGGAAGAGGAAGGGGCGGCCCAGCCCCGCGGCAGCACCCAGCAGCGGTGCCCAGGTAGGGCCGGGGGCGGATGGGCGGCTGGGCGGTCCCCTCCGCCGCTCCCGCAGGCCGGGTGCCGCTGTCCCGTAACGGGGCGGGCGGCCCGGGCGGCACCAGCCGCTGAGCACACCGCGCTGTACGGCGCAGGGTTTATTTTAAAGCCACATCGGCGACTTGAGGTGGAGCCGGCACTGGCCTGGGATGCCCCTCTCTGGTGCTTGTTAAACCAAACAAACCCCTCTGCATGTTTGGGACTTTTTTTTTTTTTTTGCTGTCTCCCCAGTCTGCCACCGTAAATTGCGAGATACCTTCCATAGTTCCCTCTCCCGTACATAGTTTCTTCCCTCTTGTTAGTACAGCTGCCTGGAAATCCAGGATCCTTCGGGGATCTGTGCCCAGGTCGATGGCATCCAGCCCTGCTGATTCCCAACAGGGCTACAGGTAGGGGCAGGCTAAACCAGGGTGGGCAGGGGGTGAAGATTTGTTTTTTTTTTCCCCCCCTATCTCAGAAGATGTCTGGATAAGTATCCTGTATTTGAAATAGGTGTATCCCAACAAAATAAACTGACCTGCAGATAGGACGACCAATATGGCAAGAAGTGAATGAAACGGGAAGCAAAGCCTCTCGGCTCCTTCTGTGCTTAAGCGTTGGGAGCGCTGCTCTGTGCCTGTCAGTAGGTGTGGGTGCGAGGTGCCCGTGCTTTCTCCTCTTCTCTGGCATCACAGCAATGCTTGGCTGTTGACAAGCAGCAGGCGTCTTGGAGGATTGGTGTTGGGGTTGTATGTGTGTGACATCATTAGATCTCAGAACTCTGGTTTGGTTTGTTGGTGCTGAATTCCCTTGTGCTACCAAAAACCGAAGCAGAGTTGCTTCGACAGAGAGGCCTGGATAGGCTTGGCTGGAAGCCTTCCACACTGAGCAGAGGTTACCTTGCGGGTTGATTAGTCTCCAGATTTTATAGCTTCTCTGCTTCTTTTCTTCGAGTCATGTTCATGGCTGTAACATCAGAAGCCCAATCCTAAAATAAGCTCCGATGAGCCAACACAATGGCAGTCTTGAATTCAGGGAGACTTACTGGTATCTGGGGTTTGACTGCTTAGAACTGGGAAGTTCAAGAGTCTAACCAAGCAGTTAGTTGAAACCATAAACTTCTGTGCTTTTTCCAGCATGT
This sequence comes from Falco punctatus, assembly GCF_963210335.1. Classification (NCBI taxonomy): domain Eukaryota; kingdom Metazoa; phylum Chordata; class Aves; order Falconiformes; family Falconidae; genus Falco; species Falco punctatus. The sequence continues at coordinate 79,765,012 of NC_137584.1, forward strand.
TTTCCTCTAAAAATTCCCCTAGATATCTATTCTCTTATGCTTTTTACAACTTAAATTTTTCAGCCTGAAAAGACTGGTGTTAGGCTTGTTAGTAAAATGCTCTGAAAACGACCAGGTTTGTTTGTGGTTGAAATGGACAGTTTTGTGTAGAAGCTTTTGCAGAGTTGAGAGAGGTTTGGGTTTAGCTCTGGCAGATGCAGAGGGAAGCCCTGATGTAACCCTGGGACCTGATCCTGTGAATCCATGTGACTTAATGGCCTGGAGAGTGAAAAGGAAATGTATTAAAAGCATTCAGGTTCAGTTTTAACATACAGGTAGTACTCCTGCTTCCTTAGAGGGGATAGTGCCCTTGAAAGCAAACAGGGGAAGACAAACAAATGCTCTTGAACAGACTGCAGTTTCCCTGCCTGTGCTGCCTGCCTGCATCAGCACGCTTGCAGGCAGAGCATCCGCTCAGAGAGGAGGTTCAGCATGTCCCGCCTGAAATCAGGAGTTGGACACAATCTAAAATAACCCTGGGGGATGCATTACTGCTCTGAAGTGTCTCACTCCCATATCGAGCAGGTGTGGAGCCCTCCCTGGAGATTTTGTACTGCTTTTTCTTCCTGGGATATGGTCTGTCCCTCCTGGAGAGTTCCTCTGTAAACTGAGAACTGCTGATGGAAGGTCTCTGTGTAAATCGTAGTGTAGAAAAGATGCAGTTTTCACTAATCTCATTTTGAGCAAGTGTTTTCTTTAAACAGCATTGTGGGGTCTGCTGTTTGCTAACAGTGTATCTTTTGGAGCTTTTTCTCTTGCATTAGTTAAAGCTGGATATGCCTGTCCATGCAGTTGCAAATTAGGATTGTTCTGTCTTACTACCAGCTATCAGTACATGCCCAATTACCACTGTGCTCTCTGTCTCAAACAAAATGACTTAAAAGTTCATGTCCTATCCTGCATTAACAGTTTGGTATGGATTTGGAAACAGAAATACATGTGATACATAGTTCACATGTGGCAGTTTTTGTCTTATAAAATGTAATTTATACTCGAAAGTATAGGATCTAATTGCATCTATTAATATCTTTCTGAATTATGAAACTCTGTGTAAGTGTTAGCAGATCATCCAAGCAAGAAAATGCGGGACAAAGCTATATGCACTGTGCTATAAAGGTACCCTCTAAATTGTACAAGGTTGTTCCAGTAAGACCTGGTAGTACCTACATACTAAAACTGCCGTTGAGACTGTCTCTTTTAATAAATCCAGGCAATAAAGCTAGAAAAAGATATTGCTGGAAAGCTCTAAAGTATACTCTTCCCTACAACTCATTTTACATTTCGCTGCTTTCCAAAAAACTATCACAATCAGCATTTGAACTGGTGCTACTTGTTATATTAATTCAAAATGTTTTGTTTATAGACCAAAATAGTGGATGAAGAGAAAAATGCGAACGAACAAGAATTCAACTTTGAAAAAGTAAGTCAGCAGGACCTATCTAATCTCACTGTTTTAGTGTGCAGGTATGTGTATTTATATCCTTGGGGAAGCTATGGTGGGACTGGTGGGAAACGTTTCCAGGAAGGGTTGTCTCCTGTAGGTGAGATTTTCCTGCTAGGTAATTTTGGCTGCATGCCACGCTGCAGGAGGAGCATGCTGGCTGTTGTCCACTGCGCTGTGTGGAGAGGTGTGTTAGAACTCTGTGGCCTTTCGTTCTGATCTTTCAATGGCAATTTGAGGAGGATCGCCATATGTTAGCTATGTAAAGCTATGTGAGTACTCATAATAACAGCATAGCTCTTTCAACCCCGTGGTGTTAATCTTAGATTTCTGATCCTGTGTGGGAGGGAAGAAAAGTGTATTGGCATCTATTTTTGAAACAGCAGATGACTTTTTTCAGTTTGTCTTTTTAGTCTCATCTGTTCTTATATGACCATAACTAGCATTGGCCTTCTTAGATACCAATTCATTTACAGATCTGTGCACGTTGTTTTATATGCTTGGCCTCTGCTCAGGGGTGAGCTGTGATCCAGTGAAATCTCACTGGAGATCCTGCGTGGAGCTCTGTACTGCTGAGAACAGTGGGAATTTAACTACTGACTTTAAAAAGATTATGAATTCACCGTGAGTTTTGCCAGAGTGTTCTGTATGTATGTGTGTAGTTAAACCACTTCACCATCTACCCATCGGTGTTTCTCACTGGTTAAGTGCTCTGCAGCCAAGGAACGAGGATGCTCTGTAAACACTGGGTGCTGTGGGTAGCACATTTCATTGTTCTTTGTGCAGCATATGATTCATTTTTATATGGAGAAGATATGTTCCATTCTATTCCTTGTGTGAAATGAAGAAAATTAAAAATTGTCTCCCTGACATTCTTTACCATACAGAGATTAGATGGAGAGTGGTTAACTGTCCTGTAGTATAGCTCCAAACTCAGTTTTATTTTATAGCATGCTGATTTTAGCTATTTGCCAGGGTTTCTTTGGAGTATGACTTTGTTGTGGTCTGTCAAGTGTTATTTTACAACAGGGAGGACAAATAGTGAAATGCTTGCAATTTTCTGTAATGTTCTAGGCTCGTCTGGAAGTGCACAAGTTTGGAATCACTGGCTACAAGAAGCAGGAACAACGTGTATGGGAACAGGAGCGTGCTATCATGCTGGGAGCCAAGGTAATTGTTGCTTGGTTTGTGCTGAGTGGTCACTTGTGGCAATTGAGGCATGGACTTTGCAAGGATGGTGAAGCAAAGACCTTTATTGTTAGTTACAGCTTTTATAAGTTTATGCTCTGTACACACGCCGCTAAAAGTTTTATTCTTGGTCAGACTCTACTGTCCACGCACCCAGCCGCTGTTCACAATTCTCTGCTGTTCACGCTGTCACCTTGTCTTCTAGAGGTGAGATCACATTCCTCCTCTGTTCCTGTTCCCTCTGGGTTTCTTCTCACACTCCCTCAAAGTTATTTACTGCTTTGCTGCAGGACCACAGCTCCACGTTATCAATGTCAAACAACCCCTTGTCTCCATCCTCTAATTCTCCCTTTTAGTTTTTCAATTACAAAAGTTTGTTTAAACGTGTCGTGGACTGTAGACTGTTTGTTCCTTTCTTTTTTTCTTTTTTCTTTTTTTTTTTTCTTCCAGATAACCTGTTACATGAACATGCAGTACATCCACAACTCTGAATGAATACCTTTTTTGCAGTGTTATATAGTCTTGTATGAACCATAAGTCAACTATATGTTAAATCACTCTTCTCCATCACTGTTGTCACTATCTTTGAGTTTTGTAACAATGCCTAGGTCATGATCCTTTAGCTTAGGCAACTTCATCAGGTGAAAATACAAACATTTATTTCTAATACGAATTTGCAGAAACCGTTCTATCCACAAGACACTTTATGGAGGGATATTATGTTGCATTGTGCATGATCTATTAGAAGTGAAAAAAATGGTGTTCCTGAGAGAAAACACTTCCTTAGATCATTACTTTAGAACTGGTTTTTGCACCTGCTATACTGCAAGAATACCCTAAGCAGTAATGTATCTTTGTGGACTTTGAGATATCTGTGTGGTTACATTTAAACTTCACACACAAACTGATCTCAAGTATAACTCTAGGCACAAGTGTAGGGAATGGCATGCTTTGGGACACAATCTTTCTTGCTTACAAGGTATCAAATGGTATGTCACTCAGGTTAAAGTCTAATTTCTATGACAACTTCATTTTCACCAAAGGATTTGCAGTTAAATACACAAACTAATGGAGCTCAGCTGAAGTTTCACTGCTGTAACGGAGTACAGAATACTTTTCCTACTGACCTTAAGGGTTGTGGTGGTGGTGGTGGTGATGAAGGTGTAACAGATATTTGACTTTTAACACAATACACAAATTTTCAGCTGTGTTAAATTCACCTGTACACGAAGAACACTTATTCCTTCTGAAGCAACAGCTGAGGATTTGTACAGTCTTTTCACCTTGAGTTGTTCCCAATTTAGAGGTTTAAAAAAAAAAAAAAAGAAATAATTCAAAAGTATTCTGTCAATATGCTGATGCAGTTGTATGCTAAATTCTGGTCACACTAAAATAGGGTTATGTCCTAACATTTATATATATGTAGCACTCCATTATAATTTACGAACAAAATTCAGAATTTCATTTTAGCTCAAATTGCTTGGAATTAGATTAGGTTGCAGTTGTCATCCTAACAACTAGTTTCCACATTTTGCCCCTTAACTGAAAAACACGCATGATGAAAGTGCATATTTATAGAAACAGAAGAGTAATTGAAAGAAAAATCTTATGTTCACAGTTGTTTTTCTAAGTCTTATTAAAGTCACTTTTTTCTTTTTTTTCTTTTTTTTTTTTTTTTTTTTTGGAAAGCCAACAAAACTTTACTTAGTCAATAACTACAGCATTAAAACCAGGAAGGTTTCATGCTATAGGCTACAGCAGCTTGGCAGCTTCCTTGCTGCTAGTGCCTGGCTTCAAGACCAAGTACTGCAGCAGGCAGTGGGGCTCCTGGCAGCTCGCTGCCATGTCGGGGACAGCTGACAGGACCTTTTCATCTTCTCCTGCATCTCTTCATGGGTCCTCAGCACTTTCTGGATGTGCTGGAGCCTGAGCCCCAGCCCTCTGATCTGCTCCAGGTACTTGTCAGAGAGAGCAGATTCTCATTCTCTTTCTCCAGGAGCAGCAGCTGTAGTCTGTCGAACTCCTGCCACAGCAGGACTGTCTCCTGGACATGGGCAGAGTCCACCTTGGGCTCCTGCCCTCGCACCTTCTCCCACACCACCTTGGCCTCTGTCTCTGTGTGCTGGAGTGCACAACTCGGCTGCGAGACCTCTTCTTTCAGCCTTGTGACTTCCCCACTCTGGTCAATGAGTTGCATCATCTCGTCTTCCTGCTGTTTCACCACGTCCTGCAGCTCCTTCTCACTCTAGCTTGCCACTCAGTGCCCTGTTCAGCTTGATGATGGTGGCAGCCTGGGTGTCCGTCTTCTCCTGGCTCTCAGATGTCACCGTCTCCAGACGGAGCTGCAGGTTGGAGTTCTCTGTCTGCAGTGCCTTGGACTTGCTCTGCTCCAGCTCCTGGATGCGGAAGCTCAGCATGGCAACGTCGGGGACCATGGCTCTCAGCTCCTTCATGCTCTCCAGCAGACTGGTCTTGGGCTCTGTTGGCTTTGGTGTCAAGGCAGGTTTGTCCTTGGTAAAGGCATTTCCACCTCCAGTGGCTTCATCAGCATCTTTTGCCAACACCGCTTTCAGAACACTGCCCACGAAGGAGCTCTTGGCGCAGAACGGGGCGCAGGCACAGCAGGGTTTCTGCCAGCTCTGTGTCTGCGGAGCCACGGGCCAGGCTCTGCTTCTCGATGGGGCATCGTCATCCTCTCTGTTGCTTGTTAATTGCGTCAAGGCAAAGGTTGTATGTAGCTGGGTGACCATGACCTGATTCATGCTATGGTCAACTAAACGCTGAATACAGGAAAAAAGGCAGGGGAGACATAAGGCAAACATCAGTAAGGTGGTTAAGGCAATTATAATAAATTCTACAATACTTTTGATCCATGGCTCAAAGTTTCCCAGCTGTGAGAAGAGACCAAAGGCATCCCACCCCTGGCTCTGCTGCAGATCTTTGTTCAAGGCTTTTAAGTTTTGTATGTTTTTGTGAATTGATTCAGAGTGGTCACTCAGATTCATGCAACACATCGCATCAAAGTCTTCACACCCATGTCCCTGTGCTAACAATAGGAAACCAATAGCAGCTCGGTTCTGTAGCGACACATGATGGACAGAATCAACATCTGCTAATAAGCCAGAAAAAGTAGCGTTTGTAGTATTACTTTCTGTAGCAAGCTAGCAGCCTAATTTACTAAGCAAGTTAAGAGTGTGTACTATTCCTACAGAAGAGATTAGAGAAGCAAAAATGTGTTGCGCTGCATTCCAGAACTCAACCCGTGAGTTACTGGCTGCTGTTCTGTGTGACAAACATTTGACATGTGTTGGGGTTGCAATTGCGAAAGGGCTGCAATGCCCACTTGCAGTCTTCATTGGCATTATCATAGCTCGTTGTTTTAAATGCAACTCTTGAGTTTTTTCATGCTTGACTTGTTGCAAAATCTTCTGGAGCCTATCAATAAAGTTAGTATATGACTCTTTGGGACCCTGCAAGACTGTGGCAAACAACTCTCTAGAGGCTTGCCCGGACTCCAGTATCTGCACTGCCTTAATAGCTACCTCCTTAATTGGCAAATAGTTGTCCCAGGGATACCTTGCCTGAGTCATGGAATTGGCATAATTATTTTCCCCAGCCAACTGCTCATAATTAACAGCAATTCCCCGATTAAGGTTTTTCAATCAAGGCCACTACACATAGCTCACAAAAATCAAATAACCACACCATATACTGCGTCGGAGTTAGTACCATGTGAAGCAATGACCTCCAGTCATGTGGTGTGAGTGTATAAGGCTCTGCCATTGCTTCAAGAAGGGACACAGCAAATGTATTATGAATCCCCAATTCTCGCACTGCTTTTCTTAACTCTTCAACAGACTCATATTGCACAGGCTGCCACTCTCGAGGCTGATTTGGCTGATGAAATACTGGACATGCCATTGCAACTCCTAAATCCCCTCACTTAAGTGCTTTCCGCTTGCATTCCCGCCAGTGATCCCCCAGACCCCCTTTCACCCTCCCCGAAAACACAGTCAGTGCATATGGAGTGGGGAGGAAAAGGGTCTGGTTCCTTTTAAAGATTTATAGGATCTGGATCAAAAGGTTTATCAGCGTCAATGGAATCATTGTCTGAGTTGTCCTGTTTTCACACTTGGTCCTGTGTTGTGAGGGCTGCTGCAATCGGTGACAGGAGCTTTGGGGGCAGAGAAGGTGCAGATGGAGTCACCACATTGTTGATGGTGTCTTGAGAAGAGCCACGCTGTCAGTGGAATTTACAGCCTCCCCTGGTTTAGCACTATTTGTAGAATTAGTCCACACTTGGCGAAGAATAGTCAGAATTTGCCACCAGGGTGCTAAATACGTTCCCGTTGCGGAGTCCCTCTCTGCGGCAGCATCATGCAATCTTCTGCCGACCGCTTTCCAGGCAGGAATTTGCAAAGTGCCATCAGGTGGAAAGTCCGGCACTGTCACAGATCCATTCTAACAGAGTCACTAGCTGCAGACCCGTCTCAGCTCGTTGCTGAGCTGCAAGCAGCTGTTGCAATATGTCCAGGCTGCACTGTTGATCTCGGGATAACTTCCCTCTAATTGTTCCTGACTGCTCACCTTTTTTGTAGGTGATCGGTGCACAGAATTTCTGTACATCCTGGTTCAGTCAGGCTACGCCACCAGTTTGGGGCTCCATAAGCCTCCTACTTAAGCTCCACATTGTCAAAGAAGAGGTTGTTGTAAAATCTCCCTTTGATGCCGCATCAAATTGTGTCTTTCCTCTTTCTTCCCAAAGCTGAGTGCAAGATGCTGTTGTGGCATCCACAGCGAGTCCCTGCTTGCGCAGCCAGGCAAGCAAAAGTTTCACAGCTGCTTCATCATACTTCACCCCTCTCTTCTCCAGTATTTTCATCATTATGTCTCGTATCAATTTTTCTTCCCTTGACACATGTGAACCCATATTGTCCCCAACTGCTCACCTGTAGAGGTGACGAGGTCCGGACCAAACAGCTCTGTACCACTGCTTTCTTGAGTTCAGCTGGGCATCGCCACCGACCGCTTTATGGTCTGCAGCTTATTGACCACCGCATCAGGGTCACCATTTGTGGCGACTGAGGCATGGACTTTGCAAGGATGGTTAAGCAAAGACCTTTATTGTTAGTTACAGCTTTTATAAGTTTATGCTCTGTACACGCATCACTAAAAGCTTTATTCTTGGTCAATCTCTACTGTCCACACGCGCAGCCACTGTTGACTATAGGCTATTCTCTGCTGTTCACGCTGTCACCTTGTCTTCTAGAGGTGAGACCACATTCCTCCTTTGTTTCTGTCTCCTCCAGGTTTCTTCTCGCACTCCCTCAGTTATTTCTTTGCTGCAGGATCACAGCTCTACGTTATCAATGTCAAACAACCCCTTGTCTCCGTCCTCTATAGTCACTTGACTGTTACGGTGAAGGAAAGTGGTAAAATAAATCCTGAAGGGATTTGGCACTGGTTTTGTAAAACACAAGATACCCTGCCCTGAGTCTTCTCCCACGTCATCCTTATTTTTACATTTTCTGTTCTGTATTGTGTATTTTCTGTAAAGTTTTGGAAAACTAGTATGGTTGTGTTATCAGAGATGTTGTATAGATGAAATGTGACTGATTGGGGTGGAAAACAACTTTTACTAAGTTTTAGTCAGGCCATTCGAAACTAAACTGTTGGATGGAGGAGCTCGCTTATTAAAGCTTCACTCTCCCCGTGAGTTAAAGGTGGAGAAGGCTTTTTAGTTTTGTTTATCATCAGTAAAAGAAATACAAAATTTATTTTAATAATATTTAAATAAAATATTTATTTTTTTAATTAAAAGTAGGTCTTTGGGGGGGGATGGGGGGGGGTATGGGTTTTCTTTCTAGTTCAGTGTGTATATCAAAATCTTGTAGGACTGATGTCGAGCATAAAGATCCCTCTCTTCTGTCTCCACCAAGAAAAATATGGTTTCTATGTGTCTACCTTATGTCCCTAAAGTACCCTTCCTCTCACCCAAAATAAATAAACCATTTCTAATGTTTCTCCACCACCACCTGAAAAATATTGTCTATGCAAGTATGTGAATATTTTCTGAACCTATTTGAAAATTTCATCAGTTGTATCCCACTCAATCTTCATTGCAGCCCCCCAGAAAGGAACATGTGAACTACAGGACTTACCAAGAGAAAATGAAAGAGAAAAAAACAGCAAAGGATGATGAGAAGAAAAAGGTTTGTGTGAAATTTTCTATATAAAAAGGCAGCATGCAAGAGCCTGACAGGTAATGCCTCAGGCGCAGGAGGAGTGCCCAAGCTTGGCAGCCGCTGCTCCCCATGGAGTGGGTTCCTGGCTCCAGCAGGAGTAACCTCATCGGTAAAAGCTGGTTGTGTGCAATATGAAGAGCAGACAGTCAAGCTTGTGTTGTGGTGGGTTTCACTGCCTCGTCATTTGAGGCTGATAGACTGACACAAAACCAGCAGTTCGTTTGTTGGGGTTTTTATTCCTTTGCTTCTAAGGGGGCAAAAAAATGGCCTTCAATAAAAGTTTGCTGCGTGTTGTCTAACCACAGAGAGCCAGATCTTCAGCTGGCTTTATATCAGCACAGTTCCATCTAGGACCTTGCTCATTCTATAAAGCAAGGGTGAGGTTTTTGTTGCATCCATCCACCAGCGCAGCCTGTCTGGCTCTGAGCCTACTCCCTGCCCGCCATGGAGCCTCCTCATGTAGGTGGGAGCAGGCTGCTGGGTGGCTAATTGCTCTATCAGCCTGTTTCCTGCCACCCTCTTTCCCAGGGGACCTACTTCTCCTCTGTCATGTGGCTCGAAGTGCACCCAGTGCATGACCAGACATGACTGAACCCTGTCATTTGACAGGTACGCTCAGGTGACTAAGCACACCTGCCTGGTAGCAAGTCCATCTTTTGACCGAAGGATCTGTCACACGCCCAAGAAGTAAAAGCCTCTCCTTGTGTGGCTGGATCTGTGCTTGCTCACATGGCAGGGGCAGCGTGTGGGTCAGGAGGGGGCTGTACTTCCCATGAGGTGACAAGAAGGGCCCTGGGCACTCCTAGCTGTGCCTCTGTAACACGTTGCATCAGTTGACCTGTCGAGGGTCTCCCAACCTGCTTTAAATGCCTGCTGCTCCATGAAGCAAAGGCTGCCGCTTGTTTTGTGTGCAGATGTTTGTTTAGGCAAGATGCTCTGTTCCTTTTTCCATTAAAATATGTACCTTTAAAAACAGGAGCATAAAGGTGATTCTCTTAAGAAGAAGAAGAAGGAACAGAAGGAGAGGTAAGCCATTTTTAACAGGGTTAAAATTAACTTGCTTTTGTATAACCTCCGCAGTGTATTTCCCCTGTGTAACTACACACAGTCCTATACCAGAAGCCGTGCAGATCACAGTGGAAGGAACCTCTCCCAGTGCAGAACTCAGTCACAAAATGGTGATGTTGCTCTGTCTAGTGGTTTCAGAGGCTTTAGTTATGCAGCTTAACTGAAAATGTGTCAGTTCTGCCCTGATATGTCTAAGACTGCAGCTGGAGGGGAGATGGATGGAACCCCCTCTGCGTGGACCCAGGATATGCCACTTACTCAGAGCATTTGCCCTGAGAAACAATTTCTGCAAAACACAAGCTACAGTAAATAGAGGCTTGAACGGTGAAGTGGTATTCTTAATCATAGTGTAGCAGGTTCACTGGATCGTACTCTATCCTTTCTCTAACCAAGAGCCCTTGTGCTTCAAAACTTTTTAAAATGTAAATCGTTCTGTAATGTGCTGCAAATTTTGAATGGCTATGCCGATAATACATGTCCTGGTGTCATTAACCTGCTATGATTTGATATTCCATAATACCAAATGCTGATTGCATAAATAGGTGGCTTTTTCACCATATTAAGTGATTTCATGAGTTTCTGTTGTTTCTCTTAATTCTTTTTGTTTTTCCTCTTCCTATTTCAGGAAGGCCAAAAAGAAGAAGTCGGTGCCTAGCATCTGGCCTGCAGGACAAGTTGGAAAATTCAGAGATGGGACCTTGATTCTGCAAAGCCATGACATAAAGAAAATTAAATCTTCTAAAGTTATCAAATGAACTTACGATACAGAGTGAAATGGACAATACACATAAGACAGAATTTGTGTTGTTACCAACACAGACTTATGGAGCCTCTTGTCTTCCCAAGATATCCTGATTTTTTTTTACCTTCTCTGTTGCAGGATTTCCTGATTCTGCCTTGGGGAGAATATGAGAATTTACCATTTTATAAATAAAAATAACACTTTTTATTAAGAATGTTACATAGGGTATTTTTATTAGTCAATACATGCTAAAGAAAGCATTTAACTTTCTTGAATCAGCTTATTGGCTCAAAGTAAAATATTATTGTAATCCATTAATTAATGAATTAAAATATATAGCTCTTTGCTTTCAATCTGAAATGGATAAGGAAAAAGCAATAACTTACTTTCTCTGAACCTGAGGTAGGTATTCTCCAAATGTTTACTGGGCATACACCTGTTTCTGTATCTTTATGAATTGTTAGTGGATAGCGGAAGTGCATAACAGTTTTCCTGTCCAGGAAAACCTCTTAAAGGTTTCAAAATTATTTGCTTTGAAATGAAAACGAGATTTTCTGAAGTTTTGTCCCAGGTAAGAGTTACAGACTCAACCTGCATACCTCTGCAGAGATCTCCAGTTAAGCACTGTTTCAAATGCTGGTTTAGTGGCTTGGTTGGTTTGTTTTTGAAAACAAAACCACGCAAGACTGAGCCAAATGAGGCATAGACACTCGGTAGCTAGTGGTTGTTCATGGTTAACCCATGTTTGTTTTGATCAGTGTTACCCTGCCTCATAAGGCTCTTCTGTGAACTCTTTGTCAAAACTATTTAGTGCTATTTGGATTTCAGCAATTTGGTGTTTCTGAAAGAACAGTTTTGTCCTCTGTAGCTAAAATGGTTTTTTGTTTGTTTTTAAGGTTGTGTTTTCATTAGAAGTGACAGTGGTTAGTAACCTTCCAAAATGTCCTCTCCCTTCAACCTCAAGCTAAAGAAACTTGAATGTTTTAGGGGAGGCAAAAATAAGGTTAACTATTAAACGACAGAGGGAAAAGTTCATGCTGTTTATATATAAGGTTAGCTGGAGCTTGTTTGAACAGCTCTAGCAGCAAAACAGATGTATAGGCAAGAGAAAACAGCCTTTAATGGAGAAACTTCTAGGCATATTGGTGAAATTCAGCGTACCGCTGTGCGCTGGGGAGGCGAAGCACACTTTCTGGCTGCCACCTGGGAGCCTAGGTGGGGTGATCCGTAACCGTGTGTGAGCGGGGACGTCTGTGTCAGCTCGCAGCAAGGCCAGGAGCACGGTCCTCTCCCCAGAGAGCAGCATTGGAGGCTGCTCCCCCCACGGGGTAGGCAAATGCTCTGGGGCAGCAAGAGCCACACCAGAAGGGGATGCTTTCTGGTGTGCTTCTACCCCCACACCTTCCACCTTATCTTCAGGTCCTGGAGAAGAGCCCTGCCAACACACAAGTGAGGACTAAGTGGAGGGAGAGCGCCCGGAGGGAACGAGAGCCAGGTAAAAAGTGGGAGTGTTTCTGGAGCCATGTGAGAGGAGGAGGGGTGTGCAGAGCTGGGTTGCTAAATACTGTCGTCCCATTTCATAATTGCACAATTTGATTTCTTCTCATTCAGTATTCGTTGCAGATTCAAACAGGAATTAACAATCCTGTCTGGTTACAAACTTAATGTCAAATCACGATTGCGTGTGAAGGTGTAATCACTCAGTTGAGTACAGAGCATCGAGACTTGTTGAGGCAACAGATGTTGTGGGGTGACCTGTATTTTTTAACTCCTGGTTAACCCTTGAGCTCGGTTTCTCATTGCTCGCTTCTAGATCAAGTTTTGTTCAGCTGGCTTTGGGTATAATGTGTTGTGTGAGTTTGTCCTCAATCAGCTTTGGTAATTTAAAGGGTTCACCTTCTACCTCCACAGCTCCCAAAAGCTATTTAGGAGTGAAACTTGGTCAGAGTGGAGTGTCTTAATTTTTGTAGTCCTGGTCTCAAGCTTGTACAGTCAGTTAAAGAAGTGTTGGAAAAAAAAATTCAGTTCTTAAAATACAAGTTGAAAACTGAAATGCCAAGCTGACAGTGGAACATGAAAGCTTGGGGAAAAAAACCCAAAAGCTTACTCACACTTTTGCATTTCCTAACTTGTTTAACATCAGTGTGTATGCATTAGGAAAGGTTTTCTGTTATATGGTGATAGGTTGCTTTTTGATATCAAATCCCCAAGGTGATTTGAGCTGGCCATCCTTTTAAGGTGCTGTTCTCAGGCATGGTACCTTCAGTCCTATTTTGTTACTAGATGCATTAACAGAAATGCTAACAGCTGACATCTGGCAAACAAAACTGCTGACAACCTGTTACCTTGTGTTTCTCTGGGCTGGTGAGTGTTGCTAACAGAGTATGTAAGTGTACGTTCAAGCAGCAAGCTGTGTTGCTTTTGGAGCATGTACTGATAAACAAAAGCCAGTGTTGACTGAACAACTGATTGATGATGGGCAACGCAGAGCAGGGACCATCTTTATTTTGCCCTCTACATGCAGTGAAAAAGAGGAATGAGGGATAAAGGAAGAATGCAAGCATTTCTCATCTGCTCTCTTTTGCATGCCTTTTCCTGTGGCAGCTTTATTCCCATTTCCCCACATGCTAAACCCATTCTAATTGTCATTCCGCCCAGTCAGACCCTTTGCCATGGAGGAGTTGATGCCAAGTTGTTGTCTCTTGCAGATAAAAAAAAAAAGGTCATGATGGATGGTGTCTCCACACACTTACTCCTGATGGTTTTGGCTGGGTTTCTGTTTCTTCCCCTGCCGCTGCTCTTAGTGTGTCAGCATGCTTTATTCTGCTTTATTAACAGGTATTTATGAAGGTTGCATAGCTTCGACGAGTGCCTTTTTGCAGGGGCTGAGTGTGCTGCCTCTGTAGCATTGCTCAGTCCCTCACAGGCATCTGCTTGGCAGATGTGTGCAGCTGCAAGAGGACGTGTCATTTTAAACCGTCTCACAAAGTTTTGTCTTTCCTGCCCTGGCAAGCTTTCTGCCTGGTCTGGCTTTTACACTTACCCAAAGGTCTTTCCAGTCGGATCCTACTGGTGTCACAGCTCCAGGCTCTGCTTGCTCCAGTGTCAGAAGCAGAGACTGGGAACTCGCCCAGAGTCTCTAAGATGGATTTGAGCTACATAACTCACCCCCAGGTCCTCAGTAACCAACACGCACCAGGGCTAACAGAGTGGTGCTGACGAAGAAAGGTGTTTCACGCCACTTAATCCGGTGTATGTGTGAAGTTAAGGCACAGATGGTTGCTTTGAGGACTCCTGACTTTCTGCAGCTGCTGCGTTATTCTTGACCGTGGTAACAAAGCAGGTATCCACAGTTAGAGTCAGGTGTGCATTCTGCATGACTGCTTCATCTACATTATGACATTATGTTTTTTAATAATAATTTGGAATAATAAATTGGGTACTGGTGCTGAATTTGTTGGCAATGTTTTAAGAATTTATTTAGAAACTGTAAAACAGCATAAACTTATACATCAGGTTTTCCAAAAGGGTGGTATTAATAATACTACACAAAGTTTTAGTCGGACCAAAAGACAAAAAGCAGTTTGTTTCCAATTCAAAAAATACAAACGTTTGCTACAGGTACAAAATTATAAAAAGTTTGTATTTTCCTCTTGATCTGGTGACAGACACATACAGCAGAAATGTATATTTCACCAGCTCCAAATCCGTATAAGCTATGGGAAATGACGATAAAGAAAAAATGTCATGGTTAAGAAGAAAATGCAAAACAACTTCTCGTCTTTCATTTAACCAGACATGAACACTTATTCCTTTGCACTTTTTTGGTTGCCAACATTTAAATTAGTCTTAGTCATGCTTCATATAACAATCAGAAATAACAGCAGGTTTACCTCATGCATTTATTTTTAATATTCATCACATAATGTCTTCTCACCATGCTACCTAGAAAGGTTAGTGTTTTTATTGACAACATTTAAGGGAAGTGGGGGATGAAGGAATGCAGTTGGGACTCAGGAATATTTCTACCTACTGCTTCACAAGAAAACGTGAGAAATCCTCCAACTGGCATAAAACTTAATTTTGTAATTAATTCTGCTTGGATCTGTTTGCAATAACAAATGTAACAAAAAGGTCACTTAACAGAAGGGGAAGATGCTGCTGAGTGCCTCTGTCAGTAAAACACGCATCTGCCTTCTGTATTGTGCAAAGGTGCAGAGCCCTGCACATCTAGTCTCTGTGGCTTGCATATGGGCTTCTGCACCTAAGAAGACCAAGTGCGTCTTACTTATGATGGATTTGTGCTTCAGGCTGCTGCTCCAGCCAGTTGTGTGGAGCATTCAGTAGTGCTGGGCAGAGGAATTGCCAGAAATGTTGTCAGTAAAAACTAGAAGCAGCTTACTTTAAATTAAAAAAAAAAAAAAAAGACTCTCCATCTTAGTTTAGTAATTTTCAGTGACAAGTGCCCTTTACATTTGCAATGTGGTTGATTTGTTACCATAACCTGTTGAAGGACTTGAAACTGTAGTCTTTCTTCCAAAGTTGATCTAGCCAAGATGCTTGGGGTTTTCATATTATCTGGCTTGGTTCAAAGTTGAATTCTTGACTTTGTTATTGAAACAGAACGCTGCAAAGCTGGTAAGGCCTGAAATTAGGTCTAATAGCTCTTTCCTCATCTTTCTGTGAGCAAAGGATGTGCTAGATGGCACCAGAAAGCTGCTGTTGCCAGACTGTTGGTACTTGGCATCCCTTCTCGCAAAAACAGGTAATCTGAATTGTGGTCCAGAAATGCACCACCTCTTGTTGGCAGTCGCAAACACGGTGTTTTTCATACAGTGGTAACGGCAGCTTAGCTTTGATCTCATCTCTCTTACCTTGTTTAGGAGATATTATGTGAGAAAGAAAAAAAAGCTGCATCTCACATTCTTTCTTGCTCTAGAACAACTTGGAAACCAGCATATTGGATGCTCTCTGCCATCTTTACTAACTACACTTTGGGGAAAAAAAAATACAACCACAAAATAAAAATAAAAGCTTACATAGCACTACGACAGAACTCTATCACCAGCCAAGAACAAACTACGGCAATACACTTATCATGGCATTATTTACAAGACAATGGAACATTATGCATATAATAAATTACATTTAATACTTTTCCTCTTAAACTCTGCTAGATGTAAGCTTATGCTTTTTTTAAAAAAAAAAATATTTTCTTCAGTCCAATATATTTTCTTCTATGTATCTTAACTGACTAGGCAAGTACAGGAGGTGACAATGCTATTTGCCTATCTTTTCTGTTTTTAAAAGCCAAATTGCTTTCCGAATTCATGATACATCATAGTATGCTACTGTCCTCACTGACATTTATGTTATAGCGCATACCTTTCCACAGCAGAAGCAGTAAGGGATTGTCAGCATGGCCTGTGCTCATATTGACATTAAGTCTTGGAAAGGATCTTCTTGTGAGCTCTTTTTGAGTTGATGAGAGAAAATAAGGGAGTGGAAGTTGCATAGCATTGCACGCCTTGGGACGTTTGACAATGCTCCTGATGGCACGTTTCTTCTGTTTGTTCCCACCAAAATTAGCAGGGAAATTTGTGAGGAGAAAGCCAGGAGGAAGGTTCACAAAGGCTAAGGTTGGGATTCACAGGGGTAGGTGAAAACTAGGAGTCCCTTGTTGCTCTGCAGGACAGAAAGGTTGCCTGCTGTGTTTATTTAGCAGCTGTGCAGAGGTTCCAAATTGGTGTATGCAGAGGTCAGGCTTTGTGAAGTTTATTAGAGGAGGGGAGGGTTGGTTGGTTTGTGATTTTGCGTTGGGTTGTGGGGTTTTTTTAAACATTAAGTCAATTTACAACTACCATGAGAGGGTTCTGTACTACAGTGGATGGGATTCATCCAGAGCAAAAGGCTCTGCTCTCCTGCTTATAAGGAGTAGCCTGGCATCTAGGAGCCGAGGAGTCCCACAAAAGACAGGTCTGTGTGGGTCCAGGTGCTGGAGGAGCGTGGAGACCCTCTCTGCACAAATACCCCGAGGAATCGCAAGGAAGCAAGAGCATCCATAGTGTTCCCCTTGAGTATCTATGCTACTCTTCAGTCCTCTGGGCTCCCCCCGGACAGTCGGCAACATGATTTTTGCAAGGACCATAGTGTTAAAGGCTGACTCCCTCCTAAAAAAGGGATTTGGAGGAAACAAAACTGATGTAAGAGATGCTGTAGATGAAGATCATGCAAACTGCTGGATTTATAATGAGACAGACCTCAGAGGAGTCACCTGCAGAGAAGCAAACTACCTCCAGCCTGATCAGGGAGATGGAAGTGCCCCACTTCTCCCTACCTGATGCTGTTCTGCAAAGGGAAAATTCTATTCTCCCTATTTCAGATGACCACTGCCATCTGGATGCTCTGCATAAATATTCACATATGGAGTAGTTTCCTAGCGTAATTCTAACTAGTTAAGCATTATTTCTGTTAATTAAACTACCGAAATGTATCCAGCTGAAGTCATAAGACTACGTTCTATTGGGGTAACTGGTTTATTGCTATGGGTCATGCTATAAGTCCTTGAATGTGTGTACAACCACTTTGTTTATTTTTGACCTAAGCTAAATTAGTCTTACTAATGCAGGTTAACTACTTCTAGCTGTATTCCTTTTATTTTATTTGCGTTTCCACTAAGGTAAAAGGAGACTGTAATGGTGTAGCTAGTCTGTACCCTACTTCTATGAATGTTAGAACGTGTAGAGGAAAACGAACAAGCTTCTTTACAGCTCTGAATGATGTCCCTACCTGTTGTCCATATTTCCATTAGAAATTAGTAACCTGTATCACTCCCTGTGTTCTCCCCAAAGTATAACGCACCAGGAACCAATACCAAAGCAACTATGAAAACCGAAACAGAGTACTGCAAACACTTCTAAAACCCATTCAGAATTAATTTGAAACATCTGGCAATGGTTGAAGATTGGAAAGATGTAAATCCCTTTGAGTTTCCTTCACAGAAGTTGGGAGTAAAGACAAAGGTTCAGTCCCAAAACAAACAATGCCCTTTTGTTTTTAATACAAGTGAAAGTGGAGTGCCTTCTGTATTAAAATTATCACGGGATGTTTCCCAATATAAAAAACTATGTGCAACTTATGTACAGTATTCCCATACACTGCTCTGACTGGCAATACCCAAAGCCAATGCTGTGATTACAACTGTTAGGTTCGTGGAAGAGCACACTCAAGGAAATTCGGGGTCCGGTAGCGTTCTAGCTGAGGTAGGTTAAAACAGACCCGCTAATTAGAAAATCCTGCGTGAGTTCATATGGTATTAAATAAAACTGAAAATTATGAAACAGTTGGTCTCTACTATTCTTTAAGAAACCAAGATGAGTGTAGCACAGTTATTCCAATATCTACAAGTGTACTAATACAATCTATTCCAGACTTGGAAGAAGTACCGTTGCTTTCCCACTTAAACGCTTACGTTATTTTTTCCCCGTCGTTGGTTTTATTTCCTATTTCAGTCTTGACATCGCTGAAGGTGCACTGCAGGAGGGGTGAGCTCCAGGATGCTTGGTTGGTCAAAGGCAGCATGATGGCAGACTGCTTTTTGTCTGTGCAATAGCCCAGGACTGGTTCGTTATGGGCTGCCTCCCCCTCCCCACAATGGCTGGGAGGTGGGATGACCCCAGGGAGGATCCCGGCCGCTCTGCTGCAGGGAAGCCCTGCCATCACTCAGCATTACCTGGGTGATGCGCTCCGGCCAGAGACCAGACGTGGACCTGCAGCAGGATGCTTGGGGGCTGGCAGGCTGCCCAAAGACAGGCCTGGGCTGTTTGTCCTGTGGCTGTAGTTTAATGCAAGGCAGTAAGCTGGGTTTTGGTTAGAATATTTGTTTTCAGGTTTAACGATTACATGTCTGATAACAATATGCATGTGCGTATACGTATGCTTGGAGAGAAAAAATAAGCAGCAGGATTTTAAAAAAGGAAAGAGTACATTGATGGCATTTAAGAGTTTATGCTTTTCTTGTTTGATAGCACGCTTACGTAGGATTTGAGTGACAGAGCCTGAGAAGTCATGGGCTCAGTCTGCTGCGTCTTATCCTTACACATTCCTGCTATACACACACACACACACATGCATATGTTAACTGGGTTCAGAGGAAAAGCGGCACACACACGAATCAACGTGTTTTCTGACAACAGCGTGCAGGTGACAGTGCCATGGCTGTGGGAAAAGTTCCCTGTCAGTCAGACTCCAGTTGCCACAGCGAGCACCTGAAACAGCTGCTTGTTTCCATGGGAGATGCCAGACACAGATATCTAAGTCTTACAAAAGATTTTTGTCCCAATCCAGAAAAAATCTTAGGGATGGATTTCACATTAATGCTATGAATCTCTCTCACTCAAGTGCTTCATTACGGTCAAGACATTAATTAGCTCACACTAATCTAATAGAAAATTAAGGCTTCTGATCTCAAAGCTACATTGGAACTACAGCTGCCCAGGGCTTATCAGGATCAAGGCTAGAAAGCAGCATTTCTCTACATGGTATACTTTACATGTGTCATATATAAATAAATCTCTTGTCAATTAAATTCAAGGGGATCTCCCCTGCACCATTTTCTCAAGTTGTGCTGATCAGATCTTCTGTGTCTGATAGTCTCCACAATCACACCTAAATAAAAAACACTAAAATGTGTCAAGGATATTTTTCTCTACTTTTCATATCTGAATTCTGCATGTATCATGGTGTTAGCTAAAATGAGCACAACTACTACATGGCAGTGCTTGGAAACCAATCTTATTCTTGTTAAGTTCTGCCACTGAATTCTAAAGGGATGTTATCCCATAGCTTACTGCAGTCCAGAGCCAGAAGGAATAATTAATGGTCATTTGAGCCCCTGAATGTAATGGACAACCAGGAATTCTTGAGCACACAGCATCCACTTCAGCTCTCAAAACATATGCTTCGTTGATTTAAGGACTTCAGGTGGCAAAGAGAATCCAGTTCACCCACTGGTAAATTGCTCCAACAGCCATTGTCCCTCAGCTTTAATCTTACCCACTTTTTCCGGCACACCTAATATCCAAGCTGAAAACCAGCCGTGAGAGAGCAAATACGCTCATTTAACCTTTTGCTTTATAAATGTACGTGTGTGTGTGTGTGTGTGTGCACGCATGTGTGTACATACGTATGCAATACAGTGTAGATACGCCCAGGTACCCATCTGCAATTGGGTGCCAGGTCAGTGGGTATGCTTGCTATGGCTGTTAAATGAAAAATGGAGTGGGCTAGCTGTAACCAGTGGATTATTCGGTGAGCAACACGCTGTACAATGTGTTAAGTCCGGGAAGAGAATGCTTTTTTACTGACTTACTGAGAAGTGCCACATCACACTGAGAGAGCTTACAGAATCCAGCGCAGGGTCCGGCAGGGGCTTCTTTAGTTGTTGGGCAACTTGGGCTGTTTTACACATTGTGGCACCTCCAGTCCTGTGTGCAGGGTCACCTGCACAAAGAAGAAATAACATGTAGATTCAAAAGTGGGACATCCTCTGCAGAAAGCGTTCCTGACGGCCAAGAGCAAGCAAATGACAGAGGAAGGGCTGGGGGACTTCAGGTCCAGGTTTAAGCCATTAAGAGTATTAATGGAGGAGATACTGAGTGCCTGAGATAAACAAGTCTCCTTCCCCCTTCCCGTCTGAACACCCCGAGGTCTAGAAGCCAGGTGTCTGTAATCTCTTCCCAAATCCAGCCACCAGCTGTAGGCCTCCAGCAGTGCTGCTGGTGAGACACAAGGTGGATGGTGTCGCTGTGTGAGGGACCCCCAGTGCTTCAGGGCAGGGATCACACAGTGGAGCCTGTGTACTCAAAAGAAGAAAACCCTTTTATCTTTGCTGTCCTGGCAGGACAGAGCATGAGACATTTTAGTTCTCCTTCTGTAATCTGACGTCCTACAAGGTCAGGGTTCCCACACAGACGTACCAGAGCACCCTTCAACAGCAAACACAAGTTTAGTCTCAATAGTTTTCCGCTGCCCCCACGTCAGCCACACTCTGCCTTAACTCGGTTGTGGTAAGAAATGCAAGCCAGGCACTTAAAAGGATGCAGGTAGCTAAAACTATACATAGTTGTGAGTAAAAATCTGTGTTGAATATAGCAGTGAGGTGCCCGGAGAACCGCCCGTGTCTTCCACGTTGGTGCATCAAATAGAACAAAGCTATGAAATCTTCTTGACAGATTTGGATGTCACCAGTAATGAATGCTAAATGTTCATGTACTGGTAAGACATGCAAGGCTTCTGGTTTTGGTTTGGGTGTTTTAAATGATGAGTGTTCCACCCTGGCTGCATTGGTCCTATCTGACCTAAGCTGACTTCTTCAGTCTGAGGCTCCTGGGTGTTTTCATAGGTTCTCCCTTACACCACGTCCTGTTTCTAGCCATATGCAGTGGTCTTGAAGTAAAAATACATCATATTTAAAGAGGGTTCCTCCAAGAGGAGATCCTCTTGAGAACAGAGAGCATCTCCCAAATTCAGAAAGAGCAGGAATGATGGGCTGACCGGGTCTTCTCTGTTGCACTAACTCTCTGACCTGTGTTGTCTTTGCTCTCCTTACCACTGTGCTGCTCACATTGCTGTCTCTCACCAAAGTTAATAATCTCCAAACATAAGATCTAAGAGGAATTAGCATACTTATGGTTTTCTAGTCAAACAGGTTGAGGAAGCCTTAGCACCACTGCTTTCCAAGTGGAGCACTGCAGCAAAATAAATGTTAGAATTATCATGTGCCGGTACTCCTACTTGTTTTTACAGCTGTGAGGCAAGGCAGAAGCCAAATGCAGTTTTCCAAGAAGTGTTAGTAGCCCAGGTGTCAGCCTGGAAGGAAGGAGCCCCTATCCATACTGACTACCTACAGGTGACATTACCAGCCCCAGTGGCAATGGCCGGTAGCATACATTCTCCTTCAGGTGAGAAGGGTGAGTGGGACTGAGCTGCAGAAGACTTACCTGGACATTTCGATTGAGGCTCAGTGCAGGCATGAAGACACCCTCGACGTTTTCAAATGCTGGAGGCCCTTGTTGCTGCCCGTTTATGTAAAAGGTCAGGTTGTGCTTGTTCAGATCCAGCAGGACACCAACAGTGGCACCTTTGGAAACTCCTCCTTCAGTCCTAGGGTACAAAGGGACCACACTGCTGGTGAAGGCAGAGTGCTGCGCTGCTGCTGCTCTCTCTGTGACAAGCTGTCTTGCTAAGCAAAGGGAGCGTGGAGCAGCACGGTGAAATAATTATCCTCGTGGCATTTGGCAATGACTGATCCACACCTTCATCTGAAATATATGTGCCATATTCCTGGGAGTGGGGGGATCCTAAAGAGAAATTAGGTCCATCTCTCCTCCAGCTATAACCTAAGAGCTGAAAATGGGGTTCAGAGTGAACAAGTCCCATCGGCCGATGAGAGACGGGAGGGTGAGCAGGTGAGGTCAGTACTGAGCATGCAGGACAGCAGTCCTGGAGACACAGGCTCCTCAAAGCATCCCTGCTATAGCGAAACGATGCACAGCAGAGGATGATAAAGCAGAAAGCTGGTTTCCTAGGTGTTCATTTCTAATTATGCCTGCTAACAGCTCAATGACTCAGACTTCCCATTCAAGTACTCACCTTGGCATCCCCTAAGGGGAGCCGGCTTTCCAGAGACCAGGGAGCCAGTACAACAGGTAGTGGTTTCGGGGAAGAAGGGAAGGTGGGGCTGGTTAGGGATGAGCGGCGCTCCCTGACTGAGAAGATGCTCAGCTATAAGACCACGAGCTGCTTCAAGTGTGCCGGCACGGTTATTAATACCAGTGATAATTGGTTGTGTCAGGAGCAGCTGCTGGGAACTACCATGGTATAGGAGCTTGCCAGGGCAGACTCAGCCAGCCATTACACGCTCGAGCGATTTGACATTAATGCACTTTGATTTGGGGGTTAGTCAAACCCTGTATTACTTTAAAGAGTGCTGAGCAAAAATATCTACCAGATATGCAGATTGGCCACAGGCACTGCTACTCTGCTAATATCAGGGGGGCTCTGCGATGGATTTACAGCCTGACACAATTTGTTCAGGGTAAATCAGATTTCAAAAATAATTTGCAGTAGGAAAGGAAGCAGCTGTCTCTTGTCCCACGCACTCCCCTCAGGCACACAATAGTCACAAGATTAATTCAATTTTAACATAAAATTTATCACAATAGGTAGGCAAAACATAAAAAAAAAAAGGGGGGGGGGGGGGGGTTCAAAATACGATTAGGAAGAATATAGTGCGGGGAAGAAATTGTCATCTTGTCCACTAGGTGTCACAAACTGGTTTCCTTTAGACGAAATGTGGCACATGGCATTTCCTCTGAAGGTAAAGGGCGTTTTATCGGTGGCATAACAGTATAGAATGCTATCCTGACTTCTCCATTTAAAGCTCTTCAAGCACTAATAGTATAGCTGAGAATCATGAATTGGCCTTGACGTGTTAGATTTCAAACTTTACTGTTCTCAGGTTCCTTGTATTTGCTTTCTGGTCCTATAAGCATTAATAGGTTTCTCTTTGAGCTCTTCTCCAAAACCATAAAGTCAATTTCCAACAAAAGTTAAGATGCTTACTTGTCCTCAGCATCTCAGTATCTAGGCTTTTTTTATCAAAAGCACTCAATCATAAAATTCATGAGATTGTGGGAAGCAACAGTACTATGATCTAGAGCTATTTACAAATAGATTAGATTATTTTTCTTTCTGTTTAGGAATGACTTTGATTGTAGGGCACCATGTTTTATATCCTGCAGTGTTTTAACATAGATTTTATGACATCCTTTTAAATGACATTGATTCTCTTAGGGAAACAGAAACAGCAAATTTGCTTTTTTGAGATTATTATGCTCTTTCCTATATGAAAAGCTAATTTGCTTCTTGTGGGCTAATTATCTGTGTGCTGCACAGTGACATTGAATGACTCCTCTTCAGCCCCCGGGGACAGCCCTGCTGAAGAGGAGAGAGATGCTGCCTGCAGAGCCCAGCCGAGGCCAGTGCAGGACCCAGCTGAGGCCCCTCCAGGAGCCACAGGGGCGTGGGGGCAAAGCAGAGCGATGGGGACCCTTTCCCTTCCTTGCCACCACAAGCCTTGCAGGACTCCAGCAGGCAGACTGCCCCGTTCCTCGGCTGCCACGTCCCCACGCTGAGCAATCAGCTCCCACAGAATGAAGCCAGGGCAAAGGCAAGCAGGGGCACTTAGCCAGGCAAGTATCCAGACTGCTACCAGGGAGGCTGGACTTTTTCTGAGGCTCTTCCTGAGCACGCCAGGATTTCTTTGGGAACAGTACTTTGAGGACCTCAGTGCTTTTTGGACTGCTGTCATGGCCACTTCCTTCAGGAGGAGATGTGGAAGAGTCAAAGTTTCATGAGCAAACTTGTGCAAGGCATTTCCGCAGTCTTCTGTACATCATTTAGACAGTACTACAGGATCATTTTTCTAATAAATGCCTTAGATGCAATAAAAGAAGCCAGCCAGCTCAAGAGACTCAAACTGATGTTGCTCTCTCCTGTACACTTCTGTAGCAGCATGTAAAAAAGCTGCTGTAATGCATTTTAAAACGCATTACTTTTTAAATACACTTAATGACTTACATACTTAATGACAATAATACTTAATGACAGTTATACCATAGGCCCCTAGTAATCTGCAAGCCATGTAAAAAGAAAACACAACCGTTTGTTATGATGCTTCTTCAATAAATACTTAGCGTTCATTAAATGATAATCCAGCTTTGAAGATACATACGACTCATTATTTCAAGTGAATCCCACTTTCTCACACCTCTTTTCCCACAGCCCTGCACATTTTTATTTCTGTGTGCAACATGAAGTCCCGAGTGTGGAAGTGCTGTGCGGGAGCCTGGAAGGTCAGAGTACAGAGAGGGGAACTTGGCTACCATGAAACATGCCATTGCCTGTGGCAGTGGAGCCTGTTATTGTCGGATGCTTTCGGAAGCAGCTCGGACAACGTGCAGAATAGGACTGCACGGATTGGCTTGAGGAATTCAGAACAGTACTAACCTTCAAATACAGCTTAACGATTTGTGAAAACTTTATTAAACTGAAGAATTAATTTAACTCCCCATCAACAGTATTTTAATCGTGAGCTTTACAGTTACTTAACAACTTTACCACGTCTATTGTCAAGGACAGTATTTTTCAGTCAATTATAACATTTTTGTGTTAAAAAAATCTGGTCTTGAGATCTCTGAAGTTAGTGAAGAGACTCTCCTGATCACAGGGGGTTTTAAGACTACACTCCAAATTCTCTAGATTTTGACCTCCCACTCTTTCTCAGCATAAAACATTTCAGTGCAACCTCCATCTCTTCCTTTACATAACCATTTAGTGGCTTAGAGTATTGCCTGTAGCACCAGGTACTCCTGCCCTCGGGAACTTGGCCAAGGAACCGATTGGTTGCAATGAATGCCAGTGCCTCTTAGCAACGGGCACATGGCATGTGGTGTGACCTGCTTATTTCATAGAATCATAGAATAGTTTGGGTTGGAAGGGACCTTTAAAGGTCATCTAGTCTAACCCCCCTGCAATGAGCAGGGACTTCTTCAACTAGATCATGTTGCTCAGAGCCCCATCCAACCTGACCTTGAGTGTTTCCAGGGATGGGACATCTACTGTCTCTCTGGGCAACCTGTTCCAGTGTTTAGCCACCCTCATTGTAAAAAATGTCTTCCTTATATCTAGTCTAAATCTACCCTCTTTTAATTTAAAACCATTACCCCTTATTCTATAGCAACAGGCCCTGCTAAAGAGTTTGGCCCCATCTTTCTCGTAAGCCCCCTTTAAGTATTGAAAGGCTGCAATAAGGTCTCCCCCAGGCTGAACAACCTCAACTCCGTCAACATTTCCCCATAGCACAGGTGTTCCATTCCTCTGGTAATTTTTGTGACTCTCCTCTGGACTTGCTCCAACAGGTCCATGTCTTTCCTGTGCTGAAGACTCCAGAGCTGGATGCAGTACTCTGGGAGGGGTCTCATCAGCATGGAGCAGAGGGGCAGAATCACCTCCTCCAACCTGCTGGCCATGCTTCTTTTGATGCAGCCCAGGACACAGGTGGGTTTCTGAGCTGCGAGCACACATTATTCGCTCATGTCCAGCTTTTCATCCACCAGTACCCCCAAGTTCTTCTCCGCAGGACTGCACTCAATCCCTTCATCCCTCAGCCTGTATTGATACTGGGGCTTGCCCTGACCCACATGTAGGACCTTGCACTTGGCCTTGTTGAACCTCATGAGGTTCACACGGGCCCACTTCTTGAGCTTGTCCAGGTCCCTCTGCATAGCGTCCCATCCCTCAAGTCCCATCCACCACTCAGCTTAGTGTCATCTGCAAACTTGCTGAGGGTGCACCTGATCCCACTGTCTATGTCGCTGATGAAGATCAATGAAACAGTACCAGTCCTAATATGGACCCCTGAGGGACACCACTTGTCACAGATCTCCACCTGGACATTGAGCTGTTGACCACTACTCTCTGGATCCAGCCAACTCCTCATCCACGGGAACAGTCCACCCACCAAATCCATTTTCCTCCAGTTTAGAGAGAAGAATGTTGTGGGGGACCATGTCAAAGGCCTCACAGAAGTCCAGTTAGACAACATTTGTCTTCTCGTCCACTGATGTAGTCACTCCATCATAGAAGGCCACTAGGTGGGTCAGGCAGGACTTCCCTTTGTGAAGCCATGCTGACTGTCTTGAATCACCTCCCTGTCCTCCATGTGCCTTAGCACAACTTCCAGGAGGATCTGTTCCATGACCTTCCCAGACACGGACTTCCAGGAACAGTGAGGCTGAAAGGTACCTCACAAAGCTGTATCCCTGCCCTGAAGTTTTTTCTTAACCAATTTGCTGAACCCGTTTTCAAAGGCTCCCTCTGTGTTTGATAGCATTAGTCTTCTGTTCATGCCTCTTCTTCTAGCATTACAGAAGTCATGCTAGTTTTTAAGGATATAGTCAGGTCCAATTTTGCATGCAGTGAGTGAAAGGTGCAGAAAAGTGCTCTAAACGTGACAGGTCCCATGAACAGGTCTTTCAAGTTCCACCTCATCTTATCCTTTAAGTTAGTCGTTTATTTGTTGCCCTAATGTATTCTCATGAAGATTAGGAGGCAGGAAATGATTACTAAGATGTAACCTCCATCACGTCTCCATCCGAGAGGCTAAAAGCTGACAATACATTTCCTTTGGGCTGTGATACTGTGCTGTCGTGCACTTGTGTCCAGTGGGGAAAAACAACTAGGCAGCAATAACTGTTTCCCCAAGACTATTACAGCTAATGAGTTAAAAAACTGACCTAGTTGACTGTCACGGTTAAAAATATAATGGCTAGACCTAATTTCATTGAAGCGCATGTGATTTCATAAGACTACATGCCCTTTACGAGTGTACTTCACTTGAACAGATATTCCATGGGTCTATCCATGCCTTGGATGTGCCTGCAAAGCCTTTGTGTTTTACCTAGTAAAAACTGGAAACTGTCATCACCAGAAAACACTTTGTTCTCCTGTTCAAGAAGGATGGTTGGAAATTCAAAGTGTTTCCATTGTCTGTCCTTCCCGGAAAAAAAGCTTTTGCTTAGCTCGTGTGTTCCTTGCCGGGAGGAGCGTGCTGAAGACCAAATCCGTAAAATAGGTTTCTGGGACAGTAGTATACAGAATGGTTGCCAGCTTTTTTCCAGAAAACATAAGCTGTTTCACAGAGCATTAAAATTAATACAGCTTAACATTACTTCCGCCCTAAATCGGATCAAGATGTTAAAGGGACAGAGAACCTTTTGATATATTTATTATATCGATGTTATTTTACTCTGTATTGTCTTAGGTCATGATCTAAGGTCTTTGGAACCATGGGAAATACTCCAATTGACTTCAGATAGCTTTTGATCCAGCTACAAGGTTCTTCCACCTGTCTGTAATGAACTGCAAATTCAAACTATGCTTCAAAGAAAAATTCCCAGCAATTGCAGTATACTTATGCATTAGAGTATAAATGACTATTCATCAGGAGACATTGCGACCAGCTGTAGGACACAGTGCACATTGGCATGAACTCTTTTCTTTAAGGAGACGCTACCTGCATTTGAGCATTTTAAAAACCACTGCAAGCCTTTCTTTTAATCATTTTTTATAACAGAAACAACACCTTAGCTAGTGAGTGTGGAAGACCTGCTGGGACAATCAGTAGAAAACTAAATCGACGTTGATTCCCGCTCTGCCACAGACCTGCTACGTATCCTTGGTCAGTCACTTTATGCATACATCAGTCTCCCATCGTGATAAAGTAGGTATACAAATGCACCGTCTTCCAGAACGAACAAGGGACTTAGGATCCTGAATCATGCTCTTCAGCAGAGATCTTCTTGAGGGTCTTGGTTCCCGTAGTACCCAGCTGACTTTCAGCTTGGGCCGTCCCTCTCATGGGACGTATAGAGGGAGCAGTGCAGTTCTGCTCTGGTGTTACCCCAGGGAGCTTCAAGTGAAGTTGCTCATGTCTTTCCTACACAGTCCAGCATCAGGTCAAGGAAACACAGCCAGCACTAGGCAGAGGTAACTATCATGAGCGCTGAAAGCCATGCAACTGTGTCAGCACAACACTGGATCTATGCTGATACACGTTGTCTCTGTGTGATCCATCCCTGGCGGTAGCTTCAGCTGGAACATGTCTCCCTACCGCTCTGCTGCATAGAGCATACGGAGCCTCTGAGTGGTGGGAGGAAGAAGGGTTTGGTAATGATGCTCGGGGGCATTCTGAAATCCTCCCCTCTGTGAGTCGGTTGTACTAGCTGAGACACTTTTCAAAGCTCTTCAGTACAGTGGCTCAGTTGGACAGAAGCTGTCCCTGAGTCCTCATTCCCAAACAGTCCCTTGTGTCCAGACCACCCGAGGTGTGACCTACAGCATTACCTTTAATCCGCTTTCAGGACTGGCAATAACACCTGCGTTTGGGAATCACCAGTGCTTTGCCTAATTATTGTGCAACCCTGCAGCCAAGATTCCTCCTGAGGAAATCAACCATTTTTCTCGCTGCGCTCCTCCAGCAATGAGAAAGAAATCCTGCATCCCAGCGCGCTGCACTCCTGTTTGCTGACACCATGGGTGGGACATGCAATAATGGGCTTAAATCGCAGCAGAGGGGATTTAGGCTAGATCTCAGGAAAAAAAATGTGAGCACTGAGGCTAACAAACACTCACACCGATTGCAAAGGTGCAATCGCTGTCACTAGTGATTTCTGAGAAAGAATAAGATAACTACATTTAGCAGGGAGAACAGACTAGATGGCTTGCTCAGACCCCTTCCTCTGATGCAAAGCAGAAAAAACGATCAGTAATGAGAAAAATATGCAAGTTGTGCTTACCGATTGGTGTGAGAATTGCAATGCATGAACCAGCTGCGGTTGTTGTCAACGTACATGGCCCATGCCTTGTCGTCCTTGCCTAGCATCATGTCCTTGACAACATTAATCCTGGCAATACCGAAGGCTGGATCCGGATGGTTGTCATACCGGTCCACATGCAGTTCCCAGTAATGCACACCCTTGGAGAAGGCTGCTGTGCCAAGAACAACCCGGTCATCGTAGCTGTTGCAGGTGGCAGTCTGGTTGTCGTTCGACAGCACTATGTCTCTGTGAGCTGAGGAGGGGTCGAAGGTGAACCACGCCACTGTGGAAGGGGAAAAGGAAAGGCAGGATTATGGCAGAATGGGCTGTGTTTGAGTGTTGTCTGCTTTACTTAAATCAGGAGGATGAGATTCTGCCTTTCTAAAGACCCCCCTGCACAATATAAAGACAATATAAAGGCAATAAAGACAATCTCTCCTCGTTCCTGTAGGCAGCTACACAAGGCTGCTTTGAGCCGGTACCCTGCTGGTTTTCAGCTCAGAAGTGCTTTACGTTGTCTGTGCTTGTTCCTCTGAACATAAACCACAAAAAGCTGTGACTTTCTGTCCTCACACGGTAACAAGAAAGTCATTGAGGGGACAAAGGCTTCTCCATGATATGGAAACTGCCCACAAGAGGTGAATTGGTTCAGAATCACCTCCGAAGGAGTTCTACTGTGTCTGCGCTGGTTAGGACTGACTTCACTAGTTTATTAAAGAGGGGGGGAAAAAACCAACAGAAAAAGCTCTTAAAGTATAAATATTTTATACTGGCCTATTTTGGCAACACAGCATAAAAGTGGAATTGATAATGGCATGCACTTCTCGCTTCATTACAATATCATTAATGAAGATGAACCTCTTGTAATGCCTGTATGGATGTCAAGTATAATTACAGAGGAACAAGTATGAATTCCCATCTCTGTATTATCAAACTTTGCTGTGAAATTAAAGTGGTAGTGAAGAAAGGCAAATTTTGAAGATATATGCAGAAGTGGAGACAGAGTGGCACAAAAATATCCCGTGTGTTGCATAACTACTTCTGTATGCTAAAGCAAATAAGAATCTTAGACCCCAGACTTCTACAGCCAAATAAAATTGCATTATTTGAATCCTGAAGTGTTACTAATCATGGAAAATCCCTGAAAGTGCTAGGAGGAGAGCTCAGTCCCTGCGCACACTCAGTTCCTGGCTTCTCTGCTCAGATGATCCAAAATCTCCATGCCAGTAAGTACCAAAGATATTAGTGGGTATAAAGGGATGGAAGTGTTCTGCCACTGAGACCTGCAGCTTTTCACTTAGAAACTGGCAAAACCCCAACTCACCATCTGACGTCTGTAAAATAACTGTCTTGCTGTAAGGACCAACTCCTGATGAGTTGAAAGCTTTGACTCTTGCATTATAGGTACTGTTGAAATGAAGACCATCAATGGTGCAGAGAGTCTCCTTGCCAACATACACTTCCTAAACATTCCCAAAAAAAAAGGAGAAAGAGGGACATGTTTAACTGTTTCTCTGTGCCTTGTGATCACATGTTAAGACTTCTAAATATAAGCCACAAGTGAATAGCTTCTCATCGCTTCCCGGGATGTAGAAGTTATGCTGTTGGAACAGAGACAGCCACAGCAGTGGAGACATCAGGGATGGTTAGCAGTGAAGATGCTAAGGTGAAGATGAAGCTGGAAGGGTACAGCAATAAAGGGCAACACAAGAAGAACTTAGCTTCTATCCTCTTTTCCTAAACATCTACTCCAAACCACTATTTTGGATAGCAGTCCCAGTGTCTGGCCAACTGTGGCCATTCTTGTACTTATCTAGGACTAAAAAAGGAGTGTGTGGAAGAATAAAAAAACCTAAGTAAACACAGCATTATTCTGTTGGAAAGATTGTCTCATGCCTGTGTTAAAATATAATTTTGAAACCTGCAAACACAGAGCCAGAAGAAACTGATGTCCAAAAAATTAGGATCACATATCTCACATGATTAAATGGCAACTAGACAACAGAGACATTGTAAAAGTCTGCAAAGATTCATTAAACGGCAAGCACTTGTGTAATGTGAAATATTTCAGGAGGAGGAACATCTAGGCAGACTAATGAAGAGGATCAGTCAGGTTATAGAATCTGTGATGAACTGAAAGAAGCCTAGAAACCTCATGTTTGTTGGAAAAATGAACAGAAAATTACAGGAAAGGAAAAAATCCTGTCTTGGCAAGCAGGTTGAAAGCCACAATTCCTTTCCAACTCTGATTTCTCCAGTTCTGTGAAATCCATAGATTTATGGTAGCAAAGGCCCTAAAGAGCTTAAAGCTGTCACTAAGCAGAGCACTAAGGCCCCGGTTCAGTTAAGGCACTCGAGTACGTGCCTAAGAGTAGTCCTGTTGATTAAGGCTCTTTGATATGAACCTAAAGTGAATTAAGTATGTGATGAATAACAAAGGGATTACTTAAGTTTACAGTGGACTACGTGTTTGTCCACTTTGCTACCATGGTGGCTGCTACAAATAACAGAATCTCTTGGGGTTCTGAGTTAGCTGATGAACTTTTATGGACAGAAAGAAGAGTTTTAGTAGAATAGCTTAATTCATCTCCATGTTATAACACATGCTGTCTGTGCAAAAAAGTTGTATTTGTAGAACAACTCTCACATTTTCTAATCCATTTCATATTTTTACCACTGTTCACTGCTTGTGTTTATTCAGATTGATGCTCCCTGCTATGATGGGGGACAAAAAATGTTCTTTAAATCCACCCATTGAATACTGATAAAGTGCAGTCAGTGCCATTGCTTTCAGATATATAATCCTTCACAAAAAGTCAGCAAACTCTTACTGAAATGGCACCGCTGAGAAGCCTGCAGTTTATCTTTCAATGGGTAAAACTGAGGATTTTTCTACAGCAGTAAGAAAAGCATTCCCCTGAGAAGTTGTCACTTTAGATTTTTAAGGATTGAGATGGCTTTGTATCTTTTTCAATCCAAAACCTTGACACAGTAGTGCTGGAAGTCCTAAAACCTTTGGCAGTTACAAACCCCCACAAACACATGGGCTGGGATACACACCAGCCTGAAATCTTTTTTAATCACAAGTGTTTATTTAGACGTGAATAGCACTTGAAAAGCTTTATCTGAGACACCGGAATTCCTAACACCTTGCTCCTAACTCTTCATTCATCATGCACTGATAACACTCTTACCTACTAATGTCAACTACATCGGCAGCTCCCAGCAGCCTTTCACAGAGGTACCTCCTCACACTTTCAGTAGTGGAGAGCAGCCTCTTCAGACCGATGTGAAATGATACTTGGACCAAGGAACCGAAGAGATCTTCCATAAACATAGTGCTCTCTTCAGAATGCCCTGCCAATATTGCTGTCTCTTCTACTGAGGGGTGTCCAAATCAGGTGCCTTTTCCAGCTACAAGTGCAGCAGTTTGGCACAGGGAGGCAGTTCCTTAGGTGGAACAGTGCCAGGCCATTTTCAGCTTGAGAAAACTTTAGGTTTCCAGTGAGACGCCAGCTTGCAGCTCCCAAAGAAATGCCATCACAGGTTTTTGGCAAAATTTCCCATCTGTGAAGACAGCAGCTGTGCTCCACAGTGACGTCCAGATGCTTTCAAGGGGAAATAACCCCTAGGGAATGCACTGGGCCAGCCTGGTTTGGGAGCAACGGGAGCATGAAGCCTGCCAGAGGAGGAAGAGCCACAGCTTCCAGCAGGACATGGCTAGCAGAAAGCTGACTGAATTATTTCTGTAGTTTGTTTATCGGGGTGTGGTGAGAAGGGAAGGGGGCCTATAAGTACCCTGCGCCTGCTGCCAGGAGCAAGCAGGTGTGGCATCACTTGGGATGCCTTTCCATACTTACCAACCCCATTGTAGTGTGCCTGTGGAAATCTTCCATTAGCCTGGTCTCATTCGCTCCCAGAGAAAAGATTTAGAAATCCCATATTTTTACGCAGGATCCCATTTTTACTCAGAAAACCAGGAAAAACTAAGTTGCATTTCTGGACCAAGAATCTCAGCTGTTGAAATGGGGTGCTGTGGACAGTTGAGAGCAGGGGCTTCAAGTAAATCTCTGTTTTGTGGAATGAACAACTTTCAGCTCCTGTAGAACAGTATAGGCTTTTCTGCTCTGGTACACTCCAGGGGCACCTCAAGGCCCTCTTTCCCAGAGCCCTGAGAATAACTTCAAATAGTAACTTCTTACCCAAGCTGGGGGTCCTTCTAACAAGCAGCATCTGCACTGCTTTCTGCATCCACGTGACAGAAGGAGGGATGTTTTGACAACCTGTATCTTCCCTACCCCCTCTCCCCACCCTCAGGACAGACACAAATCCATATCCCGAGGAAATGCATACAAAGAAACAAATAAATGCTGAATGAAATTCTCACTCGGAATTGGCCACCATCCCCATCATCAAGTTCCAAGATATAACCTTCCACCGGGTTGTGGCTCAAAGGTGGCATCCTCCAGGCCAATGTCACGCTGTTGTTTCTGGTGCAACACTTCTCCAGCTGCAGTAAGGGGACGGGCGGCACTGTAAGAGGAACTGGGTACAGGTTAGTGTAACTCTGCCCTACCCCGTCAGTCTGTGCTGTGGGCAGTACGGTGACCGCTCACCGCCCTCCCCTCACAGAGGAGTCAATATTCGGTAGGAAGAGAGTCTGTTCCCTTCCTTGAAACAAAAGGCAGTAAAAATGATATAACAAAATGTCAGTATTCAGACAAATAATTTGGCTGAAATACATGAACAGAAACATATCTGGACATGCTTCTGGTGCCTCGTAAGAACTACAGTCTGAGGACCTCACGTCTGGTTCCTTTCCCAGGGGTCACTGGCTGGAAGAGATTTTTTCTCATGCTAGAGCATTTTCCACCCGCTGTCCCCAAAAGGAAAGAGGGAGTAGTGGTGGCAGGGGGTGTCCCAGGCCATGGGGCGGCATGGGAGATGCATTGCTGCCAGGAAGCCCAGCTCATTAAAGAAGAACTGGGTTATTAACCAGCAGAGCAGAGCAGCCACCCCTCCTGGGATGGCGGCGAGATAGAGTCTGTACTCCACTGACAGCAGGAAAACAATTCTTCACAATAGAGATTTATTTTTCTTTTTTTAAATCTAACCTAACGCACCCCGACCCAGTCCTTCATCAAAAAACACCTTGGATATGTCATCTTTATGGCAGCCATACTTAAAAGAAACTGATGAAGAAAATTGTTCCATTTGCAAATGTTGTCTAAATCCCTTGGTTTGAGTAGCAAAGGGAACTTCTGCACCACAGGTGACTGCTTGTGGTTCTGTCTTCTCAGAAATTACAGGTATGAAGTTAGTTACTAACATGCCTTTCTGGTGACATGCTCAGGGGAAACACCAAGAGACAGTTGACCAGACCAACATCTTAAAAATAAAAATAAGCACAGTAAAAACAGTCAGCCATGCCTCTGTGGGAAAGAGGCACGCACCACACCTTCTCTGCCAAATGCAACTAAACTCTCACTGTTCACTCTTTGCTGGAAATTATAAAGTGAAAATTCAGCCTTCGAGAGAGATTTGGCATGTATCTTACACACTGTTGGAATCACACAGGTTAAGCGGGATGTAAGTGATGCATAGACCCTGCCTGCTCTTCTGCCCAAGGCTGAATTTTACCATTCAGGATCATTTCTGCAGAGCTCGGCCGTGTCTTACAAATTGGCTGAGTGCTCTGAGCATTCACTGACTTAGCTCTTAACAATGTCAGTTTGCTCTTCTTTTATCTACTCTGCTTTGGGCATCTAGTTTATTTCCCTCCATCCGCCTGTGTGAGAGCTAAGCCCTTGAGCTGTTCTTTTCATCCTATTTTACCTCTCTGGATAAAAGAGGACTGTTGGCATTTTGTGTACCAAGCAGTCTGTGGGAAAATGGATGCTACTGTGTGACGGGGCTAAGGCTTCACCCCCACTTTGGAAATGACACAAAAATCAGCATCACACTTGTGATAAACAGTGCAGAAGCTGCCGTGGCATTATCCATCACCTCGGTGAACGTGGCTGGTTGATAGCCTAGAAGAATGACTGTGGTCTGAAACAAAAGAGCTTTATAAATGAGCTCGTGAAGGTTTTTTTCTGTGAAAAGAGAAGAAAAAGCCTTGTTCCCATTCCTTGATATTAAAGGATGATTCAGAGTGTGTCATAAATAAAAACCTGCTTGTTTTTTCACATGGAAAGTTCAGACTTTTCTCCAGGAGACACTGTGTCTGGAGAAGTAACAGAAAAGTGACATTACAAGGGTCAAAAATGTGAAAATGAGGAATTCAGAGGTAATGGGTTTTTTTTAAGTGAACCATTTTAAGTTTAGGGTTTTATCTGTATTTGTTAGCCTGTGTATTTCCAGTGATTGATCAGTCTGGGCAAAGATAGAGCTGTATCAGCCATCCACAATCCTGCCACTTTAGCTAAGCAGTTAACCCTCTCAGGAGGCGTTTGCTGAGTCCTCCCCACTTCTGAGACACCCTCTGGCAAATCCTGAAGTTTATAAAGTGCAAAATGGACAACATACCCTCTCCTCTGAAAGCATCACTAACCTCTTCAACACTCTGCAAAAAATTCCTAGGAACACTGATGGAGGCTTTTTCAGGGACTGTTCATGTAATGCACAGTGCTGAAAAAAAAAGCAGAATTTCTAGGGGAAGGTAAGTGTTTTATGAGTCCCTTTTAATTACGGAAACAGGAATGCCATCTAGGATTAGAATATATTTCATACAGTAAAGTGCTGTTGTTCCCACTTCCCGGGGCAGTGTGAATTTGGGCCCTACGTGTGGGAGTCACGCATACTATGGGGAAGTGCCTGGGTTTCTTTACTGTGTCACAGGACATTTAAGTTTTTGTGAGTAATCTTTACCAGCCTCCTACTCCCTCTGGGTCAGCCTTGGTCTGAACTGCACAACCTACAGTAGCTGAAGGAGTGGTAAGAAGCTCCCACCAAACAGCTGTGCAGCTTCGCTGGATGATGCTCACTGTCCCTGCCCTCCTGCCTCCTCCCCTGGATGTGGATGGACGACATTTGCCTCGATCTTAGATTCCCTCTGGGAAGAAAAAAGGTGAACACTTGTTGTAAAAGTCATAGGAAAGTGTGAAGCAAGTTGAGTAACCAGGACACTGGGATCTATCTTATAGTGAAGAGCAATGGGACAGGACTAAGAAAAGAAAAATATAGGCTAAGTGTCAGAAAAAAACAGAAGACTTAGATGTTAAATTACAGTGTTGTCCCACTTCTTTGTCAGCTTAAAGTCCTCTAGAGAGTTTTTGAAGGAAAAGATTAAAAATATAAAGGGAGAAATGACACTGCATTGGCCCTGCAAGACCCATTAATGAATCTGAATGATGTCCTGCTATTTTAAAAGTGCTTCATGCCGGTCACACTTGGCTAAAACATGTGATACTGATGTCTCATGTCAACTCAGCAGTTTCAAAACCACATTGCTCAATACATCTCACAGCTGATCTCCTCTCAGGGTATGGTAGGGCTGCTCTAAGATGTCTGTTATTTGTCCTCTTGACAAGCAAGTTGTGCCCTCCTCCTTCTCAGATTAATTTTAAAGGACTAAATGCAGTGAAGGAATGGGACTCTCAGAAACACGAATACTTGGACCTCCTCCAAAACTGCAGGGCAGCCCTGTAATAGCCTGAGTCACAGTGTTACCAAGAGAGAAGGAAAGACCACAGGCAAAGACCTGGGTCCATGATGCAGAGCAGACAGAACCAGGGGTAAAACCTAAGATTAGGATTAAGTTACTCTTCCATTATCAGGGCTATGCAGCTCATGGCTGGAGAATCCGTGAAGATTTGCAGCAGATGTATCTGGGGAATCTTCATGGACTGGTTTCCAGAAGAGAGGAGGAGTTGCTGCTGACAAAAAGGGGCGTATGAATGAGTGTTAAGAGGTGGTACAGAAAAGTAGAGAGTAGCTATACTTTTTTCTATTTTGTACCTAGTCTTCATTTTACAATAAACCAAGACTGCATGACAGTTCCAGCTGTTAGAACAGAACAGACCTGGAACATGTATTTGCCTATGCCCACAGCTTGAACTGGGGAAATGTGATGTACAGATTGAGCCAGTCATCAGAGGCCAGGAATTTTGTGCCAAGGCACTCAGAAAAAGCAACAGAGAAAAGAAAACATGGACAGAGGAAAGGGATCTGGGAAAGCTCAAAATGCCAGCAATTACTAGAGCCGTGCGCGTCCCAGCAGGCCAGCTAGCCTGGGGAGTGTGGGACTCTTGCCAAAGGGCTATCAGTGAGACCCTTTGGTCAACATGACTGCTTAAGCATTACTTCTGCATCTATCACATTTGTGCACATTTAATTTGTTAGCAAGTTGCTTTTTCTTTCTGTGAAAAGAAAAAACACCCCCTGATCTTTATTTATTGAGATGAGCTTTAGATATGGGCTTATAGAGAGTCCACCAATAAGGTACATGAAGAAGTCATCAAAGCAAATGTAATGTGATTTGTTCTCATTTTCATTCTTCTTCGTCCAACACAGTGAATCAATGTTTACTTACAAGCATGCTTTCACTCTAAATGACCCATGCAAGCTCACTGAGGTTGAATGAGGCCAGATTTTGAAAAAAAAAAAAAAAAAAAAGAAAAAAAGAAATTCAGTCATGCACTAAGCATCAATAACAATAGTACAGACCTTACATCGCAAAGCTTTTGGAACGAAACAACTTGCAGTTAGAACAGCCACGCTGGCCCCTATTCTCCTAGATTTCCCCAAAACTCCCTTTACAGATTGTCTCTGATGTCTTTAATGTAACTACTCTTATCAGATCAGCCAGTACAGTGACTTAACAACACGCCCCTCAACACCAACATTTGACAAAGATTGATGACTTGTTGGTGCACTGGGGTAGGTAGGATTCAAGAAAGAGGAGCAGATGTGAGGAGACACATAGATTTTTCTTTGTGAAATTGGAGGCTCAGAAATACACAAGTCCTGATGGTGATAAATAGCAAAACATGGCCCTGCAACACCAGCTTCCCCTCACAGTCAGCAAAGTGATGTTCCCAGTAAGTCTGGTGCTGGGCGCTGAAATGCTGAGTTGCTTACTCTGTGGTACCTGTGTGTCTAGATGCAAGACCATTATGCAAGAGAAGATAATGCAGAGCTGCTTGAGGTCATATAAGTAAAATTTCAGAAAAAAAAATATGCCAAAGTGTCAGACTGAGCAGTTCAAATGCAAATAGTTTTGCTGTCATAAACTGAAAAATATAAATACACCTCTATATACTAAACAATCCTCAATACCTATGAATGTTAGCTTGGGACCAGTTGGTCGCTTGTTCTACTTGGGCTCACAGAGACACAAGGGGGAATAGTGGTGTCGCTTATGCAGCTGCAGGAGTGGTGGCCAGTTTAACACCATTTCCACCACTCTTTGCATGGTGTGTACATGGTCAGGCCAGTTGTGTTGACCAAGCTGATTGGACATGCAAGAGGTAGTCCCTGGTCAAGGCCAAGACAGCTCAAGGAAAAGCCCTTTCTGAGGGCTAACTTAAGGTGCCTCTGGGGAGCAAAGCCCAAAGGTGTTTGTAAGCTCTGCATGGGTCTGGGCAGAAGCAGTCCTGTCCTCTTCTCTGCTCCTCAGACTGTGTCTAGCTCAGTACCAGAGCTTCACTGCGATCGTCTGATAAATGAGAGCGTAGCAGACAGCTTTATCTTTTATAAAGCTCCAGTGACTCTGGCTCAATTAAAGTCTCATAAGTCTTCAAGCTTAAAGCCAGATGAATGTCCAAAATCCAAATACCTAATCTGCTCTCACCTCAACTGACATGTGGTTAATTAGCAATCTAAGTGGATAGTTTAACTAAATTTTTTATATGTTTATGAAGAAGAGTAGTGGAAGATTAGTATTAAATATATTTAACAATAAATACAGCCAGCATTAAATGTAAACTGATTTAAAAAGACAAGTGTAGAAAGTGTTCAGAGTGGTTTTATCAGTGATACTCTTTCTCTCTTGACTCCACTCTCCTGGCTGTCAATGTGTCAAAGGAGCAATTCACTGGTGTTTTTTGAGTAACTTTAGCAGAGTCTTTTATGCCAAGATGTAAACCACTCTTGGTGAGCAGACTTCGGCCTTTAACTGTTTATCCATTGTTTTTCCACATATTTATCGGCCAAATTATCCACCCTAATTACTTCATCTTGGGTCTCTCAGGTTCAGAATTAGGCCCAGAGAGAACAGATAAACTGAACAGAAATCTTTAAGCTTGCTTGGAGTCAAAAAAAAAGCACATCCAACATCACGACATGATTATCCTTAACTCATTCATTGACTTCTGGCAGCCTCGACCCTGTCACCCACATGTATAATTAAGGCTTGAATCACCACTAAGGGAAGCTAATGGCATCATTCCCAGGCACCACAACAGCCTTCAAAGCTAGCCTGTCTGTGGATCTATCTAATTCTGATGCAGTTCTCATCCTGCTCCATATAAACCAAGCTCATTACAAGCACACGATGTTAACTTTTTTTTTCTTTTTTGCCAATGGTATCTACTGCTCATCAGCTTCTGCTTTTAAATACATTTTTAACCTCCTTTCCCTTTAGTATGTCCCTCAGAATCATTCAGATACCTGGAATGAGGGGAGGGTATAGCCATGGAGCTACTTTCCCCTTGTGAATCTCTGCCTCACAATACTTTTTTTAGCTGGGCACTGTTTGCAGCACAGTCCAGATACAACTCAAAGGGGTGTGTGTGTGTGTTTCCCCTATTCAAGCATATGTGTGTGGGGGGGTATATTTATTTACTACGTCAGCTGTTCCTGACAAGATAGGGGTAACTGGTGTTTTGAATTAACCATGTTACATCTAGGGGTGCTGTAAAATGGCATGAAGTTTTCATGCAGCTGATGTATTCTTGATCTTCAAAGCTGATAGACAGCCCTGCTCTGAAGACATTATCTTTTCAAATCTTTAACTGCACCTGGTATCTCTGTCTGAGCTTGTTCACGTCACTGCATGTGAGGTGAACACACCTTTCCAGGAAACACCTGATAATGTTAATTTGCTTGAGAACCTTTTAAAACCACCCAGCAATTTCAAGTCATTCCTCTTTCTTCCCACAGTTCCCCCATGCCTCCCAGCACTGTTTCAACACATGCATGAAAAAACACAAAAAAGAAAATCATAAAAGCTCACCCCTACATTTCATCTGAATAAAATCCAGCTGGTGAATGGACTGCAGTAAAGGTTCGCTATCC
The DNA here is from genome assembly GCF_963210335.1 of Falco punctatus. Lineage (NCBI taxonomy): Eukaryota > Metazoa > Chordata > Aves > Falconiformes > Falconidae > Falco > Falco punctatus. The sequence goes on from NC_137584.1 coordinate 79,805,413, forward strand.
AGAGTCAAGTCAAACTCAGCAGACACTTTTGGCTCCAATGCTCCTTTGACCCACTGTTCCTGAGATACCTGAACACGCTTGATTAAAGCATCCGAAATCTGAAAGAGAGTATCATCCAGCTTACAATGAAATGGCAGATGCACACATTAAGAGTGGCAGAATGCCTGTGAGATACAGTACAAAGTAAGCAGGAATTTGACAGCGCAACAGCTGAGATGGGATCTCATCATTTTGGGGTGAGGTCCATTTACGTTGCGACCTTTCATCTCAGCTTTTCAAAACAAATATCATCTTAGGGTAGGAAAATAAAAATCACATTTATAAAGCCTGTTAAGATTCTGTTACTTATCATGCCTCTGAATGCCACATATACTTCTGCGCTCTGTTCTCCGATCTGCACAGTCTAGTTTTGCTCTCTTGTTTAAAAAGTACTTGCACAAAAAAAGGCTTAAATGCTAGAGGTTCTCTCCATTCAACAGAGATGATTCAGTGGATGATAGCTGAAAGGAATAAAAAAATCAAATGGGAAGAAGGTGTATATTTCTCACAGTGAGGGTGCTAAGCTGTCTGACAGATTTTTGAAGAATATGATGGAATTTCTATCATTACATCTAAACTGAATGTCATTTTTAAAGCTTTGCTCTAGCTCAGCCCACAGATAATTAGCCCAGAAGTCAGACTAAGATGATCACAATGGACTCTTCTGGAAATGAAATCTCAGCTCTGTGGGAATTAATGAACTCGGCTGTCCTTGAGTTCAATGAAGCTGCCATTTGGATATCTGGAGTCCCTCCCAGTCAGCTTCCTGTAAGTCACAGGGAGCAGAATTTTCTTTTGAGTGGGTCAGAGAGAGTTTTCCTTCATTGCAGGAGTTCAAGTACCTTTCCTCATTACTGTTACTGGAAGACACTCCTGTCTGAGCCCCTGCATCAACAGCTCCTAACCAGTCTGTGCAGGAAGCAGAGGAGCATCTCATAGCCCCGCAACAACCTTGGAGTCACTTACTGGGGTGCTGGATCCCTTGGCTGTGTTTCAATGTCCCAGCTGGAGGAGTAGTTGTTTTAAGTAATGCAGTGCCACATTTTTATTTGGTTTGCTGGTTGCACCTATGCAGCCATCTATGAAAGCAGCATTAGGTAAACCAGGACAACGTAAAAACAGAAGTATTTTTTAATAAAGGAGGACTGCAAAGAATGAAGCCACAAGGATTACAGGAAAAGCAAGCTGAAATGAAAAATGAAGCATTCATCTAGCTAGCAAGTAGATAAGACCTAAAGGTTTCATTTGTCCTGCAGTACCCAACCAACAGCCTGCTAAAATCTGTGTAGTCTTGAGATTAATATACACCACACATTACTCACTCGCGCTTGAGACCAGACGTGACAGTAACAATCAATCTGGAGTGCTAAGAGGTTTAAGTTGGCTAATTCTCATCCTGTTTTTTAGGGATGCTGCGACAGCCCCCTGACACTCATGCGTTCATGTGTGCAACGTGCCCAGTTCAGCTGACAGCCACACGTAGATCAATTTGTTTGGTGGACTTTTCTTCTTAGGTAATTAATAAGGCAACAAAACAAACAGGGCAAAATAAAATAATTAATAAAATAATAAAATTAATTAGGCAAACAATTAATGGGATAATTAATCTGTCGTGTTTTATCTCATCAATAGACAGTTTCATTGCTTGCACCTAAGAAACAACATCCTGCAAATGAAGGCAACTGTTGGCTAGGACATATTTTGCAGAGGGGGTACCTGGACCCTCCAGCTGTGAGACAAGTCTTGTAGCCCTGTGAGGTGCAACCACCCCAGTGATGCAAAGCTACATGCAAATCCTTAAGGCTGGATTTCCTCACAGGGGAGACGTTGAACAGATTGTTTCACATGGGAAAGGGTAAGGCAAAGGGGAGAAGCAAAAAGGAGAGAAGTAGTACTCTGCTGAGTCATAGACCTTTCCAAATTGATCAGATAGCTCTGGGAGGTCCTGTGTTGGGTTTCTCAGATGAGAATACAATAATATTCTGCAGAAAATTATAATTAACTGCACAGCATCTCTCTTTTGGCCCAGAAGGAAGGGCTGGCAAGAGGAAAGACATCAGCAGTCAGGTAAGTGGTATGACTGCTAACTCCACACCTCAGTCAGAGCACAGCTGTTTGAAGCCATCCCTTCACTGGGACATTCATGCAGTCACCAAACTATCTGAGCTTTTACACAGTACTAACAGGACCTAAAATGAACCTGCCTCAGAGGTGGAAGAGGCTAATTGGCAAAGCCGTCCATTTTTTAGATTTAATTTTAACAACTTTTCTTTTTTCCCCCCAGAACATTGGAAAGAAAAATACCTGTAAAAACCCAGAAGGATCATTTTCTTTGATAACTTCTAGGCAGTACTCCATAAGCCCTGTTGACTGACGTAGCTTCAGTGTACAGTGATTTATCTGGTCCCAAACAACCTGGAAAACAAGCATCAGTACAGTTCTGATGACTGCCTCAGCTTACAATGAATTGTGTAAGATTATTTCAGAAGAGATGCAACAAATGGAAGAGTGTGTTAAAGCTATGCTTAATTTAGCTGCCATATGGCCATTGCCATATCTCCATCAGCTACACTCACTTGCTCTGTATTGTAAATACCGATAATTAGCTTGGCAAAACGTTGTGCACAGGGAATCTCAATTTTCAGAGCAGATTAATTGCTCAAAGATCAGGCTTGCTTAGGGCAGAAAAAGCACAGAATATGTTTCTGCATTTGCAGCATTCACATTTACAATCACACTTTCACTAAAATCTGAGCTTTCAAAAGATCCTTCCCTTAAAAGGCAAATATTATAGAGGATAACTGCAGGAGTGGTTTCTTGCAGATGATATTCTACCATTCTCTTCACAATTCACCATTGATCCTGCTGTGCTTAAGAATGCATGACTGGGATTAAGAAATAAAAAAGCTGCAGCTCATTTTTCCAGATCTTAGACTTGATTCTGCTGCCACGTGGCTGTAGACTAGGTCTAACAGCACTGTGTTCCATAGCACAGCCTCTGACAGGAATAAACTGCAGGATTAGCTGCGCTGTGAGCAGTATGTCCAAAGTGTTGGTTCTTGTTGGTTCTTCTTAAGAACGGGGTTTTTTAAATGCTGATCTCAGGCAGATCTTAATCATTGTTTGCCATGTTAGTTTTCCTTCTGTCTTAGATACTATTAATGTTACTGGCACTATAATATCTCAAAACCACATATGCAGTTCAACATTTCCAGAAATGTATCTATTCAAACATTTCCTGACTGCCACTTTGTTCAACTATTTATAGCTTGCTTCTTTCCAGCCCCCTTTACTGCATTTGAGAGGTACATGGATTTCTGGAGGTGCTTGCCTGAATTTCAAAGCTTTGAAGAGACATCAAAATCCCAACATTTCACTTGGGCAGAAGGTCCCAGAATCCAAGCCACACAGATTTCAATGATAAGTACCTCCCAAAAGGTAGCCTGACACTATCAGGTAGATAAAGACCGATGGCCTGATTCAACAAAATGCCGAAGCATACGCCTCTTTTTAAGCGTATAAGCACAGCTCCACTAAACTGCTGAACTGAACCTGCTAAAGGGCTTTAGATTTTGGTCACTAGGGATTTTCATGGTGTGGTGGGCTGGGGACTTGGCAAAACACAACGATATCAGGTATCAGCAGCCAGGCGCAGTCGATGAGAGTTGTGCTCACCTTCAGCTTGTGCTCACGTTCTTTGGTCACCTTTGTGAGCAGTTTTGCCTTCTGTCGTGTTAACGCATCAACCAAGGCATCACACTGAGCGACAAGACAAGCTTCATAATCCAACCCATTCTCCTAGAAGAAGGTGAGAGTCATACTCATCAAAGAAAGCATATTTTACAGCTTAAGCTAATGCTCATTCTTACCTGTTTCTCTATTCAGAAAAGATTTCCTTTCAAGACCTCAACATTTCTGTTGCCCTTCTGATTTCATTATAGCTGTACCAGTAATAACTGCATGCTATAAAATGAAATAGTATGATGCTATGCCATAAATGGGCTTATTTAAAACATTGATTTACTGGCACTTTCTGGACAACAGATGTAGTACAACATAATATAAAAGCTAAACGTAACATACACAGTGCATACACATACATAAGAAGATTCTGCTCCATTCTGTTTTAATTATCCCACTGTAGCAACTTTGAAATCACTGGCTCTACACCATGGCAATTAGAACAGAATTATGGGCCTGAATCTGGTCTACAGGCTTATTACAAGGAAATTAGTCAGGTACAAGGCCCTGAGATTTGTGTATGGCTTCAAGTACTTTTTTGAAAATAGCTAGCACTTGGCAGTGGAGACACGTATTTGATTAGCTTAAAAAAAATAATACATGGCAGTTTTTATTCACATTGTAGTAAAACTCTCTACTGGGCAGAAGCCAGCATCCGAGGCATCCAACACTGAACCTTGAGTAGAGCCTGGGTACCACTTAGCATCACATAAACCCCTGCCCTACCAATGGGGAACAAACCACGCTACCACAGAATCCCATGCAGCTGTAGAAATGTGAGTAGTTGGTATTACAAGGTCCTGAGCTGCCTCTCCTCCTGCGGATACCTTTCTCTGACCATGTAACTGATGCTGTAGTACTCATTCAAAGGGAGGTTCTCCCTCACTCCCTCTGTTTGTGAAACCAGAAGGAGAAAGCTTTCAGGCTCCCCTTTTGAGAAGATGTTTAGTTGTCCTATCAGCTTTCCTCCCAAATACCCAAAAGAAAAAAAAAAAAAAAAGGCAACAGCATTAAATGTGAGAAGATTTTAAACACACGCTGAAGGAGAAGCATCTCTGTGGTAAGCCATCACATGCCCCTAACTCACTACAATCTCTTAGCTCTTTAATTTATGTTTTTCTCTTCTTGTCTTTTCCTTTGCTTTGTCTTCACTCTTGAGAGAAAAATTTTCAGCACTGTATTCCTTTCCCTCACTGTGATCCATGCATCCCATTCTGCCGCTGAGGGATGCAGGGTTGCTCTTCCCTGAGAGGTCCCGGCCGCAGTCCTAGACCTGCCAGCAAGATGGGTGTGGGGGAGAGACAACAGACAGCTCAGTTACTGTTCACAGGCTTGTCTTAGATTTTTCCTGTTTGCATCTCTCCCTCCTCGGCTTATATCACACCCAACTCCCCCTTACGCCCATTTCCATCCAGCTACTCTCAAAGTGCTGATTTGTGTACAGAGCCTGACTCAGTAGATGGCTGCGGTGCATCATCTCTCTCCTCATTTTCTGTTCACACATCAAACGGGGTGTTTGGCGATATGCCTTTTTCAAGTGAGAAAGGATGAAATTGTTACAGCAGATGGGAAAACGTGAAAATCAGATAATGACAGCAACAAGGAGGAGTGAGGAAGCAACAGGGGCAATGAGGAGCAGGCAGTTTCTGAAAAGAGGAGACCAAGAGATTTAAAAGGGACCTCAGAAAGGAGAAAGGAAGGAAAAAAGGGGGAAACAACAGATCTGCAAAGCAAAGTAGATTATGAATTTGCAAACTGTCCCAGGCGAGATGAAAGCCCAGCTCCTGGTAGCTCTGGCAAACTCAGAGAGTAGATAAAGAGTGCAGAGGGCTGGCTGGTCTGCTGTGCATTGAGACAGGATAATAAAATGTACATATTGCTCACGCCTTTGTGTAAACATACATTTTAAAGACCTTTTTGCTGAGGGGTAAATGTCTGTGTGTGTGTGTATGGCAACCACCTTAAGACTTCTACCAGAAATAACCTGCTCTGAGATACATGGTTCTGGGTATAAATTATGCAGGAAGGCTACACCTATTCCTCTGAAAATAACAGTCCATAAACTGGTGGGTTTTGGTCCAGATGCCAAAAGGCACAGATCAGCTCATGGCACATCTAAACCCTTTCCCCTCAGATCATGTGGCTGTACCAAACCTGTCTACAGGAGTATTCCCTGGTGTGTGCTATCATCAAATGCTGCTTCAGCATCACCTGCGAAGAATGCAATTGGTCATGGGAGAAAACCATGCCAGGGAGCCCAGTAAGGGTTAAAGTGCGTGAATGAGCCTCTCAGAGCTGTGCCCTAGCCTTGGTTTACTTACTTTACATTTGCAGCTGATTAGTCCTGGTGGTTTGGTTTGCTGAAATTTGATGTCCTCATACAGACTCACAACTGGAGACTGGCTCAGAATGTGAGGGTCAGATTCAGCTTTGTGCCCAGACGTAGCTAAACGTTAGAGTGTGACTGCTGGATACAATTTCCTTTTCTGAGTTTTCCTCTAGCATTTTAAGCAATGAGCAGCATCAAATAAATGGCTTGGTCTTTTGGTCTAATTGAAGCAGCTCCCTTATGAAGAGCAATTTGGCAGTGATTTTATTGAAACACATTAAAGGATTTTACAGCATAGTCATAAACAGTCGTAATAGGTCACCTTTAGGTTTCAAGAGAGAAAAATACTTTTTTAATGGAGCTAGTGACTCAAGAAAAGATTGGTGATAGACTACTGTTTTGGATGAGTTATCTCATCCTAAAATAGCTGTTCATACCTCTAGGAAAAACTGCTCCCTAGAGGTGTCTGTCTTTCATCTTGGACAATGAAAGAAGCCTAAATGATTAGGTTACATGAGCTACATAACTTTTAAGTAGGCAAAGTCAGCTGAGAGAAACTTCACACTGTGTCCAAAACACGGCACGTGACAGGTGCCAGTTGGTGGTTTCGCTCTGGTTCCTTTCAGTTAGATGTGCTTTTGGGTTTTTACCAGTTTCTCAGTCTTAGTTTGTTCCCTTCCCCACGTGGCCACAGAAGACAGTGAAGGTGGGTGGCCATGCTGCCCTGTGGCAACCTGAGAGCTTGGGCAGCATCTGCGGTAGAAATTCATCACCTGGAGTGTTAACTGGAATAATTTAATGATTAAATTCTAAACTAAATAGAGATTTTTTTAGCTTCTACTTTGGCTTTCTGTGACTAACAGGCACAGGACTTGCTTGCTGATGGAAGATGAGCAAGCGGCAGAGCAGGCACATCAGAGAGCAGATGATGTGTTTCCCACAGGAGACCCACCGCCATGGAGCATGGCTGCTGCAGATGACAAGTGTCCACTCCTGGGCAGTGTGCAGCTCAAACTACGGCGGCACACTTCCAGCTACACTCTACAGGGTGAAAAGGACATTGAGGATCATCTGACCTCCAGCACTGATGAGTCTAAATTTGGTTGAAAATAGGACTTGTTTCATTTTGGGTTTGTGCCCTCAATTACTGCACTCACCATGAGCCCTTTTCTGACTATTAAAGCTGGGCAATTATAGGCATGAAAATATCTTCTGCTTCAATAAATGACCACATCGATTTAGCAGCATTTGTTTCTTCTTTTTTTTTTTTTTTGACTTCCTACGAGTACTCTAATAAACAAGTTGAGTGGATTTTGTCCAGATACGAGTACATTTTTAGAAAAAAAAAGATGAAAAACAAGTAGCAAATTTTAAATGTGTTAAAATGGTAACTATCCTAAATGTCCAATTCAAGCAATTGCAGTCAGGAAGGAGCCCAGAAGCATGACCGATGGATTCAATCAAATACTAATCAACACAGCTCAGACATCCAGTATTGAATATCAGCTTCTTGCAATAAACAGCAAACAATCGAGAAGCTAAGAGGGGCTTGCAGGCATTATTTGATGCATAATTTTGCCTAATAAATTGTTCAAGAAAGGTTAGATGATTCCAGGAAAGATGAGAATAGCACAAGAGACAAAGTCATCAAATAAATTATTCACTCAGTTCTATCGATTACTGTATTACCAAAACAGCTAATATTCTACAGTTACCTGGATCTGCTGCAATAGATTTTTCAGCTGAACCAAAAATTCTTTAGCTTCTTTTGCTTTATCTGAAACACCATTTAAAGCCTGAGACAGCTGTGCCTGCAAGGAAAAAAAGGAGGGGAAAAAAAAAATTAGAGATAAAATGCAAATGTGTTTCTTACTAATCCTTAGGTCTGATGATTAATAATGTGCTAAAAGGCTTACTTGCTGTCGCATGTACTCTTAACGCACAGAGTGTTTGTGCTAGAAAAGAATAGTTAAGATTTTTATTGTAATAAGATTTAATAAAGGTGAAATATGCATGTGGAGGCAGTGAAGTATTGTGTCTGTACATTCCACTTTATTGCAGTGACTTAGTAAGTCAAAATATCTTTTTATAAGACAGCTACCCACATATATAAGGAGATAATAGTCTTACACTTACACAGTAGTGTCTGTCATGATGAAAAATCCCCAAGTGCTTTCCAAAATGGCACTGTTTTTTTCATCAAAGTCTGAATTCTTTATAAATGTGGTAGATCCTACCAAACGTGAGAGAGACTAGGACTTCAAAGACAAAACTGCATTTTTAGACTTCATAGTAATGTCCCTTTGGGGCTCCCATTTCCTGTGCTCCAACCCCAAAAAAGGGTGAATATTTCTGGAAAAGTTGGAAAAACCCTTTCCTCTAACTTTGACTGGTGAGACAAATGGAATATGTCTTTTATAAGTCCACACTGAAGACCTAACCTCCCCTTCCCTCAGCTGGCACCTGAGGTCTCTAAACCAAACCAGAGGCTTCTCAATGGACTTCCAGGATGGGAAGGAAACAGTGGTTCTGCCCCCCCGCAGACCCAGAACTGCCATGGTCTGACTGGAGCAGCCCCAGCGCAGCTTCCCTGGAAACCTGGCTGGGATTACGGAAACCGTATTGCTCTGCTTGTCAGCCTGTGGCAAGCCCAGATCCAGCATTACTTCTCCGTTCAGACATAAAGCAGAGCGACCAGATAGGTCCCATCATGAGTGTCCCGCAGACCTCTTCATGGGTCTACCCCTCAGGTGGACTTGGCAACTACCTCACTGAAATTTGGCAAGTCACCACTCATTCTCTGCTTCCTTCTTGCTGCCAGAGGGAAGAAAATTACTCCATCCCTGAAAAAGGGTACAGCTCACTTCTTCAGGCTGCTTGAGCTTACCTCCTGCCTGAACATCTCCTACTCATCCTCCTTTTGTGCTCGCTCACTCATGCAGGACAGCAAAGAGCAGGCCCAGGCAGCTCCCTGCGGGCGCTTCACAGCCCAGCTCCAAGGCAGGCAGCTGTCTCAGCCCACATGGCTCTGTGGGAAGCGGGTATGAACCCTGACTGGGAGCTGGGACTGAATTATAGAGAAAGAAGTCAACCTATTTTTTTTTCCTCATATTCACACAAATGTTTCCCCTTTAGCCCAGTTGTAGGTATAACATTAGTGCTAAATTTGAAAATAAAATTGGCTTTACTACAACTCATTTGCAACAAATGTAATGGGAAGACAATTACTGTGTATGTTTCTCAATATTTGGATATTTGGTATTCTCTTACACAAACTCACATCAGCACAAAAATTTAAAGAGATGATGTTTGATATGAATGCTGCGTGAGCTCACAGAAGCAAACTCCAGGTCCTTAAAAGAGTCCCAGCTTTCTGCCAGATCAGACAATCGGGACTTCAGATCAGCTCTCCATGGGCTGATCATTGTCGCCAGAGTTTAAAGCCCACCCTCTTTGATCACACTTTGTGCTCCATCCACAAGGCACATCTGAGCCTGTGGTTTGTCAAGCTGACACAGGACGAGGTGGAAGCAGTGTATGACCAAGGGGCTGGGGAGGAAGCAAGAAAGAAATAGGTGGTGAAAGCAAGATACGCTCTGCCATTGACTGGCCGGACCAAATTGTCAGCAAAGGATCCTTTCTTTCAAATCAAAATCAATGGCTGGTCCTGACAAAATTAAAACATGCACTTTTCCAACATCTGCCTTAGCTCTGAAATCATCTCAAAGTGCACTTCACCAGATAAGAAGAGCCAAAAGCTATATGTTGGCATCACAGCAGCCACAGAAAACTGAATCACTGCATACGAATTGTAGCCGGCATATGTACGACGGCAATTAGCACAGTCAGTCCTGGCTCCTGGCATGCTCCCGTCGCAAAGAGCTGCAATAGAAACTCAACGATGTCATTGTTCAAAGGGCTCATAAGCGAATTGCCATGTTCATTAAAACCTGTGGTTGCATTAATACAACTGCAGTGTGAAGCTGAGGAGAAGACCAGATTTCCATTTGTGAAACCCACTTAGAGATAATAGCCTTGTTTTTCCAAGCATTTGTAAAAGATACCTTACAAAGCAGTGGAATTTAGTCATGCACTTCCCATTAAAATCAAATGGAACAACATGACTAAGCCCTCAGTAAACCAACCAAGCCATAAAAAATGCCCTGTACTCTCAAAGCAATCTTTTGTGCTGCAGAAATATTTACTGGAAGCCAAACTGAAATGCTGCAAGCTCCACTAACTGCGACAATTAATAACACCTGACAAAATGATACTCTGCCTAGCGCTATCTCTACTTTGATACCTGGTCTTTCAAGCAATAATGTGGATGCTGGAGATGGATACTGAGTTTCTACTTCTGTCAAATACAGGAACAGAGATAAGAAGGGTGAGTAATTAAATCCAGATGGGTATGGAAGACCGATGCTTCCTTTGATTTTAGAAAATGAACCAGATAATGCCCACGTCCTTTTTCAGTTCATCCTCATTTAACTTGTTTTCCCTCCATCTCTCCTTAGTAGTGGACTAACTGTTGATTAGACTAGCTTGCCCTGGCGCTGAATTCTGAAACAGCCCATGTGGTTCTGGGAACACAACTCTTTAAGCCAGCAAATAAAAGCAGACACTTGGACGCCAGCACTTGCCTTGAACTGCCTGCCTGCCTGTCCTTCACAGGCCTATCCAGCTGTGGGGGTTTTTTGGCTTTTTGGGAGATATATATATATATAGATATATATATATCTCTCCACTCAGAATGGGCAAAACGTCCATCATCATTCCTCATACTAGCAGGTCAAAAGCCCTACCAACTTAAATCTGACAACAGTGTCACTGTTCTTGCTATGAAGACATAAAAAGACTTAACTGTTGGCATAAGACTTACACAGTTTTACTTAATAACCTTAAACTGCCAGTCCAGATGCACTTTTCATGCAAGTGAATATAATGAAGTCCATCCAAGTCAGTGGATTTTTCACAGATTTATGCCATTGGAGCCCTGTTGTTGTTTTATACCATTTTTAATTTCTCTGTAGAAGTCACATACAGAAGCGTAATGGGGAACCTGCACCTTAACAGGGGCCAACAAATCTAGTACAGCTTTTATGCCAGCAGTGCAGCTGAGGGTAAATGCACATTTCATTGCATGGTCTGCAGCACTGAACAGACAAGGTTATACACTCTGTAATTTGCCACTAGATCATAGATTCATAGAACGGTTAGGGTTGGAAGGGACCTTAAAGATCATCTAGTTCCAACCCCCCTGCCACGGGCAGGGACACCTTCCACTAGAGCAGGTTGCTCAAAGCCCCGTCCAGCCTGGCCTTGAGCACTTCCAGGGATGGGACATCCACAGCTGCTCTGGGCAGCCTGGGCCAGTGCCTTGCAACCCTCAGAGTGAAGAATTTCTCACTATGTAAGGCCCAGACAGACAAGTTAAACAGTTTGAACAAAAGACTAATACAGAAGTGGAATGGAAATGGATCCTGAGACTGAAGGCTGGCAGGGCCTCTGGAAAAGCAGTTCTACAGTCAGTAGAAAAAAGTTTGAAGTTGTGGAATGAAACTGTGTCCTGCGAGGAGGGTAAGTGGCTCTGGCAGCCCTTCTTAAATGAAGAATACCAGCCACTGGCCTTAGAAGGAGATAAGCAGGTGCTTATCAGTTGATGGTGAACAACTAGTCTGCCAGATTTACTGGGCTAAGAATGCTTATGGACAAGCCCTTCCAGCTGCCTCTACCAAGCTATGCCTGGAGCATCTGGAGAGAACATATAAAACTTGAATTACATTTGGCATACCATTCTAAGTAATTTATGGTTTGGCCAATGTAACTACAGGTAATAAACTTGTAGAAATTGCTGTATCTGAGAACTATTTCTAAGCAGAAGTATCCAATTCCAAAACAATTTATCTGAATGAATGTGACCTGATGATTTAGGCGGTCTGGCTATGTGTTTCCATTATATTTATTTTCTGCCAAGCACATTGCTCTAGGAAAAATAATATTCACAAGAGCACAATTTTAGACTCCCCAAATTAGTTAAATTAGAGTATTTTTTTTCTTTCGACAGAATTTTCACATTGATTAAGTCTGTAAATAAGAGGAAAATCGCATTCTTCAATGCCTTAGTCCTAGAAAAAAAAATACAGTAAAAATAGAAGCCTCCAGGGTATTGTTCATTCTTTGGACAATATTTGACATTAGGGAAAAGAGCAAGTGACTGACTCTGAACTTTGATTACACCAGAGTTTATCACATTGTTCAAAAAGGCATCAAACGGTTTTAACTCATGGCAGACCATAATATGGCACAAGCTGGTCTCTCACACTCTCCAAAACACCAGCCACACTTGAACAGTGAACTCAGTCCCTGCTCATTAAAATAATTATGCTCAGAAGTGGATTCTGCCATTGCCATAAACAACAATAGCTGTAAATTCGTAACCTGCTCCCTCTGGGCCCGGGGAACTTTTCCTATGCACAAATAGCCATCACGTTAGGGAGGAGATGGCTGAGCCCCTGGCAGAGCATGCAGACTGAAACACGTACTGAAAACGTTTGTCTTTCTCAAATGGACAAACTATGGAGATCACCCCAAGGGGCACCTTTTTTGAATCTTAAAACAGTCAATTTTTTGTTTTGCCAGATGTCTTGGCCTAGCTTGTGCTCAGCCACTTCATGGCTGAGGGACTATGAGACCAGTCATGATTTTGCCCTCTCCTGCAGTGTCTGAAAGGATCTCTCCGTGCTGCCTTTACTGCTAGCTGCAGCCGAGAACGGGAAGAAGGGAATTCGGTGACCAGCAGAGCTGGCCAAGTGCTCTTTGCACAGCTGTGGGGGAAGTCCTTCCCCCACCCCCAGTACAGTGGGAAACTCCAAAGGACTGCTCTTGGCACTGGGATATTAAAGTCCCCTTTATATGTTCATACTTATTAACTAATCATTTTTCCAGTGTCCGCCCTTCTCAGCAAGAAAGAGCTAACTTCATACACCCTTTCAGCTTCTAAGGTCATGTCTTGCTCTTTATGCAAATGGTTGCAAAGTCTTATTTTTAACAAGAAGAGCATGGCCAAGTGACCCGGCAGCTCTACCAGACCTCGGCAACCCCCCTGTGTGGCAAAGCAGCTGCCTCCAGTGTCTCCCCAGGGGTCCCAGGGAGGCCTAAGGAGCATCACTTGCAGGGGAGCATGAATCAGGTCATGACATTATGTGAATCAGAAGAACCTTTACTTGTCCTCAGACCCCATCCATCCTGCGGTTCTTCACTAATCTTTGTGTCATGGAAGTCCCTCCAGCCGTTCCTCCTGGCCTCCTTGTTAAGCGAGTGGGAGGGGAGGCCTCTTCGAGGGACACCACCATGCCTCGCAATCCTCTTTATCACGCTCTCCCGTCTAAAACATTCCAGTGTCTCTGGGCCTCTCTCCCTCATTGACAGGTGGTGGGTAATGGTTGTGGCAGCTTGCAATGAGTCCTGGCTGACAGGGAGGTGGCACACGGAAGGAACGACCATCCCGCCTCCTCGCAGGCAGCTGCTGCCACCCGTGAGAGGCTGGGATGGCCGAGGACCCTGCGGCAGGCAAGTAAATCAGCGAGGTGGGCTCGCTGATCCCAGGTGCCCGGCTGGGGCCTGCCTGGGCCTGAGGTGCGCTGGCCACGGCGAGGCCGACATGGCAGGGAGCCTGCGGGTTGCCTAGCCCCGAGCAGAGGCTGCAGGGTCGCTGGGCGGTCAGCAAGGACCTAAGAGCACCATTCCAAGGGGGAAGAAGTCCAGGAAGATGACGGAGGCGAAGCAGCCTCACATGCCACAAACTCCAGCCCGATGCCGGGACACCAGCAGGAGCAAACCCCAGCACGGAGCGTCGCCCCAGCTCCTCCGGGCCGGCCGAGGGGACTCACCTTGTGCTGCTTCCACATGGCGCCCAGGGCCTTCACGTCGTGCTTGCCGTGCCTGCCCTCCTCCAGGCACTGGTAGCAGACGGGGCTGCGGCAGCTCACGCAGTACATGCTGTAGTTCTCCAGGTCGTGCTCGGCGCACGTCGGCAGCTTGCGGCCGCCGCCCGCCCCCTTCCCGCCGTCGCCGCCGCCGCCGCCGCCGCCGCCGCCGCTGCCGCCGCCGCCGGGGGCGCCCGGGTGTGCGGGCGGCGGCGCCAGGCGGTGCTTGGCGAAGGGCCCGCGGGCCGGGTGGCAGCGGAGCTGGCAGGCGGCGCAGTACAGCACCTCGCACTGCTCGCACAGCACCGCGGCCGGCTCGGGCGGGCTGCGGTCGCAGAGCTGGCACTTGGCGGCGGCGGCGGCGCGGCCCTGCTGGTAGCGCTGCACGATGGCCTCCAGCAGCCGGTTGCGCTGGAAGCCGCGGAGGCCGCGCTGGTCCAGGGAGGCGCTCCGGTGGCACTGCGGGCAGGTGAGGGAGGAGCTGGCGGGACCCGCGCCCCGCGGAGCCGCCGCCGCCGCCGCTCCCGGGGGCGCCGGCACCAGCGGCAGCACCCGCACGCCGTTGGGGGACTTCAGGCTGGGGGTGTAGGAGCCGTAGCCGCTGTCGGTCTCGCTGTGCAGGCTCAGCTTGTCCGCGTGGTCCCCGCCGCCGCCGCCGCCCGCCGCGCACTCCGAGTCCAGGCAGGCGGCGGAGCCCGCGGCCGCTCCCGGGCCCGGCGCGGCGACGGCGGCGGGCGGCGCGGGGCTCCGCGGGTGGAGCAGGGCCGGCAGGTGCTGCTCGCTCTCCGGGGTCTGCACGGCGATGGTGCGGGCGCAGGGCAAGCAGACATTGTGCGAGCAGGGCAGGATGATGGGCTCCCGGAAGAGCGAGCCGCACACCGGGCACTTCAGCTCCTCTTCCATGGCCGCGCCGCGGCTTTGTGTGCGGGGCGCGGGCAGGCTCAGGCGGGCGGCGCGGGGTCGCAGCCGGCTCCCCCCATCCCCCGCAGCGCCCCTCGCCGCCTACCTCGGCTCCGGACGCCGGGGCGAGGCCGGGAGGGCTCCGGCCCCCGCTGCCGCGCCGGGCGGTTCAGCACCCGCCGGGGGTAGACAGCTCCGCGCCGCGCCGGGCCGGGGCCGAGGAGCCGCCCGGCGGCTGCAGGCGGCTGGGGGCGAGGGAGAGGCGGCCGGCCGGCCGCGGCGCGGGCAGCGAGCGCGGTGGGGCTGTTTTAACGTTGGTGGCATAGAGTAATAATATATGGGGAAGGGAGGCGGGGGAGGAGGGAGGGCAGGAGTAGGAGGGGGCGGGAGGAGCCCTTTCCAGCAAATAAGTGGTCGCTCTCTCTACGGCTGGGGACGGCGAAAACATTTTTTAAAGGAACTCTCTGCAGCGATGTCTTTATACGTTTAAATAAAGCCATTGTTTGGGTAGCGGACCGAAGGCAGGCGGGGTTCCGTTATCACCAGTAGCCCTTTCCCCCCCTCCCCGGAGAAAAAGGAGCACGCCTGCCAACAAGCCGAGAGCGCGCCTCTCCCGCACGCACCCCCTGTGCCGGAGCGCAGCCGAGCGCACCGAGCGCCAGGCGCCGTGCAGAGGGCAGGAACGCAAAGGGGTTAAATGGGAAGGGCCAGGCGCGCTTCCAAACGCCGCGGCGGGAAGGGGCGGAAGCGGGCAGGGCCCGGCCACCCCGCACCGCCCCGGGCTCGGCCCCGCACCGCCCCGGGTCCGGCCGCCCCACACCGCCCCGAGCCCGGCCACCCCGCACCGCCCCGGGCTCGGCCCCGCCGCACCGTCCCGCACCGCCCCGGGCTCGGCCCCGCCGCCCTGCCCCGAGCCCAGCCATCCTGCACCGCTCCGAGCCCGGCCAACCCCCACCGCCCCGGGCTCGGCCCCGCCGCCCTGCCCCGAGCCCGGCCACCCCGCACCGCCCCGGCCCCGTCGCTCCTCACTGCCCCGGCCCCAGCCTCGCCGCCCCGCACCGCCCGGCTCGCAGCCGCCTGACCCCAGCGGAAACTGGCTGGAAAGATAAATGAGGGCTGACAGCCGAGAGTTTATGGACTGAAAATAACCACCCTTAGAAGAAAGAAACCAGCAGTGGGAAATCCCCCATCTGCTTTATTTACTCTACAAATGCTTAGCGTGGATGTAACTGGTCTATTTTCATAGCAGTTATACATAAGAGTGGTTTCACTGTTGTTTTGTTTTCTTCTTCTTTTTCTTCTTCTTCTTCTATTTTTGGTCTATCTTGTTTAAAAGCCTCTTCTGTATTAAGTTCAGATCCCTAATCAGATCCTATTTTTTTGTTCGTTTTAAAATACGAGCTGCTTTTTTCAGAGCAGCTTTTTAAAAAATGCAAAGGCAGAACTCACTGGTGTCAAATGAAAAAAAGAAAAGAGAGAAACATACTAAAGGCGTTGCTTCTCATCGTGCTGTTTCTTAGTACATGATGAGCATTTAGTGACACTGGGCAGGAAAGGATTTTCTAGTTTCAGGTTTTGCTTTTGCCAGATTATTAAAACTGTTGATGCGTAGAAAAGGAGGAATGGGGACAGACAGTAGGAATATATTAAAGCTTCCCATTTTTTCATTCTTGTCTTGCAGCAGTTTTCCTTTTTGTATCGTGCCTAGCTGCTCTTTTGACAAGCCGAGGGGGAAAGAAGTCCCGAGGGGTTGAAAGCTTTGTAGTTCCCTGGCTGGAGGTGGAAAGGGCAGGTTTGGCCTCTGGCACATAAAAGACACAGCCCTGACCCACATAAGCCTGCCTGTCTCTGGCTAGGTATCTTCTTCTTTTATGTCAGCTCTGTGCCAAAATCGAGAGTTTATCAGCCGCCTGCGTGTTTGGGCTACCTCCAGCCAGAAAACTCAGCAGTGCAAGAAATGTTGGGGAACACCACTGATTTCACAGCGACCTTATGCTACTGCCTTGCAAGGAAAAGCTGTGGGTGCAATGTTGTTATCCTCATAGGCTCTGTTCTTTGCTCTACCATCTGTCAGCAGCGAGAGTGGCTGTATGCCAAACGTTTCTTGCAGACCTATAGGTGAATTCAAGTCACAGATTTCAAGTTTATGTTGGAAGCCATAATCCTGAAGATAGTTAGGAAGGCATGGTAGCTTTTTCCTGGACTTTTCCTTTCTTTCTTTACCTGTCCTGTGTATAAGGTGACAGTGATCGTAAAGTGTAGTGGTAGCATCAGGTCTGAGACATCTGAGCAAAACTGGACAGACCAGACAGGAACTGGTGGAAATGAAAGGTATGGACCCCAAACCTGACCAGCTCCACTTGACAGCTGCTTTTTAGCCAGGGTTTACAACTTCCAGAGTTCTGATACACTGAATTTTACATTTCCATTTTGAACCCTACCCTAAAGTTTATGTAAAATCCTAGAACTGTTTGCACTTGACTACAGAGGGAAATGGCAAGAAAGAAACTGTCTCTGGAGTACAACCACTCCCTTTCAAACTGAACTTTACTTCTCTTCACAAACCTGATTTGGCCTGAGAGCATATCAGTATAATAGATGGCATTTGAAACAGAGATGAAAAAGTGATCTGGTATTCTCTATACTGTAGTGTGACTTTTACTTCATTCAGGGTATTTTTTTACCTACTTTAGAAGTTTGTTTGAAATGTCTGTGCCCAGGAGAGCTATGGCTTTGAGAGCAGGGAGAGCTGTGAGGCCCGGTGCGCCTGTTTACCTATCCTACTGATCCCAGAACAGCTCTGGTTTCCAAGGGACTGTAGAGTTCGAATGCAGAAACCTTCATCCCCATGCCACTGGAGACTACTGGTGGAACTGGCACTTACGGTAACAATGCTCAATGCTCTGATGGGTTTAGATTGCAGAGCACCGATTTTCCTCCTGATGACAAATGTTTATCTATGTAACAGCAAGTCTGCTGCTGCTGACGGAGGTGAACAGTCAAAACACTGCTGTCATCCTTACCGCTCCAAAAGCCAGAACAGAAACTGATCTAAGCATTGCAAAGTGCCCCTGAGCTTGGGCAGACTGGCTTTGGACACCCTTACTCCTGATGAGGAACAGATCACACCGAGTCGATCCCACTAATTTTAATGAAGCTATTCATTCACCGTTCGATCTGAGCCTGATAGAATTGGGCCTTTACCTTGTTTTGTCATCAAGCCATTTTTGTAATGGAGATGATCCCTACCATTTTTCATCTTTTTATGTTCAAACAAGTCTTTAATCCGTTAGAGCCATAACTATGTATGGATAACCCGGAAACCCTATTCTGGCAGTCCTGGCTTTGATCTTTATTTTAATACTTCAGTATCACTAGTATCATCCCCTTAAACTATTTACCCTCCGTAAGAACTTATTATCACCTTTTATATCCCCCTTGACAGGAAGAAAGCTAGTGGAGTTTATTTATACATTTATATAAAAAAAAGATAAGGCAGGTTGTGGTACAGCCCCTCAGTAAGGAAAGAGATTTGATTCATCTTTTTGCCTCTCCTGCTTTATTGCTTATGCCTTCTCCTTCTGTTTGTTGTTCCCTTTGTTGTTATTGTTGTTTTCCCATTCCTTTTCTGGTACCTTTTTACATTTTATATTACCCTCACACATTAAAACCTTTCCAACCAGTTTTCCCTCTTTCTTTTCTTTTTTTTTCTTTTTCTTTCAATAGCTGCCCACCAAGGTCACTTCACTTTCTTCAGTTTTCCTCTTTTACCACTGCTGTTTCCCCATGGGGAACTTTTTGACTCCAGTATTCCAGCATCTCTCCCGCTAAAGGGCATCACTCCTAGCACACATCCTCTTATTTGAAGGGTAACAGAGAAAAAGAGAGAAAAAAAAAGATCTTATCTCCACAGGTGCTTATTCCATTGCAAAAAGGAGGACAGAGAGCTACTTCACAAGAGCAGAGAAGACAAAATGCACCTGGGCTTGTGCCAGCAGCTTGTGTGGTGGTGTAATGTGAAGAATTCCACTGCCTCGTTATAATGTTATAAATGTATGGTGCCCAATTATCAGCAGAGGATGCCCTCAGCGACCCCTGCAGACAATGCAGCTGCAGCTGCTGGTCATGTCTCTCTGAATTTCAGACTGGGGCATTAACCAGTGACCGTGTGTGTGAATACACACATCCCACACACCCACCTTGGCGTTGCCGTTATGGGTAACAAACAACACGCCACACTGTAACCTCTCCTCTCTGCTTGTTCTTCATCACATTCTTTACCAGACTTTTCTCCCCAAAAGTACTAGTTCCAGTTGATGCTGGTATTGCATGTTCCGTTTGAGGGGTGATGTGGCAAGGAGGCACAGGAGGGTAGGCTTCCACCGTGGCTTAGAGAAAAAGCTGATGTATATGGTCCATGGGGCAGGGAAGCTTTGGAAATGTCGCTCTGTGCTACCTCCTTCCCTTCTTTCCTTGGTTTTGTAGATTCGCATGAGGTACATTAGGTGGGTGTAACAGTTTTGAAACCAGTTTGGTTCTGTGTTTGGTGTTGTTTTTTTTTAAGCATACATTCAAGTAGCTACTATGTTATTTAGGTTTTTCAAATGTTTGCACATTGATCTGTTCATGAAAGGAATGAAGGCAGAGCTTGGCAGGAGCCCAGAAGAGTGCCACAGAAGCATGGCTGCTGATAAAAAGCTTATCTGTTGGCTAGCAGAAGACTGTATCTGTAATAGAAATGCAGCTACATATTGAATTTTCTCTGTCAGAGGAGTAAATCTGCCACAAAAATATAATTTACAACACAGGACAGTTCTATACAATGGAATTTTATTCAGACTGTGTGCTGAGTATATGCTTGTTATAATGGTTAAATAGCAAAAAATGACACTTGATCCTAAACATTGCTTGTCAAATAGTCACACTTCTGAACCTGTATCTGCCATCTATGAATGAAATTCCATACAGAGGAAAATACTGCTTTAAACATACACGCCAACAAAAAGTGGTAGGTTGGCACAGACAAATTTCAGTAAGAGGTCAGTTTCAGCACTTCTTAACAAATGTGCATTGAAAAGAAAGCACAAAGAAAGCACAACAGACACTAACCTACAATCAGGACTCTTGAAAAATAACATCTCGTGTTTCTGTGATGTAAAAATATCTCAGCCTGCAACCCACTGGAATCACTCCAGGGACATCTTGGCTTTTCTGCTGCGTGAGAAGCCCTCTCTTTGTTGCTGTTCCTGCAGTGGAGTGAGATCCTTTCCATAGCTGCTACAGGCAGCATCCTTAGAAGGGTGCTTGCAGTTCTGAGAGGCAAGAGAATGAGAGTGCTGGACCCTAAGCAGCTGCGTGTAAAGGAGAGCGGGAAACTGTGCACTGCTTTGGACCCGTTTCAGAACACCATTGGTAATGGGATCATAGTCAGCATCTTCACGGTACGATTATTACAGGGAGTTCTTGTCACATCTGCTGCCCTTCTTTTAAAGTAAGCGTGTAGACTTCTGACAGAGCTGGTTTGGTTTCAAAGGTGTTACGGCAGAGGCTGGGTTATGGCTCCTCATTTTGTTCCCTGTGCCTTCTTGAGGAGAGGGTCATAAGAAAGTCCTGAGCACGGAGCTGTGGTCTGTCTCAACCCTCTGCACTGTCCTGCTGTGGGTCCCTGCTCTCCCCAGCTGCCCCTGTGGTCATCCCACTCGTGCCTGTAAGGAAAATAAGTTTATCCGGCTTTTTAAGAAACTAGCCAATGATTATATAAAATTCAAACCTGCCCCAATAGTCTCTTCTGTTAGGGAGGATGGAAGGAGATAGGAAAATGTAATGGCATCCTAAGCATTGGGGGTGGGAGGGAAGGGAGGAGAGGGACAAAGACCCCCAACACAAACAAAGGAAGAGCAAGTAATCTGAACATTGAAGGACCAGCATTTCCTAAGAGCATGGGATGGGCTGAAAGAAAGCAGACATTTGGAAAAGAAGCTTGACTGGGTTAGGTACTTGTATATACAGTTGTAAAGTGGAGGTAAATTGCCACCATGTGGCAATCTCTCCACATGTAAAGAAAATCCTTACATAAAGGGGTAGTGACTTACTGTCCCTGAAAGGGCAGGCAGTATTCTGTGAACTGGGCTAGGGAGCTGATCCATTTGTGACTCACTGAGAAAGGTCTTTTCTCAAGAAGGGAGGCCCAAGTAGCTTTTCTACAGCTTTACTACACATAAGATAAAAAATGCTATCTCTGTTTAGCAAAAGACAATTAGTGAGGAAATTTCCCTGAGTCATGAAGGATCTATAAATACCCTCAGGGATAGGCTTTGCTTTTCTGTTCTGCAAGTAGCTCAAGATCAGAACCTCCCACAAGGTCTCCAGAAACCGTACCCTGAATGCATATTTGAAAGACCAGGAGACCTGTGGAACCTGCCTTGGCTGTAGCTAATGGGACAAAATTTACATGGAGTTCTAGTGGGTTTGACCAAAGCCTCCTCTATTTATTGCAGTGTTGCCCAGGAGCACCGAGTATCGAGAGACTTGGAAGCTGCATGGAGAAACAAAGGGTAGAGGACAAAAAACCAGGTTCACTGGGGAGAAATGTAGGAGGTGATAGTTACGAGTGAGGCCAGACTGACAGGTTGCAGAAACCAGAAACGGGGGCTGCCTTGGGCTTCCCCTTCTCTTTTCAGCTTGGTTTCTGTTAAGTAAACAAGAACTCCTGCACTGCACGCACCAGAGAATCAAGACAGGAGAGGCCTCTTACGAGCATGGGGACTCGTGTCCTGCCAGTTGGTGATGAGATGAGCACTGTTATCCAGCATAAATCTGTGTCACCACTGTAAAGGGAGGTCATTTCTGCCACCACCCCTAGCTGCCCATTCTCACCACCCCTCCTGCGCTCAAGGTAGCTTTCACACAGCCACAAGAATCAATCCAGTTCACGACGGTTATTTTTCAGCATCAGCATCTTGATTCAGAGGTGTCCGTGCCTACACAAGGACAGGAGTGGGGAGGAGTGGCCCCTTGCAACAGCACTGAGAATTTGTACCAGATCCAAAGAGCAACATCTGTGGCCTGAGACATCAGCATCAATCAGGTGGGGAGGCAAGTCGATGAGATGCCAAGCTTTATGCACCTTTTTTTATCAACACAACACCTGGCCTACCTGACATTTCTGCGCCCCTCTCCAGCAGCTAGTTGAGCTGTCCGGTAGCAGGGAGAAAATAGATGTCAGCCAAATCAATAGCACTCACAATGTATTTTATTGCTTCGTTTAGCATTATGTTTTCTGATTTGAAAAACAATTTATTTCTGCCTTTGTCCTCTCTTTCCCTTTGCTAGGTTTTCTTTTCATCTATGATAGTATCTTTTAATATTCTTAAATAAGTACAGAGATTCTGCTTCCCTCTTCCTTATGTTGCTTTCCCTCACTACTTTTCACTCTTCCCTTGCTGCCGAGAAACTCTCTTGCTCCCTCACCCTCCCCTCCTGACATCCAGCGCAGCCTTTCTGCCCTTCTGCCACTGCTCACCTCACAGACAGACACCTCCTGCTTCCAATGCTCAGCTCGTTCCCCACCTCACACCGAGCCCAGCCTTGGCGCACCTTTGTCTCCCCCAAGGACAAGAGGAAAGCGATCTGATGAATGTGATTCCTACAGAAAGAGGTGGGGGTTGTCCCGCCAGTCCTCTGTACTGGCAAGAAACCCTCATTCAGGAGAAAAAAGGTGTGCTTGCCTGTCCCTCAGGCACTAAAGGGTCGTCCTTTTCCTTCCCTTGCCACAGAAGGACCAGCCTGCTGATGGGGTACAATGCTGATCATGAGGTTTTCTTTTTCATATGGTATAGGAGAGAGAGGATCCTCCCTGGGGAGGACCCCTCACATAAGAGATTTTATTTGTGAGAGTGTATTGCCTAATGCCAGTCCCCAAATACATGCACAGCAGAGAGGTTTGCATGAAGAAAGCCCCATCACCTGACTCCTGCGCACCTCCAGCAATCTAGGTCATCAAGGGACTTGGGAAGCTGTCACCATTTAGCCTACTGGGAAGTACTGATCTTGAAGAAATGCAAGGTCCTCTCTCGTCCAGAGTCGGAAGGTACAAACACAACTATGAATCCTACAGTCACACCAGACAGCCTGGTTCATCAGATTCAAATTCTTTCTTATGTTGATTTTGCACCACTGTAACCACTGATTTCAATAGCTTGAGCTGATTTTCCACCATAGCACGTACGCAACATGAAATATGCACAGAATCAAGTATACACACTGGCTTGTTCCTCTTTATACTTCTGCTAGTGTCCTGTAGGAATGGCTAATCCACTTTCAGGCCTCCTATTCATTGCTCGAGTTTCATCCTTTCCCAGGACACATCACGTGGGAAACCCACTTCTCAAAAAATCCCCCAACCATTACCAATCTGATTTCAGTTTTCTTCCTATACTTGCTTTGATACCCACAAAGATAAATGAAATGGCAATATTTGTGAAATAACTAGTCTACTGCATGCATATTTAAACCTGAAACTGCCAGCATATTATCCCAGCTGCAGAGAGATTAGTCAGAATCTCCCTCCTCAACTTTTCCCTCCTAAGTCTCTTGCTGGGCTCTTGCCTCCTCTGAGTTGATTCCACTTTTAATTTTATGTTTCCATCAATAGCAGAGAAGTAAAACAGCTGACAGGGACAGATAAGGGACTTAGCCCACTATAACCACCATCCAACTCCAAATTGGATTGACTGGCTGAGTGCCCCCAAATCCTCCATGGATATGCAATTTAATAGAAAGAAAAAACTCCACACACAAAGGAAAATATGCAGAAAATAATAAGGCCACTTTATGAAACATAACAGTTTCAGCAATGTGTATATGCTTATAGCCTTAATTCAAACAAAATATAACATACGTGTTCTTGTGTTACCCAAGGAAAAAAGAACCCCTGCTGATTATTTAGTTTGTCCTTTTACTAAATGATTTAATTTTTAGTAAGCCATTGCCCAAGGAAGAACACAAAGAAAGGCCATATCATATCAGCCTGACGATGAACCTGGTTCCACCTTGTCTTTGACAGCAGCCAGTAATGGATAGTGAGGGAAGAATACAAAGTAGGAGTGCAACAAAACAGATGGGGCAAAAAGATGCTAATGAGAATCTGAGGAAGAAGAAAAATAGGTTAAGGCAGATGGAGGAACTAAAATAATTCCCTTCCTTTTGTAGACAGCTGTATATGCACTGTATCAGTGCACAGGAGGCTTTACTCCCATGGATGAGCGCCCATGGATTTCTGGAGAGGCAGCTCCAAGCAGGAGCAGCGCTCTCGGCTGTGCATGAGTGCTCCTCTACCTGGCAGCAGCGATGGAGATGGGTTCTCCTGCCTGCAGGGGTGGAGCGGCAGGGATCTGGCCAACCATTCATTTTTAATTATTTTATTTTAATTTTTTTTTAGCTTGAGATGTCGCCCTTGAGATTCAACCAGTTTCAACTGCAAGCAGAAATTGTGTATCTTCAAAGTATATGCTGGCATCTTCGTAACTGTTCAGTTAATGGGAAGATTAAGATTATAACAGTCTCAGATCAGGCAGATCTCTGCCCTAGTAGTGTGCTGTGCTATCCTCATCTCTCCCACTCACTAGCCTTTTAAATTATTCCATTTGGCTTCACAACTTGCCTTCCCTTGATCTCCTAATAGGCTGGTGACCCCCTGATCCTTTTCCAGGAGCTCTGCCTGCAACCTAACCTTTCCAGGCTGCCAAACTTCCATTTGCTCCTCATTTCCCTCCCGCTATGCCACGGGTGTCATCAGTCCCATTCTACGTCTCGAGCTTTCCATTTTCTTTCATTATTTTTCTGCTAGGGAAACTCAGTTTAGCCTTTTCACTGATGAACCACCACCGTAGTTGCTGAGTAACAAAAAATCAGCGGAATATGTCGACGTTTGCAGCAGCTCATTTAGCAGAACCACAAGTGTTTTGCACGAGGAGAGTGTGGTGGTTTCTGTTTGCTCCTAATAATTGGAATATATAAAATTGAATGCTGTGGGGTTGTTGTGGTTTTTTTCTGATTTGGTAAAACCCAGTCTCCATTTGTGATCTATGCACAGTGCAAGTCCTCAAGCAAGAGGTGGAGGGTGGGATTCATTTCACCCTAAGAGCATGGCTCATCCCACAACAGGACAGGCGACTCCGGCCATGGGGACCAGCCACCGACTGCCCCACCTGTGCCGCTCCAGGCAGCCGGTGAGGTTAGACCTGACACCCCACCCTTCAGGTGGGCCAAGTGGGATGAAGAAATGTTGTCTCCAGGGACTTTGCTTGCTAAAGTGACAGCAGCACCCCCAACCAGGGGCTGCAGAGGCACTGCAGATGTGAATGCCAGAGGTGATGGGGCGGGGAAATCATTCTTTTGGCAAAACGCCACTTTGTACAACAGATCCCCACTCTACTCACTGTCCTGTCTGCTCCTGGATGTCAGGTTATTTCTGGCGTTGCTGACAGCTGTTTCTGTTCATACGACGACTGTGGGTAGCAATGCTAGCTCTGACATTCAGACTTAATTGACCCTCATCCCTCAAGGACATGGAGCAGAACAAAGAAAGGCTACGCTATAAATACACTGAAATAGGCCATGCACCCTTATTCTGGAGAGCCCTTCATCTCTCCTGTCATCATCTGCCCAGGGGTTCAGTGAGGCTGTAGGCTCTCCGTGGTGCCTGTCCCAGGCGGGCAGCCAGCAGCAGCCTCATGGCATTTTGGATCATGCATGTAAACCTGTTCTACGTGAGTATATATACGTAGGACACACCTGTTGATCAGCTCAGAGTAATTTCAGCCTGCTTTTCTGTACCTCCATCACAAGCAAGAGAAGGTGGGTGGGAATCGGGGGAAAGAGGTCTTCAGGAATTCTGGAAGAGGCTGCAGAGGTGACCCCAGCGAGACCAGAAAGGCACTTGCCATCCACTTGCTTCTTCCTCTTTAATATTTAAAATTTCAAATATTTTTACTGAGCCATTTGTCAGTCCATTACTTAATAATGACAAGATCACTCTAAATATTAAATAAGCGTGGGTTTGTGATGTTCTGAGACACTCAGCTGAATGGCATTCTATAATAAGAAATGCAAACTATTTTTTCTGTGCATTTTTTTAATTTTACATCTCTATTTAAAAAGTAAAGAAAGTGTGCCTTGAATATGTAATATAAAAAAGTGGCTGCCTTCATATTCCAGCAATACAAATACAGCATGACAAACTATATACATATATACACACACACCCTACTCATCCTACACAGCTGGTACTAAATATGTATTTTACATTTACCCAGTAACTGCTCTTCATAGTTTCTTTCCAGATGCTCAGGGATGAGTTAAACATCACTTTGATTACAGGGGGATGCATTTCCCCATATCAAAAGCTAGCAAAAGGAGCTCTTTTGATAGCGAAAGAGACAGCCAGTGGTGCTTAAAACAAGCAGATCTCCTGGGGGAGTGTTTGAAGCGAGCTGCAGACCCTGATCAAAGCACAGGTAATGTAAGCAACACAAGGCTAGAAGGAAGAAATCCTGCCTTTTCTAAGGCCAGCACACACTTTTGGAGAAAATGGGCAACTTTTGATACAAAGGCCTTCCTTCAAGTCTATCATTTGGTCTAATAAAAAGCGTTGCGTCTCCCTGCCTATGTTGCTTCTCTTGTGTTCACAGACCACTGCTGAGCCGGTGCTCCTGCTGCTACAGCAGAAGTAAGGCTTGCTGGCAGACATGATTGATGCCACACTGTCTGTCAGTTTGGGGGAATCATCTCAGATTTTAATTATTCCAGTACAGAAATGCATCTCCCAAGGAGAATTTATTTGAGTTATAGAAAGAGAGCTCTGTCAGACGAAGAAGAAACAAGCAGCTGAAAGATGTGTTTGTCAAAGCCCAACACTCCTATTACAACAATGGCAAAAAAGCCCATTTTCCAACATGGTGAAGGTTACCGCAGAGCAAAGCTGTCTGAAGTCTCCGCCTCTCACAGTCACTCTCTGGCTTTGTGCAATTTTATTCCATTGACTTCAGATATTTATTTGTTTCTTAATCTGTAGCTAATGCACCCCTCTGCCCTACCCGACTGTCTGGTTGCCTGCCAAATTGAGATGAAAAAAGCTCTTCTGCCACTTTCCCCCAAAAGCTGCAAGACTGACAAGAAGCACATCTGACGGACAAGCAGAGAGCTGAGAAGAGCCCTCTCCAACTCACATTTGCAAGGAGCTCACTGCTGCTTGGCTCTTCCTCACCTCTCAGCAGCAGCTTCTTCCACCCTGAGGACTTGTGACCTCTGTGGGGAAGGAGGCTGAGCGGATGGGAAAAGCCTGAGCCACGTGTAGTATGGCAGAGAGAAAACAGTGGGACAGGGAGGGAGAAGGGAAAGGTGATTAACTGGGGTAAGAATTTCTGCAAAGGCAGTGTTCGACACAGAGATGGGCAACAGCTTGGAGAAGAGCCTCAAGTTCGTGTTTGGGCTATATAAGGACATAAAACAGATTTTGGGATTGAAACTGATTCATCCTGAACATCAGCTGCGTGCCTTGGAGAACTCATGGCATGGAACTGAACTGAGGGGAGGCAGGTACGAGTCCTAGGAGGGGAATGTGGCTCTTTTGTGAGAAGCTTGTTTGAAACTGCCCCTGCTTCACTGGGGTGTGCGCAGGGTTCCTCCAGGGGAAGGAGCAAGACAAGAGGGACAAAATATTAAGCCAAGTTGGGGTTTTTTTGTGCTATTAAGTGAACCTTTTAGTGAAGCATTTTGATTGAAGGCGATGCTGACACACGCTCCCCTGGTAGATCTGCCAGTTTGCTTCCAAACAGTCTGTGATCAGAGGAAGACTTTCACCAGCCTGCTCCACTGCCAAGCAGGCAGGTAAGCAGGAGCGAGACAAGGTGGGTGACTAATTTCCAAATGTCAGGGTCTGCCTTTAACTTTCTCTCGCCCTGGGTTTTACAGAGGCAGGCTGCCCGTTTGTGGTGGCAGTGCCTTGGGCAAGAGGACTCTTACTGCTCTTGGGATGCTGGCTACTGATGCTGCACACTGACTCTGCAGTAATCCCTGAGGAATGCGTCTTCATCTGTTTCTTCAGAGGCTGTTTTTTTCTCGGTCTGTGTAATATTGTGTGAGAAGCTGCTGCAAAGCCCTGCGCAAATGTCACTTGCACTTTCCTTGTCAGTGAAGAGCTGAGCTCTTGTTACAGATCCTGGCTTTGTACCAGCATATACCTGTTTATTCCTCTTACAGACAGATATGGTACATTGTGTACAAGACTCTCTGGAGAGCACCTATGTAATTTGACAATAACACATTGCCAAATGTATTCCCTCTCAGAAACAGAAGAAGAGACAGTATTTCCTGAAATAAACACATCCCCCATCTATCCAATCCTTCCATATTCCTTCAGACAAAGACCCGAGAAAAGAGGTTAAATTGTAACACTTCCCTGAAGGCTACTCACAGTCCTTGTCTGACCTAGGACACGGCGTAGCAGAGATCTTCACTGGGAATGTTGCATAGCCATGGAACGTTAGACCTAGGCACATGGTCTGTAAACCCCCAACAGCTTTTAATGGAAGAATTGATTCTGCAGCAGTCAAAAATCAAATGCTGAGGTATATTCAGAAGGAAACAAGAAAACCCTCCAGCTGCTGAGAATGAAGGTGTTGGCAATGTCCATCAGTTACTGCCCATCAGATTGCTCACACTGCAAACCATCAGGTGGTTTTGACAGCTGTGCTCTGCTGAGGCTTTAACTTCTCTGAAAACTCTCAGGGGTGATGCAAAACAGGGTAACCCCATTTATAAGTCACATATGTATGGGTAAACACAGAAAAGCTACGTGTAAAGGTGCAAAAAGAGATGTGAATGGAAAAATAAGAGCTCTTCACCATGTACATGTCCTGGTTTTGGCTGGGATACAGTTAATTTTCTTCTTAATAGCTGATGCAGTGCTGTGTTTTAGATTTGGTGTGAGAACAATGTTGATAGCACAGGGATGTTTTTTGTTGCTGCTAGGTAATGGTTATGCTGAGTCAAGGACTTTTAGGTTTCTCAGGTCCTGCCAGCAAGAAGGCTGGAGGGGCACAAGAAATTGGGAGGGGACAGCCAGGACAGCTGACCTGAACAAGCTGAAGAGATATTCCATACCATGGAACACAATGCTCAGTATATAAACGGGGGGTGGGGGGGCAGGGGGCATTGTCCGGGGCCTGTTGATCGCTGCTTGGGGATCGGTCAGCAAGTGGTGAGCAATTGTATTGTGCATCACTGGGTTTCTTTTCTCTCTTCCCTTTGGATTTTATTCCTCTTCCCTTCTCCCTCTTTTTAATTATAACTGTTATTATTATTATTGGGTTTGTTTTATTTTATTTCAGTTATTAAGTTGTTCTTACCTCAACCCTTGAGTTTTAAATTCCTTTCCGATTCCCCTCCCCATCCCTCTGGGTGGTGTTACCAGCTGGAGTTAAACCACAACACTACATTAAAAGAAATTTGAGAGGAGCTCCCTCCCTCCTGCATACATTTCAGCATGGCTGTTCTTGTTTTTCTCTTTTCCCCTTTCTCCTTTCTGCCTTTCTGACCATTTCAGTAACTGTTTTAAGGGTGCTATTTTTTCAGTATTGTTTCCAGCAAACTTTTCTTTCCTTTTGCTGCATCTTTTCCTTTCTTTCTTTACTGTCTCACTGGTTACACACCGCACCCTACTGCTGGGGCAATATCCCTGAAACATGCACTGCAAATTTGTTTATTCCTCCCCATTATCTTTGCTCCAGCCAAAGCCCCAACGATCTCTGAACTCTGCTCCTTCTTCCCTGCAGAGGTCTTAGCCTCAAAAAGAGGCTTTTCTTCTCTCTTAACCTCTTTCTTATTTCACTGCTGCTTTTTCAATGTCATTATCTCTCTGTTCCACCACCAACACAACCACCTCAAAGCTGCCTCTGCTTCTTGTCTTCCAATCTCTCCTGAGACTCTCCTCATTGAATTTCCCATAAGGATCCCTGCAAAGATCACAAGACCCATAGAAACCCCTGCCACAGTGATGAAATATGCATCGGCTCTACCTGCACTGATAGCGATAGCCCTTTCGAGCCTCCCATGTCAATCATGAACTCCGCTGTTCACATGGTATCCTGCAAAGATGATAAACTGAACACGGACTCCTGCAGAGAAAATAAAAGCCGGAAGGGCTCCCCTGGTGCTTCACATTACACTGAAGCTTCAAAAAGGTAGGGAAAGATATATTCAACCTTTGCAAGACAAGGAAGTGCAGCAAAATGTTGCAGAATGACTCAGTTAAAGGAGATACAGGAATGTGAAGGAAATGCACGGTGCTGGGTTAAGATGCAAGGGGATCCAGAGCAGAGTGCTGTAAAACTTAGGAAGCTTCAGAGGGGGAAAAAAGGAGACCGGGAGGAATTAGAGCCTGGCAATTCAAAGTTAAGTTAAACCCAGCTGTTGCATATATAGACAATCAGGACCAAGTCAGCTTAGAAAGGGTTAAATCTGCCTCAGCACCTCGATGCCCCAGGCTCTCCAATAGTCAGTGCTTGTCCCTCTTAAGTATTTGACACCCTAAACCCTCTGTAGCTTTATCAGTTCTTTGGCCCACATTGCTGTCATCCTAAACTAGGTCTAGCACAATTTAAGCTGCAGAGGACACACATAAGGGAATACCCTTGCACACAGGGCTGTAGTCTTTTTGAAAATTGTTAAAGCTTGAAGTGGTTCGCAATTTCCCAACCACTGACATCAATAAATTGTATGAGGAAAGCGGGTTGGAAATTAATCGAGTCTTTGGATGAAGTAGGAGAAGAAAAAGAGGGCAGGCACTGCTGCTGTTTATCAGAGCAAGGACAGGAGAAAAGTCTGTGGTCTTCTCATGGCCCTTCAGGCAGGTTCTTAGGTACAGCCACGGCTTGCTCTGGGGCCAAGGTGCTAAACAGACTTGAGCTCTTCCCCCTCTTAGCATGAGGCAGCGCGAACAAGCAGCACCTCCATCCAGAACATGGATACGTCCCTCCTTCACTGACTAGCTGACCAGGGACTTTAAAACCACATGACACCACTACTGACATTCATATATGCAATTCCTTTCACATGAATAAGTTTTGCAGGTGAAGCTTTTGCTCAAAACCAACAGATTCTGCTTAAACTGTCTTAAAATGTAGCTTGCCCTAACTTGATTTTTCTACTGTTTTTATATAACCATTTGCTTCTACACCAGAGAACAGGTAATGCCAGCTAAACATAAATTTATGCCGGTATGACTTTAATGACTTCATGGAGTTGAATTAAGTGATGTGTTTAGCCTTGCTTAGTACTATTCTCTTCCTTCTGTTTTTGATAAATTAACCAGATGTGATCATGGGTTTTTAATAAACTGACAAGGTCTAATTTCTTCTTACAGCTGTGGGCTCCCCACCTGATAAGCATAAAACAAGGCTTACTACTACCACTATTTTTAGTTATCTTTTAACCTACATTGTTCTTATTTATATTTCACTTGAGTGTTTAATTTTTTATTTGTCCATTATTTTATTTTTTGCCTAAATACCAGTGGAAATGAAGCAATGCGTGATGATTGAGAAAAATTACCATATGAGCAATGTTTAAAATCATATAGTTCTACAGTGCTGTAAATTGGGAGGAGAGGAAGAGCCAGGGGAGAATAATCCCTTGTTCAGGCTAGGCTGCCTCTATCATCCAAGAGGACAAAATTAAGACAGTAGGGCATCACCAGGCTGCACTTCCACTGCCATCTGAAAGGTGCCCAAGGGGAGTTGCGCTGCGCTAGCTCAAGCAGTTTTCTTTCCCATCTGCTCAAGTTGATTTAGAGAAGTGCATTATGCAACCCAACTGCTCGGCTGCAGTCCTGCTACGCTGAGGTTCAAATGGATGTGGCAGCGCACTTAACACTTCAGGAGAAGTTTTGAGGAAAAGGAGTGATTATATCAAACCAGGCTTTTCAGTCTGCGATCGTAAAGGTATTGCCGTATGGCTATAAAAAAAACCAAGCAAGCAAGCAACCAACCAACCAAAAAAAAGACCTGAGGAAAGATGAAGATTGAAACTGAGAAAAGCCAATGTACACTCATTGTATTATCAAGAAGGACTAATAGCATGAAAACCAATCAGGACAAAACTGAAGACACATTACCTGCACAGCTTGGCTGTTTGGCAGTGAAACAGTGATGTTATCATATACCAGCAACCCAGGGCATGGTCACCTGCAGTCCTTCAGGTTGTCTCACGTCACTGCCAGTATGGGGAGTAGCAACTGTAAACCACACATGTTACGTGCTTCTCCTCAGCTAAAAAAAAACCCCAAAACACAACATTTTGGTGGCTATTCATGAAATGTGACAAAACATCCCTTTGAATATTTAGTTTAATTACTTCCTTCTTCAGATTCCATACATTTTCTGTGATAAAAACTATCTGATGGTGTACACAGGCTAGTATTACAAATGACACCCTTTTTCCTGATTTATGTGACTGTTATGCATGCCCCCAACTCTATTTGGCAAACCGGTTTTGCTCTAAGGACCTAGGCCCCTACGGAAAAAGGGTGACAGCAAGTTTGTTCACCAGCCCTTTTCTGAAACATTTAACATTCAGACACCTCAGACATCCAGTTGCTTTTTAAGACAATGATCTGTGTGACCAACCGTTTCTAGCTCAATCTACCCCTCTTTCTTCCAGAGGTGGGCAAGAGACGCCGAACGCTATCACTGCGCTGATTCAACAGGGCGATGGGAACCTATCCCAGGCTGTTATGTCACAGGTTTGCACTAGTCCCAAAAAGCCCATTTTCCCTCAGAACAGTCCAGGAAGATGTGGCTGTACAGGATGAAAAGCTAAAGAGGCCATACCTCCCTTGACAATACAGTTGCATCTGGTGCTGACTTCAAAAATCCCCCCCCCCGTGCACTGATTTGGCACCGTGCTGTGTTCATTTATTACGAACAGCTGGAAGAGTCATTGCTGCCGCTGGGTGCATTTGACAACCAGGCTGCTGCCTCCACTGAAAACTGACCTAAGTTCATTTTTGAGGTTGAGTATTGGTTACTCAATGAGCAGAACATGCACAGGCCTTTGATACGGAGCTTATTTCAGTCCAAGGACCCAACACAATTTCCTTCTACAGCTAAGGTCAACGGATAGACTGTCACTGACTTCCATGAGATTTGGATCAGGCTCTGTGGGACTTGTCTTAAGAATGCCAGAGGTCTCTGGAACATACTAGGAAGTATCTTCCTACAAAAATCTTGGAAACTATCTTAAATTGCATGCTTCTTGCAGTTTTAACTAGCTAGGGCTTTGCTCGTATTTCATTAAATGAATGAGAATTAAAAGTAATTCATTTTCAGAATCAAGTCTAGAGAACAGACAGCAAAGCATTTAAGTTCTGAAATTATTTAAAAATCACAGTATTTATAAATCATTGCTTGTTTATCTTCTGATCTATGACAGGTCACCTAAGTTATATAAAATTATCATCCTACCTCTCTCTCTCTCTGCCTCAAAGCAATATCAGAGCAAAGAATGACTCAACAACAATAAAGTTGGTAAATATAAATGGCTTCATCAAAAGAATGAGTGCCACAGGATGCAAGTAACCTGTTTTCAGAGCATTGACAGAATTATGTCAATTCTAAAAATATGTCTATTCTAAAACTTTTCATAATCATTGAAACATAAAAGAGCTGGTTCTTGTTACTTTTTGCTTACCATTGAAAATTGATGAGCATTGTGAGACATCTTAAAATTATGTCAGGTCACTGATGTTTAAAAAGTTCTGAAAACTCGTATTTAATTAAAAAGCAATTGCACTCTGAAAGGTGACCACGTAAAAATGGCAAGTTGAACTCAAAGCATGTATACTTTGCACTCCAAATCTTACTTCTCACACTGTAGGGGTTTGTGGCCTTCTATAAATTACATTTGGTTCACCCTGCCACAGTTTCTAGAAAAGAAGCTGAAAGAGTAACGAGAGTGAGAAGGAACAAATACCTTTTGCCTGTCAGATCTGTAAATTCAAGAGCTGCAAAACATCTCCACCACTTCTGTCTCATTAGCAGTCTTTAGGGATGCAAGTGGAAATCAGATTATTGAAGGGCCTTACAACTGACTTTCCGGATGTTTTTTTTTACTATTACCTACATTTATACATCAGTACAAAGTTGCAAGTTACTGAGGCACACAAATATAAAGAAACGAGAGCATATGAAACAGTAGGCTTGTACAATGTAATGTTATCAAATGTTCGTTTTCACGGCAGGTGTGGGACTTGTTAGCGATCGTATTCTGATGGCTCCTATTTCAGCAGTCTCTGTAGGCTTCCATCTTCCTTGGCCAATTCAGCCAAGAAAGCCAGAGAATCCTTCAGTCTGCATTTGCCCAGGCAGAATGACTCTGATTTTTTTCAGACTTGCCAAAAATACTTCAGAAAACCCTGTTCTTCCCTTCCGGCTCATTTGTGTACCTGTTTGTTCCTGTCAGTGACTGATCATGGCCGCAGCAATCGGCTTGATCTCATCTCGTTTCCAGCACAGATGTTTGGGTTTTGCAGCTTCCCCTCTTTGTGGACATTTGTTGTCGCATTTCCACCCGCAGGGGGTTTTAGTCTTTTGTTTGGTTTAAATTTAGCTTTTGTTTTCCTTTTGCGACCTTAACCCATACCGCAGATTGCTTTTTAGTTTAGGCTCTGTCTGTGCCACCCTCCAGACGGCAGCCAGCTGCAAAATGGCAAAGAAATGACGGGATCATCGTATGGCTTGACCTCGCCACATGTGTGGGTTGTCTCCAGCAATCCAACAGGTGCCTGAGCAGTGCGCAGGGATCGTTGCACGCCAGCACAACTCTCACCTGGCAGCAGCAGCTGTTGGCATTACAGCTCTTCCCCAGCGGCTCTGCCAAGGAAGAACAACTCTGAAAAGCTGGAGGGACTTCAGGGAGGGAAGATGAACTGGGCCTTTGGATTCCCCGGTGCTCTGGATGTGTTCCTCTCAGTCTGCGTGTCTGTCTGGGACAATGGTGTCTGGCTACGATAAATTGAGAAGAGCGATCGTGTTGCGAAGCATGCCAGAGCTTGGCATGCGATGAGAGGGAGCATCCTCCCTCTTGGCAGGTACAGCTGCAGTTCTGGGGCAGGAGTCAGAGAAGCAACCACACAGTTTGCAGGGCCTGAGAGGGGCATTTCTAATAGAAAAGGAGGGAAAAGAAGAGGGGCAGATTGGTTTTGTGCTATTTGAAATGTGAACTGCTTTGGTAGTATTTCTCTCACAGGTTCACCTCGGGTAGAAATCTGGTATCATACATCAATTACACCAAGAAGTTATTTTCAAGTGCTACGTTTGCTACATGGAATAAATTTTATTTTTAAATACTGACAGTATTTTAAAGTTATTTCCTTGCCTATACCATTATAAAAGTTGATTGCCCACACTAAATAAGGCTCAGTCTTGCTGCTGTTTGGGTGCCACATACTGAAATGCTGCAAGAAGCAATGATCATAGCTCAGTTAGCTGAACATCTGCCTCTGAGTCAGTAATTACCAAGTGCCCCTGCATTGAATTTAGGGGTCACTGGGCTGCTGAATGCGCTGTTCTTGTATGAAATATGAAACAAAAATTCTAATCACTTGTTGGCCATTAAATAACTGATGACAGCTTTCATCAGAGACTCACAATAGCTTTGCTCCTCTAACTGTGCCAGGTAATTACTTTCTCTCTACCTAAATGAACTTTCAATTACAGAGAGTACTTTTCTCCTCTAAACTGTTTAGAAATAATGTTATGCACTGTTAAATTATTGCCCTTGTCCCGCCTTGGAGGTGGCTCAATTTCAGCACAAGACAAAAGAGATCCAGGTCCGTTCAAGATGCTCCACAGAAGCTTTGGCCCAGCCTCGATTTGACTCCCGGACACTGTGCTCCCCAGGCATCTCTGTAGCCTCATCCATCCTGCGCGGCCCCAGCTGCTGAAGGAAGAGGCCCCCCTGAAATCTGCTCATGACAGCTTGCGTCGGAGCACAGGCTGCTGCACCACCAGGCAGTGCTCCCGCCCAGGCGGAGGGCAGTATGGGGTAACGGCACTTGGCCCAAGCTGAACTGAAGGGTACGAATTGGTTTTTTTATGGTCTCACTTTTGCATTTCATTATTCAGCAGTTTAGTTGAGACACAAATCTGTCTACTTGCATTGTGGGAGAGAAAGGCCATTTTTCAAGAACGCAGGTACATCTGAATATAAAACTATGCCCCCCTCCCCAGCAAGCATTACAGCCATTCACAGCTGAAGAGGAGTTTATCTCCCGAGCAGTGTAATCTACATCTATCTTGTGGAAATACGTTATTTAGCAAAATTCTGTATTCAGCCTGGAAAAAAAATATCTCAGATATACGTTTACTAAGGAAGAACGCAGAAGAAAGAAGCAAGAAATACGGTCTCTTTATTAACATTAGTTGAAGAACATAAAAGCACATAGAAACTTCTATGCTTGCTTACAACTGACCATTTTGCAGACAAATAAGTAATTATTTTTTTAAAAATTATTGACTACTACTCCTCACTCAAAAATGCTTCAAGGCAGATATCAAACTGCTAGAGAATCTGCAATATTCTTCACTTTGCAAGCACAAATCCTTCTTACTTCTTCTGCACACCCTCAGCCATCCCTGTTCAGCAGTGCTTTCTGCCGTGCAGTTTTGCCGGCAGATTTAGAACTCCTGTCATTTTTACCTCGCACGACCTTGCCCCAGCTTACACAGCATCCTCCAGATTTGACCCTGATGCAGATCTCACTAAAGGAAAGGGTCTGCTCAGTGTCACTAGGATAATAAGACAAATACCCTTAAAGCCTGTAGCTCTGATCCCCTGACTATCTGCTTTCAGTAATCAGATTCTGGAAAGCTGTTACTGTAAGTCAAGGCGGTACTGTTAAGAATAAGCAGCACAATGTTGTGAGGCTAACAAACTGAACTAACAGCAGAGCAGCAGCAATAAATGCCCCCTCAAGCCATCTTTTTGAAGAGGCAAATGCTTATCAGAATGCTATTGAACTCATAGGAATGGGAGAAAAAAGTATCAAAAGGCACTTTGAAGTCCTTCTTTCCTTTTGTATTTTCGACACAGTAAAAGGAGGCGAAGGGAAGATGTTCAGAGCCATTAAGAGCTGTGGGCATGAGGCTCGTTTATTACATAATTATCACGCAAAACTGCTGGATTCTTTCATGGGTATGAATTTTATCATAATACTGAAATTAACTCCTAAAGCCTACCATTTTTTCTCTTTTCATTCGAGGGGATTTGCTTTTACCAGCTGATACAAAACACTAAAATGGCTTGCTTTCTTAATTGCAACAGAAATTCCAAAGAAAAGGACACATGCAGGGATGTGAATTTAGTGTAGTCTAAACGACAACTCTTCTTTCTGCTAGAGTTCACACAATGGGGAAGAACCTACAAGACTGGAGAGGTAGGGAAAAAAAAGCTGATACTGCTCCATCTAATTTGATAAAGTGAAAGGTCAGTGAGGAGATTTTAAAACCAATGTTGGAGAGCACTGAGTGATGTACTATGAAGACTTACAGTTTGCTCTAAGGTTAAACAGAGATGTCAACAAGCCAGATTTTGGCATCATTAGGAAAATAAATAGTTGGTTACCTTAACTGTAAGTCCCACCAACTTTACTATGAGATCAAGCTGTTATTTCTCCTGAGCATAATCCTTCCTACAATCCTGAACCAGAATTTCTGATATGAAAGTACAGACTTTGGTTCTTTTTTTCCCTTTCTCAACACAAACCAGCAGCACTTGGTAACTGATGGCAGTGTAAAAAAAAACAGCAAGAGAGAAGAATCAGACCCCTCATCACTGCAGAAATGTATCTGCCTATTTGCCACATGCACATACTCTATGGATTTCCATACTGCTTCTCACTGCTTTACGCTAGGCATAAAATAGTTCAAAATTCCAAACCATTTTCCTTGTGAAAAGGGGAAACAGGGCTCTGCTTTAAGTAGCTTCCACTTGCAAACAAAAACATTATTGCTGGCTGGAAGATGCCTTCAGTGGTGAAACTGTTACTCACACATAGTTACAGATCTCTACAGACCAGTCCCTCTGTGTAACTTCTGATTCCAGCTTTCTTCTGAAGCTATTGCCCTTGCTCTGCCCAGTCCTGATCACCTTTCTGTCATACCTACCCTCCATGTCCTAGACATGTTCTTTCCCTCCTGTTGTCAAAATTTTGCTTACACAGGCACTGTGTATCCTCCCAATGAATGAGGAAAGGAAAAAACCATCACGTATGAATATGTAAATTAAAAATATACCATAACACATTTGTGCAATGAAATGGTATGGGATATCTCTCTTCTGGCACTTCCTAACTCTTTATGACATAAGTTACATATATTTTTGATGGGGTTTTTTGTTTGTTTGTTTGTTTGTTTTTAGGTAACGTCCTTAGGAAAGGGCAGTTTAGATGAGTAACACATTTCTGTAGTTCAATTCTAGGAACCAAGAAAACCTGAGAGGTTTATACAACTAAAGAAAGCTTACTCCATAACCAAAAGTCATAACTGGAAAAGACTTCGGCTTCCGTTATCCTGGAATTATTCCTGTTGTAACTAGGTCAGACTAAATAAAGCAGTAGATATAAATTCTAAAGGATAGTTATGAATTTAATATGAATGAAGGCTAGATAAGGTTGCCAACTGAGAAAAGTGTAACTGAGAACCCAAGAAGTAACTTTTTTTTCCCAGATGACAAAGTTGAGCAGTAAGGCAGCATAAAGATTTTTGCAGTACTGAAGATACGGTAACAAGGTGCCTAAAGGATCCAAGTGTGAAGAAAATGCACTTAGAATCTAATGAGATCAGGCAAGCTGAAAAAAATAATTAAGTGAAGCTGGTTTAGATAAAATAAGAATATTCACAAGCTTTTCCAAATGGCTGTCATCTGGAAGAAAAAAGTGTGGTGGGCTAGGAGGAGAACAATAAGCAGGAAGATAATAAAGTGCCTACATCCTTGGCAAACGGAATGTCTATTTTTGCTGTCAGGTACCCTTGGCCTCAAAGGACGAAGGGTTTGTTGTCGCTTTTAATCTACAATAGGGATGGCTGTAAAATGCCTTTAGTTTCATAAAAGCTATCAGCACTGTTTCATTTTTCACACTGGACTTGGGCAGAAGTGGCATCATGCCACACAGAGGAAAAAAGAGCATCTTCTTGATACTAATGTACAATGCATTAAAAAGCACATCAGGTTGTCCGAAAAATCCCTAAAGTAGTGTGTAAACATGAATACAGAGCGGCAAAGCCTCCGCCACTGCAAGTGGTTTTCAATTGTCACAGCATTCTATTACATTTAAACTATGAAAAAGCCATGTGAGCGTGGGAACAGAACTCAAAACAGCGTAAAAGCTTAGAATCACTGCATCTGGTTGTTTCTGGAAGAGAAAACCTCACAAAACAAAGCAGGGCCGAGGCAACAGGGCTGCACCCTGAAACCATCTGGCTTTGCAACGGCAGCGGCCTCCCGAACTCCAGCCTTACGGCCTGCTTCCCAAACGGCCGTAGTTTATTCAAGAGACTCCTCAGACAGAAATAACTCAGGAAAAAAAAAAAAAAAGGGGGTGGGGGGGAGGAAATAAAAGGTGCAGAAACACACATGGCTGTTGGCACGCTGGGGCTGTGTGGCTGCCACAGCAGACTGGCGCAGCGGGGGGATCCGGGCCCGCGTCCCCCCCGCAGCCTGCGGGCCTGTCTGCAGGGCAGAGCAAGGGCCCGCCCGGACAGTGAACCTGGGTCAGGGAGAGCCCTCCCCGGGCTCGCGGAGCTGGCACACCACGCGTTGTTTAGCTTGGAGCTAAAAAGCCTGTCGATAGGCAACACGGCTGTGAGGATGAGAAGAGAAACGCCCCGGTGGGCAAGGGAGGGCATCTCCCGTTACCGGCGGCTGAAGTAGCGCCACCGCCACAGGGCGAGCGGCAACCCGCCGCCGGCAGCGCTCACATCGGCCCGAGCCCGGGGGCTCAGCCCCGTCCCCGCAGCGGCCTCCCCCCTCTCCCAGCCGCGGGCAGGCGGCCGCCGCGGGGGGCTTCCCGCCGGGCCGAGCCCCCGGGCCGAGGCGGGAGGCTCGCCCGAGGGGAGGCGGCCCAGCACGCCGCGCCTCGCCTCAGACAAAGCCGCCGCGGAGCAGCGGGGCCCAGCGCCTCACGGCCCGCACCCCGGGGCACCTGCGGCCCGGCCCCTCGCCGCCCAGGGCTCGCTCGCTGCGCCAGCCCCGCCCCGCCCGCCGGGCCTCTCCCCCCCGCTCCGGCCCGTAGGCGGGGCGGGCTCCGGGCGGCGCCTCCCGCAGCGGGGCCGGGGCGGCTCTTTCCGTCGGTCGCCACCGCCGCAGCATGAGCGGGCCGGGGCTGCTGGGGCCCGGTGGCGGCGCGGGGCTGCCGCCGCTGCCCAAGAGCCTGAGCGGGCTGCTGAACTCCTCCTCCTCCGGCGGCGGCGGCCAGGGCGGGCGCTGGCGGGACCTGGAGCGGCTCTACGCGCAGAAGTCCCGCATCCAGGACGAACTGAGCGGCGGCGGCCGGGGCTCGCCGCGGCCGCCCAAGCCTCCCAACCTGGACGCGGCGCTGGCCCTGCTCCGCAAGGAGATGGTGAGCGGGGCGGGCCGGGCCGGGCCTCGGCGGGGGCGGCAGACGTGGCGAGCGGCGGCGGGGGGCGCTGCGGCCTCCCCGGGGCCGGCCCGGCGGAGCGGGCGGGCCCGGGCCCGGGCGGTGCAGCCCCGCGTACCCCGGCGGCGTGCGGGTGCCGTGCGGGGCGCCGGTGGCGGCGGCGGGGGGAGCCGGGCCCCCGGCTGTGGTGGTGGGGCTGCCCCGCTGCGGGTGAGCGCCGCTTGCCGAGCGCCGGTTCGGTGGCGTCCATTTGACCCTGACACCCATTTTAAAAGGCTGTCGTTAGAAGAGCATCGGCACTGATTCACTCCGCTGGGGTGAAGCGCAGCGAGACGTGGCTCTTCAGGGCTTTGTTTTGGTTCTGCAGCGCGGCGTTATGAGTGAAATTCCTCCGGGCGACCTGGCGCACCTTCTGATTAAACGCTAATTTGGGTGTTGGTGCTTTGCCGGTGCCAGCTGCACTTGTAATGACGAGTAATAACCTATGCATCGTGCGCTTAGTGTTCTGCAACATATAAAGCGTGGTATTGCTGAAACACGCCTGGTTTAAGGCCGCTTTTCCCCTGGTAAAAAGCTGTTTGAGCACAAGCAGCTCTGTTGAAAGACCTTTTTGTGGATTTAGGGCGGTGTAGTGTGCTGGAAACTTACTCTGCCACCAGTGTTTCAACAAGTAGTTCAAATACAGTTTGAGATATTATTAAAACCGCGTATGAGGATTGCACTGGAGCACGGGAAGCACGAGTGGCGATCCGCCGACGGGGCATTTTCTTACGGTGCCCTAAGGGGAGACAAGGATATAATCTTAGTCGTTGTAATCCTTCCCAAAAAAGCAAAGATAACTCGTTATAAAACTCTAATCTGTTTTTCCTGATGGAAAATCAAATGAGATACATGTTAAAGTAATTTGGCAACTAGACTTCCCCTTTGATATTATGTTATCCTTGATAATAATTTGATAAAGCACTTCTGACGAAAAAAAATACCTCTGAAGACATCAAAGACTTTCAAGCAACAGCCTCCTCTGTTCCAGGTGTACTTTTTTTGTGGCCTGTACAACAAATTAGAGACTCTCGCATACTAATAGGCTGCCTTTCATCAAGTAGCTAATAGCATTTTATTATTTATATTGAACACTCTTGCAGCAGTCAAAGGTGGCATTTCTATTGAGTAATGAACTTGTTTGACATCTTCGGTAGTGAATGAGGAAGAATTGCGCAGCAGCATCTTTCCCTGCATGATCAAGCAACGTGCTATGTATGCAAGTTTTTAAAGATGAGAAAGTGATGGATGTAGATACTTTGGAGGTGGAGGGAGAAAAGGCGAGGTCACTTCAGAACTGCGATCCTGAGGAACAGAATCGATTGTACAGGACTGCATATTACAGGTTGTCTCGTAGGTGCTATGATAAAACTGAGTCAAGTGCAGATTACTGGGATTAAAAACCTTATGCTTGTGCTAGCAGGCTTGGACGTTTCTTCAGGCTTTTGCTGCATTGGGGGATCATACTTGAAAGTTGTGAAGAGCTAGAGGCTGCATTTTTCTCAATGGACTTATTGTTCTTGTTTAAACACTAGTGGCAGCTACACAGAAATAAGAAGTGTAACTACTTGGTGTTAAGGCCTGCTAAGTTAATTCTGCTCAGCAGTTTCTGTCTTGAAGATTGTGCTTAGTGTAGAACTGATCTTCACAGAAAGAGCTGAAGTGCTTTATGAAGCCGAAATGGGAGAGCTGCTTGTGAAAATGCTCCTACTTTCCTCAGGGAACAAAGAACCAGTTGTCTGTCTCCACGTTGAGTTTTCTGGCTCAACTTGCCCCTAATCACTCTTTGAACAGTCCTTTACTGCAGTCCTGTCCTTCAAACGTTTAGCTCTGATGCAGGTCTGCTTGGTGGGTCTTATGTTTGAACATCATTAAGTCCAGCTTCACAGCATCCTTTCTTACCTGCGATGAGCAGTTTGTTTAGGTGGGGCAAGCCGAACTTCATTGCCTGCCACCTCCAAAGGTTGATGTTCACACTCCATTCTTGAGCAGGTAAACAGTCATTAGCTTAACAAGTCTGGAGAAAATACTTTTATCAGGGCTAGATGGAGGGGGTGTGTCTGTGTGGTGCAGATACCTCCTTTTATTTTCCCTCCTGCAGTCTTGATTGTT
The DNA here is from genome assembly GCF_963210335.1 of Falco punctatus. Taxonomy (NCBI): domain Eukaryota; kingdom Metazoa; phylum Chordata; class Aves; order Falconiformes; family Falconidae; genus Falco; species Falco punctatus. The sequence continues at coordinate 79,848,194 of NC_137584.1, forward strand.
TTGTTGGGGTTTTTTTGTACAAATTTTTGCAGAAGATTTGCACAAGTGCTGGTTTCCTCTTACAGAATAGAGAGCAAGGAAGAGTAGCATATACTTCCTGCAGAGTGCATGCTTAAACAACAAGGGGAAGGAAAGTTTTGCTCCATTACAGAGGAAGATGGAGATGGGTAAAAAAAGCAGCATAGATATGAGGTGGTGGAAGGGCTCATCTGTAACCTCCTGGCAGCTAGTGCAGCCTTCCATGTCTTGTTCCATGTCTTGTCCTAAAGTTGTGTTCGGTCAGTAAAGGACATCATGACCTCGCCAAGTAATTCTGTTGGTCCTGAAAGACCTGAGCTGGAATCACATTGTGGTGTATGATACTTTTTTTTCCCCCCTCCTCCTCCAATCTTCAGAAAAAGGAGGTGGTAGGATAGTTCAGCAAGTCCAAAGGAAGATCTTCATACTAGCTACTTGTGGTTTTGTGTGCTGAGTGTATTTGTCCTTAGAATTTACACATGTAAGGTGAGATTTTTGAGGTGAGAGTTCTCATTCTGGGTAAAAGGCTGCTCACACTATTACTTGTTTTGGGTTCTTCAGGTTTGTTTTTTTTCCTCTGAATCTGAGGTGTAGCAAAAACTTTGAAACTGAGGCTCACAAGGAACAGCCTGTCAGCTTAACGCTTACTTGAAAACTTAGGCAGAAATGGCTGCTTCTTGAAAATGTTAATTTAGGTAGTGGTTTTAATTTACTGCAAGGCAAAACCTAGATTTAATTTCATCTGACTTGGATAGGTGAAGTATCAGATGAACTCTCCATTTTGTTGCCAGAGAGGGGAACTGCTGTGAGTTAAATGACTAGCTTTGTTTTGCTTTGCAGTGCAATGTACTGTACCTTACCTAAAGATGCAGGCCACAAAGTAACCTTTTTGTTATCTGGAACTAGTATTTTAGAAGTTTACTAATATTTTAGAAGTTTACTTCATTATAAATCAAGCCTATGCTTGAGTAGCATGGGAAAAATACATTGTAGCCTGCAAGAAGCCTTCCTTATCTCTGTTCTGCTTCAGTTTTGCTGCCTTCAGGTAGCATGCTGTGTTGTGCTAGACATACCTAGCGTTGTCAGATGCCTGTGGATGTTGATACAGAAAAGAAAATAATAATAGAAGATACTTAGCCAGGAAGTGGAAAACCAGCCAGAGCTCCATGCGTAACTTCTAATCCAATAAAAACAGAGAGCTTATGATACTGTATGAGAAAGCTGTATGAAAGAGACAGAATTTACTGGAAAAGTATGTCTCTCATATGCTGAGGAGTATAGAGTTTATGAATTGATCTGTAATGCTTCGGATAGGAGTGAACTGCTTACTGGAAGTTAAGCAAGACAGAATCTTGAAGGATGCTTTGCTCAAATTCTGTTGTATTGCTTCACATTGCTCCTTGTTCTTGTTTATCCTGTGAGGAGTCTCGTCACCTTAGAAAATGAATTATACTTCCGTATTTCATAACTGTTCAAGGTGGAAAGAAGCTTGATCCTCTTGTTAAGCAATGAAAGATATAGAGCATTGTACTGCCAGTAAAATCACAGTTGTAATACTCTTTGTTTGTTTAAATTCTTCCCCCCTCAGGTTGGCCTTCGGCAGCTAGATATGTCATTGCTGTGTCAGCTGTATTCCCTGTATGAATCCATTCAAGAATACAAAGGTGCCTGCCAAGCTGACACTAATGCAGACTGCACATATGCTCTGGAAAACGGTTTTTTTGATGAAGAGGAGGAATACTTCTAGAAGCAGGAAGATTCGCTTCCAGGCTGACTGAGGTTCTTTTGTCTTTTTCTCCCTGTAACACACCTCAGCAAGAACAACTGGAATCTGTATGGATCCCTCTTCCTGAGGAGGAACACACAGCTACCCCAAGTTGTGTTAAATTCACTTATTTTAACAGGCTGTCAGTACAAGTTACTCATGCAAATACCACTTGAGGAAAGTGCTGTACTCTAACTTTTGAAGAGTCCTCAGACATGCTTGACAAGAGTTTTCAATTTAATTTGCAAGGTGGGTGTTTTCAACTTACAAACGTTGGTAGTTTATAACTGGAATTTCAATTGTAGAAGACAGCAGTGACTTCCTGAGCTGTAATAACGTTGTAAGGGGGGAGGGAAGCCTCTGCTGTGGTGTAAATAGCTATAGGTGATATTTTTTTTTTTGTCAACGGTATTGATAAATGCATTTTGAACAGGCATCTGGATGCACGCACATTCTCAGCTCTACTAAGCTAGTTCTGCTCTTACCAGCTGCATCCAGTTTTGTACTGGGTGGATTGTTTACACAGTTCAATTTTTTTTTTTTTTCTCCTTAAGCTAATTTTTACTTTTCCTTATTCCTAGCTTACAAGCTGTACATGTGATAGTGAATGTTATCAGCAGGTTTTTTTCTGTTGATCTAGTTCACTTTTTTGGTACTGCCACTTGGCATTAACTTTTATACTATTGTCTGGATTTCTCGCATCAACATGGCTCTTTGACCTGCTAAACTCTGTTCTGAAATGGTTTGCTTAGCTTTTGCTGTACTGCACAGTAAAAGCACAGATTCAAACATAGTCTCTCTGCCACTATGTGGCTTGGAATAACATGAACTGTTGTGCAAGTGTTCTTGATCATATTGAAGAATAAGGAAACCTCTCATATGACACAGTGGGACAAATGGCAATATTTTATACTGGGCGAACTTTGTTTCTGTAAGGTAGAATACAGCTCTTTTTAAAAATGCAAAATAAGTATTTTGAGCACATACTTTGCATATGTTAAAACTTTTTATACTAACTTGTTCTTTGAAGTATAACTTATTTTTGTTTTCAGAACTTACTAAAGCACTTGCTTAAGTTTTTGTTATTTGATAGTGTGTACATGTAACACTTAATCAGCTTGGAAAATGAGAGTTGCCAACTATCTGAGTCTTCACACTTCCCTATTTTAAGTAAAATCAGTTCCCAACGCAAGTTTTATTTCTTAACTTCAATTCTAAAGATTGCTGTAAAGCATAGTGCCTGAATCTTGACACAAACTAATAATTAAGGGCTTAAATCTCAAAGGGGTTTTGCATGGTTCATGTCTGGCATGCATACAGTTTACAGAAAGAATTAGAGATCATGTTCTGGGGTAGCTACTCTTGTCGTTTTTAGCAAAGGTTTGGATGTTGCAGTGATAAAAGCCAAGAGGCTTCCAGGGTGGAGTTCTTGTGCATTCCCTCTAAAACCGGCTTATCTTAGTGGAATTTAAAGGCCACAAGAGTAAAGACTGTGCTGTAATTGTGTATGTGTGTATGTTTGTGGTCTAGTCTGTGGCAATGGTTGGATTTTTTTTTCATGTTAGTCCTGGTCTAATTACTTCACTCGCCCAAAACTAAAATGAACGATAAGGCGAATGGAGGTAATCCAAGTGGCTACATCAATACTTAAAAAGTTGTGTACCTATGTGTGTATATACATATATGTACACACGTACGTACACAGAACTTATGCTTTGACTTAAGAATGTATCGGCTTTGAATATAATTTGCTGTGCTTTTGGTATTTAGATGAGGCTTTTTCTAGTCTGTCAAAGTACTGCTATTTTCTTGCTCTTTCCCAAAAAATAAAAAGCATGATGTTTAGCATAACTTTTTAATGTTGTGTGTATTTAATTTACCGTTTCAGTGAGTCCAAACCCTTCCCCTCTTCTCAACCTCCTGCTAAAAAACCTAGGACTAGTCATCATCCCTGGATGGAAGCAATCAGTTTTTAAATTACAGTGGAAAAGGTTCTACCTGCCTGTGTTTTGAATTTCCTTCTTCTTTTTCTTAATCTGATGTTACTTTTTTTTTAATTCAACAGAGAAAATCCTGTTACTACTAGAATTAAATACTCTGTTTTACAAATCCTTACACAGTGCCATTCATTAATAGTCCCACTGGTGAGAATGAACTTGAGCAAAATTCACAGTACTTTCTCTTAATGAAACTTAAAAAGCAAAATTATTTATGTTTCTAATTTTAAAGCAGCATGCTTGTGAGTGGGGTAACGTGGCATGTTTGGCTGGTATTTGCTGTACCAAGAGAAGCATAAAAGTCTTAAGGCATCACTCCATGACATCATCGGCACCAGAAAAAAAGGATGGATTATTAGGACTTGCTAAATTTTCAACGCCTTGTCCCTTTTAATAACACCTTCTTGCATGGGAGAGAAGTCCATATTCCTAAGGTAAATTCAAACGTTGTGAAGGCTGGCTAGCTAGACAAAGGTTTTAAAAACAGTCAATTTGTTACTAAGTCAGTAAGCAGTTGTTCCAGAGGCAGATTTCTGTGTCTGGCCTTTCAGTTGTGAGCTGTATCTCTTTACCACATTGTAATAGCATGAAGTAGGGAAATTGCTTTGAAAAAGAGGTGCTTGGTGGAGCTTAAATACTGAGTAATTGTTACATGCAGCTTCAAGTCAGAGTTTGATTGCGTGCATGAGGGAACAAGCTGTGCTACTACAAAAGCTTGCTACCCTTGGTCCAAACCACATACTAACATACTTTTCCCATTTTTACACTGTAACCCCAATTTGATTTACACATAACCTTTTAAGGATAACTTTTAAGGTTATAGCAAAAGAAACTCAAGAAGTTCCTTACCCAGTGAATATCACATAAATCTTCCAGTCTCATGCAGCACAGCTAGCTTAGCCAGTACTGAGCAGGTGCAGGAAAAGACAGATTTGCAAGGTAACAAGGATAGTCAGGTTCCTGCTCCTTGGAGATGGAAAACTGAGTACAGGAGTTCAGAAAGTAGTCTACCACGGGTAACTCTTCAGTGGCCTTTCTCCAAAAGACTTACAGATGTGGTAAAACAGTTAGTAATAAGGAATTATTAGGTCTGTGCTAGCTATATTTGAAGATACCTTTTTTTTTTAACAAAATAGCACCCTCATTTTATTGCTATGACAACTGTGGAGTCACACAGTCATAATTACGTTACAGTCCAGTCCCTTGGAAATGTTCTTTGTCTAGAAAAAGAGATGAGTCTGGAAGAAGTGCTCTGCTCTGGGGAAAGTGGGTGTCATTAGAAAAAAATATTAAAGAAAGAGTGGCTGATGCTCTGGCAGCTCTAACTGATGAGCATTTAGGTTCAGCTTTGGCTCCTGCTGAATTCACTGTCAGCCCTATCGGTTTTAGTAGGGATGGACTTCAAAGCAGGGATCTTTTTCCTGAAATCAGAACTGCTGCTTGGTCTCTTATTATTTCCAGGACTGTGGAACAGTTGCATGGTGTCTTATACCAAGATACAAGAAGTGTTCAAATAAACACTACAGATGTTTTCAAAGGTACTGCTTTGTAATGTGTGTGCTCTGCAGCAGCCGGGGCACGTGCTGTATCTTCCAAGGTGCTGGTGGGTGGGTGGTGTGGGAAGGAGGTGAGAGTCTTCAGCACATGCTTAGTGAGTGAGGGTGAAAACTGGGGGTACAACAAGGGGCCCAGGAAGACCTCAGGTGTTGACTAAATGGGATGCTGGAGGGGGTGAGTGTTGTGGTGAGGGATGTCATGGTTTCTGGAGGCTAGAACTTCACACAGTTTTAAAGGAGATGCTGAGGTCTGGGGATGCAAGTTGTTTTAGATCCCATGTTTCCTTAATTCTGTTGCTGACAGCTCGGGGGATTTTTCACGTCCATTTTTAACCTGTTTTAGAGTCTGAGTATACACTACTTGTCGTGTATTTTTAATGTTACAGTCACTTGTTGCAGGTACACAGTTTTGCTTATCTGGAAAGAATGGGTTTTATTTGCCTTGCTGACAAGCTAAAGCCATTCATTTTGCTGGGGGAATTAGGTTGCTGTGAGGGCAAGGGGAGCTAAATCCCCCACTGTCCTTCAGCTGACTGCTGGGGAGGAACGTGAAATGGGAGGACTAATCGGGTGTGCACCAAGGGGAACCATATCAACAGGTCTTTTCTTCTCCAAAGTGCAGCTTTGTGTCCTTCAGCCGCTTCAAAAGAATTTACTCCTGTTGTGCTGCCTGCCTGTAGAGGATACATTACCACAGCAGTTTAAGGTTCATATTCAATTTCATAGACTACATGCATTTTCTCAGAAAACAACTCCTCAGAAGTACATTTTCCCCCTCCATTGTTATTTTTGGTTTATTTGAAGCTACTAAGTTGAACTCTAGACAATGCTGCATGACCTAAGGAAATAACTCGTTTGTTTTCTTAGCGAACTAGTTAAAAGCTCTGTTTTATTTGCAAAGTCATCTTCTATCGATTTCAAAATTTTCTGGAAGTTTCAAAGCTCCTGAAACTACATGCTAAAGCTTCCTAACTGGCTGTTCCGATGATCCTGGCAACTCCCAACTCCACAGCTAGCTTTGCAAACATCCAGGAGACCTAGATCCGAGACTAGCTTCTGCCATAGCTCAGAGAAGCTGGGGGATCGGTGCAGATGCAGCCTGCCCATGGTGACCAACTCTCCCGAGCTCAGGTTGTCTAGAAGAGTGGAGGTGGGCCTGCAGAATCCAGATGCGCTTCAGGGCACATGCGGTGGATTAAATTCTAGGTGAGGCTGTACTGGTGAAGTGTGCTGGACTGGTGCCTGCAGCTTGTGGGGCAATTATGCCTTGTAAGGAAGCAGTGGGATTAGCAAAGAGATGACTCGGGATGAGCAGCAGTGAGTTAGGTCATTTGTTTTTAAATGACACAGAAACTTCAGAGGGGATGAACATTCGCTGCAGAAGTCTGTTTCCCTTACTTCTTTGGCTCCCTTTCATCCTTTCAGGTCAGGAAAAATCATTAGATGAATGCAGAAACAACCAGACCTGAGTAATGAAACCCACGTCTGATTTCAGAGGAATGTGCTTTTAGCAGTAGAATTTACATTTTTCAGATAAGGTTGGTATGCAGTTTAAAGAGACAAACCCATTTGCTATTGAAATACACAGGCTTGTGACTTTCAACTCTTCACTGACTTTTGCCATGGGTTTTAAATGCATTCGTGCCAAGACATTATTAAGATAATGTCTTCAAGAGAATGTAATCGTTGAGAATTCTTCAATGTAAAATGAGAGGAGAAATCCCATGCAAATCGTGGATTATTAGAACTTTGAAAAAAGTGTGACCGAAGCAGACTGGTTAGAATTGTTAGTGCATAAATAGTTCAGTCCTGTGTCAAACCACTACCTTAAATTCATGTAGGCAGAAGTAGTTCAATCCTTGTCGCGGTGCTACCTACTCTTTTTCAGAAATCACAAGCATTTCTTCGATGGGTCAGAAACATCCCAGTGATTATCTGGCTAGACACTTGAGTAAGAGTTTGAGCGCTCATTTTTGGCTCAGGATACCAGGCACTGTCACAAGCAATAAATTTGCCTGTCTGAGCCCTGCCAACTCTTGCTTAAACTCTTCCGACTTGTCAAGCAGCAGAACCTTTTAAATCATTTACAAGAAGGCAGCATAAGGCTGTTACTTATAAAAGCACCTGGACGATAGGGACAATGCATTTTGTTGTTTTCCCTCTGAACTCAACCCTTTACAGTCTCTTCAGTTTAACTCAATCTGGAATGGAACAAAGACCTGTAGCACTAATTATTTGTTTTGAAAGCCCTCACAGCCTACAATTTAGTTAGGATGGCTTAAGATATTGGAAAGTTCAAGCAGGGCATGCAGAGGTGATTTAACAAGGAGTGATGCAAAGTTTTGAACAGGTAAAGCACAAATTTAAACAGGACCACGTTTCTAACTGCTTCCATTAGTACTAAATCACATAGACTGTTCATATTATGGAATAAAATTATTTTTTGTATGTTACATTACACAAAAGGTAAACTTACTATACTAAACTATTAAAATAGTTGTTTGGTGTAGGGGAAAGACATTTTGTCAGAATCAGCTGAAAGAAAAATAATACATCAAATCAGGGTGGAAATTAACTTATTCTAGCACTAGAATATCAAAGTCCTGTTACCATTTGGGTTCTATCCTGTATGAACACAGCATGTCTATACGGATACTCCTTTTCCTTCTGTTTACTGTTGTAAAAATCATACACAATCTTGTCTTGTATCTTTAAATTACTCTTGCTCTTTCTGAGTCATGTTGCCCAAATTGGAGAAGCATGTTAATTAATGTCAAATGGGTTTCTCTAGGCTTGGGCCATCACCTCCGTGAGTGGCAGCTTGAAGTTTTTAATTTTACATCTTATATAGGTTTCTTAAAACAATTACATAATCCCTAAAGTTTCATCATCTTTTTGATTCTTCTGTTCTTCTTGGTCAGCTGGAAAGTACTTTGAGTCCTCATGCATCGGCTGATCCTCATCATTCAATCCAACTGTCAACCAGGCAGATCATGCTGTTCTCTTCTTGACTCAAAATCATAAAAGTCATTATATCTTACAATAATCATTTGACAGGCTTATTTGATTTTTGCTTGCTGTTTAACATACACATTTATTTTCACCTACTGATTAACTTAGTTGAAGGCTAAATCAATCATGGAAAGAGTCATACAACGGACTTGGTTATATTGTTATTGCTGTGCCTGTGTTTTCACTGCTGCTAACAATTGATCTTACTATTTTAACCTACACAATACTGCTGTTAATCTATGATTAACCTTTAACGTTCCCTCCTTTTGTTTTATTGCATCCCTACAATCTCTATCTATGATCATATATATCTACATACTTGTCATTGACAATGGTTTATCAATTTAGTACAGCAAGCAGTCATACATTGTACAATCACAAACACACATACAAACCCTATAATTATTAAACAGAGGATAACCACATTTTTTTTTTTTTAACCAGACTGATAGGTTAGGAAATCTGTATTAACCAGGCAAAAGTGTCTGAAAATCCCTATGATGTATCATCTTTTTGAACCTGTTGCATTGTGGAACTGACCTCCCGTATCTTAAGAACCTCAGTTAACAATTCTCCTGATCAGTCAGTGTACATGCAGCAACTAACATTCAAGACTGTGTTACCTCCCCCTTGTGAAGCTAACAACATATCCAGAGCTATTCGGTTTTGAATTATTAGAGAGCTCTGTAACTTATTTCTGTAATGTTAGTAATCCATGAGCTGTAAAATTTGTTAATTTTTCAGTCTCTCCAGATATATTCAGAATTGTTTTTTCCGATTCACTCACTCTTAAACATGGTATTAACCATCTTATAAATGAATGAAAACCTGTTGGCCTTTCAATGAGAGGATTTAAGTTCTTTCAAATCTCCCCAAAAAGGTTCTATACCAAGTCTGTTTAGAAACAGTTTTTGGATAGATTTCCAAGTCTGATGACAGTACAAATTCCTCCCAATGTTGAAGGTAGAGCTTTATATGCCAAATTACCACAAAACTACATGTTCTGGGGCTCTCCAACTCAATTTTAATCCTGTAGATATGACTGATGTATTTTGACAAGTTGTCCAATTTCCTACAAATGTATGATTTCTGCATAAAAAGCGATCCTACTCAGGAGGGTACACAGCGTGAGACACAATGTACTTGGGAATAATCTCCTAGTTTTGGTAAAGAGATATCCCTTACCTGCTCTTCATGCTGATCTGAAAAAGAAGTATTATACCAATATTTATGCCAATTAACTGTCTTAGGAAGGGGAATACCAATTAATTGAAACCCTTGATTGACTGTTTTTGTGAGAGAAACACAGATCCAACATTCAGTCAGGTTCAGATCTGTAGTGAAGGAGCATAGGAGAGACACATGCATGTTATGATGCCAGTCATCTTGACTGCCAAATTCATTGTCAGTTAAAAATGTTCTCTTTTGCCAGTGTTTTAAAGGAGATGACATGCTACCACGGTGTGTGGGTAAGGATACAGGATCAGCCCGGTTCCAATTATGTACTATAATCCTAAATTGATAAGAAAAACGATAGTCATGTAGATAGTATCAATGACAGCACCAATTTCCAGTGTTGTAAATTCCCCACATTTGATGGTCGTAACACCACGTTCCACTTCCCCACTGGGGATTCTGTGTGTGAATGTAGTATGTAAGTACAATGTTTGAAACACCATAGGCTGGCCAGTAGGGATTGGTCTGTTTGGATCTAGACCCAGTAGAACAGGTCCAAAAATCCCATTGATCTGTAAGATCAGTTCATACACTGACACAGAATTGCAAAGAATCACCAACTGGATGAATAAGGTTTCCTTTTCTGGCCTGTGGATGGATACTCTGAACAAAGAATTTCCCAGAGTGGATCTGAAAACCCCCAACTTGTCCCTCAAGAAAACAAGACACATCATTATATGCAACATGAGCTTGATTGGTACTGGCATCTTGATACCGAAAGGCAGCGCGTACAAAAAGGGATGGACAAGTAACAAAAAACACAAACAAATTGCATAACAATAATATCAAATTAACACAATACCATGTCATTCTTCAGTATCTTTGTGAATATGGGAATAATGAATCCAATTGTCCTTCACAGCGACTTTAACAGTGTAAAAAGAGGTTAACAGTACAGTGTATGGTCCTTCCCATTTAGGCTCAAACCTGTTTTTTGCCTTAAAGTTTTTAACATACACCTTATCTCCAGGTTGAATTTTGTGGACTTGTATTTCAGGTGTCACACCTTGATACCAGTAAGCACAATTTTGCATTTGTGCAAAGGAATTTTGTAGATACAATAAATACTGTGTCACTTGTTCATCTCTTTCCAAGAGAGTAGGTTTTGCAGGAACATATGTTCCAGGAACTGCAAGAACTCTTCCAAAAAGGATTTCAGCCAAGGCGAGACCAAGGGGCTTTTGGGGTGGATTTTGTACATCCCATAGGACTAAATTCAAGGCTTTGGGCCATTTCAATGCTGTTTGTCTACAAACTTTAATTATTTTCTTTTTCAGGGTTCTATTCATTCTTTCTACCTGTCCAGATGATTCAGGGTGATACAAAGTATGGAGTTGACTCTTGATTGCTAATGTATTATAAATTTGAAATAAGATAGCAGCTGTAAAGTGGGCCCTTCTATTGGAGTCAATTACTTCTGGCACCCTATATTTAGGAACTGATTTCCTTAACAAATTTTAGACTACTGATTTTGAATAATTTTTCCAGGTGGGGAAAGCTTCTACCCATCCGGATATTTGATCTACAGTCACTAGCATGTAAGCATATCCCATGGATTTAGGCATTTCAGCATAAACAATTTGGATTTTTTGAAAAGGAAAGGTAGCAGGAGGTCTTTTACCCGGTGGTGCAGTAATACAAAGGGAGGCATATTGTTCACACAGCTTACAGCTCTCACAGACTCTTCGGGCTGCTGTGTAGACGACTGGTGTTGCCCAGAGGCGCTGTATTCTTCGAGTGAAGTTCTCTGAACCACTGGGTGTCTTTTTATGAAACCATCGGCTAAGCGGAAATAAATACCTCTTAGGAAGCAGTGGCTTTCTGTTTAATGTCCGTTGCGTGCCTTTTCGCTGAGCTCCGAGTAGTTCCCATGTTGGTCTTTCTTTGATAGGTTCGTACAGTTGACTTTTTTCTGGTGTTCCAGTCCATTTTTCTCCTTGTAAAGTTAGCACCGTAGTAACCGTACTTTGTTTTGCTGCTGCTTGATCAGCCAGATGAATTCCTCTCGAGATTGCATCCGTTTTCCCTGTGTGTGCTTTTACATAAACTACGGCAATTTCCTTAGGTAATTGTATAGCCTCAAATAAGTCTTTGTTTTCCATGAGTGACAGTTTTTCCTGCAGAGGTTAAAAACCTGCGTTCTTTCCATAGAGCGCCTGTAGCATGGCACACCCCACAAGCATATTTAGTCCATATAGATATTCACCCCCTCTTCTATAGCATATTTAGTGGCTTCTGTGAGGGTACAACCTCCGCTCCCTGAGCTCCCATCAAGGCAGACAGAGGGATAGCTATTAAAACAATTACCTCCGTAGTAACAGCAAAACCAGTAAAACACCTTCCTTCTTCATAGTAAAGAAGAGTCATTGGTCAAATGGTTTCTCTCTGGATTATGTAAAGGTAGATTTCTCAAATCATCTCTTGGTTTGCTGATAAAATTTACAATTTGCACACAATCGTGTTCATTAGCTTCTCCGTCTGTAGGTTGCGGTGACAAAGTTGCTGGATTTAAAGTTTTTTACCTTTCCAATTTCAAATTTTCAGCCAGTAAGAGCACTAATTCATATTGATGTGCCCTTTGCGGCAAAAGTGATTTTTCTGCATGTTGTTTTAATAAAATGTCAATCTCGTGAGGTACACAAAGAGTTAGTGCCTGTCCTAAGGCTATTGATCTGGATTGTCTCACCATTTCTGCTGTTGTAGCTGTAGCTCTAACCCAGTCAGGGGAACCTCTAACCACTGTGCTTAAGGAAGAAGAAAAGCAAGCGACTGCTCTCTCACAGGGCCCTAATCTTTGTACCAAAACTCCTTGGGCAGTATCTTTAGATTCATCACAGTATAATTTACAGGGTTTGTATCACCCAGAAGTCCTAATGCTAGAGCATTTAACAAAGCAGCTTTTAAAGTTTTAAATGCTCGCTCTTTCGGGACCCCAACACAAGGGTTCAACTTCCTCATTTTGTGTAGCCTCACGTAAAGGCTTTGCAATTTTACTAAAACTGGGAATCCACAGTCTCTAAAATCCCACTTGTCCCAAAATTCCCTGTAATTGTTTTTTAGTGACAGGTCTGGGGAGTTTCTTGTATAATTTTAACTTGCTCAGGATCCACTTCCCTTTTTCCTGGGCTCAGAAGGAACCCAAAGTATTTTACTTGGATTTGACAAAATTGTAGCTCGGAAGGAGAAACGCAGTGACTTTATGCAGCTAATTGTTTACATAAATACCTCATGTCACAAATACACTCTGATTTAGTCCTACTTATAATTCAAATCACCAATGTATTGTACTAATTCAGATGCACAGGGAAATACTAAATCTCTTAAATAATTTTTCAAAATCTGGGAAAATATAGTGGGGGGACTTGTAAATCCTTGTGGTAATCGAGTCCAAGGCAATTGTTTGCTGTGCCAAGTAAATGCAAAAATCAGCTGGCTCTCCTCAGCAATAGGAATACTAAAAAGTACTCCAGTCAAATCTAAAATGGTATAATATTGTCCCCAAGCAGGTATTTGAGTTAAAATCAGACTTTGATCTGGTACCACAGGATGAGAGGAAATTACATTTTCATTTACAGCACGTAAGTCTTGTACAAATCGATACTCAAGATCTCCATCTTTATCTAATCTATGTTTACTCACAGGTAATACAGGAGTATTACAAGGACTTCTACATTCTTTCAAAATCCCGTTTTTCAAAAATTTTTCAATCTGTTTTCCAATACTTGGTATCGCTTCTGACACAATGGGATATTGTTTAATCAAGGGTGGAGTCCCTCCTTTTGTTTGGATCACCACTGGCTCGGCAGATTTTAATAATCCATCTTCATCTCCAGAGGTGCACTGTAACTCAGGAGGAATATCAATCAGTCCTTTGGGAATCCTTTCTTTTTTCTGGGTTTTGTTTCCTAATTTTATTAGGGAAGCTCAGCTCCCATCATTATGAATTGTATCCCTTCTTGTGTCAGCGGTATACATGTTCCAAACTCCTTTAACAGATCTCGTCCTAGCAAAGATACTGGCGTTTCAGGGGATATTACACATTTTCCCCACACCAGTTTATTTCCCAAAACCACAGGCAGAGGTAGAGAAAGGTATAATTTCCTCCCAGCAATCACCCCATCTGTTACTATGGTTTCAGTAGAAATTTGGGGTATTTCAAAATCGAGTCAAGATAAAGTAGCTCCAGTATCCACAAGAAGATTAACCAAAATGCCATTTACCTTTGCTGTGATGTGGCCATCGTAAACCAAAGTTTTAATCCTTCACTGTGAATGAGGTTGTGGTAGTCTGTTAGTTGGTGGTTCTCCTGTGGGGTTGACGGGTCGGAGAGGACAGTCCCACTGTATATGTCCTGAATTGCCACAATAAAAACACTTGGGAGTATTAGAATATGGTGAAACAAGAGGAGGGTGGCCTCTCCCTTTCTGACCTCTTCCCCTGAAACTATAGTTTTGTGTGATTGCTGTGGCTAACAGGGTATTTTCTTTCTTTCTCCTTCCTTTCCTACTTCTGTTTTATTTTTCAACCTTTCCTCCTCTTGTTTTTGTTTCTTCTCCGCGCGTCCATCATATACAAAGGATGCAATACTTAAAATCTTACTCAAACTTTCACCCTGCCATTCCAGCAAATGTTTCTTACTGGTATCAGGGGCAGATTGATCCACAAAAACACTGATGGTGAGAAGCTTTTCAAAGTTATCTCGCGTCACTCCTCCATATTTTAATACAGTAGCTTTTAATTGGATCCAGTAATCACTGGGATGTTCATCCAATTTCTGTCTATATTCTAATACTTTAGTCCAATTTGTAACGCATTCTGCAGCCTGCTGAACTGCTTCAATTAATTATTGAGTTGCAGTTCGATAAGCATTTATTCACCAGTAATTGCAACATCCCAATTTGGATTTTAAATAGACCAGGGTTGTAATCCTTGAGCCTGTCCTTTTTGAGCAATTTCCTTGTCTTTTTGTAAATTTTTTTTCTCTTTCTTCAGCCTGAAATAATTCCCAGAGGAAAGTTTGGATGTCATTCCAATTAGGAATCTGTTATAATGTCAGATAACAATTGGGCACATTTTTCTGCATCATCTCATAGTCTTAGCATTTTTGCTTGCCAAGTTACTAAATCTCCCTGTGTCCAGGGCTCATGTCTTACCACAGCAGTGACTGAGGTTGCCCCTGCTCCTGCTTGAGGGTTTGGGATGTAATCCAACCGCACTGGCCACATTCCAACCCATCCTGGAGAAAATTCTGGCTCATCATCAGCCCTAGATGCTGATGGAGTTAGACATTCTCCATTATCAATTTGATTGTCTATATATCTCTTCCTTTATTGTGTCCAATTATACCAATAGACCAATAATCAATGTCTTGGCTTCCAGTATCCTCGAGGATATGAGCTGTAAAAGTTCCCTTGGGGGGCCATGCACCCACTGGCCCTCCTCCTCTAGTTCTAGTTAGGAATGGCCATTCCCCCGGCACAACATAATTAATCTCCGTTTCTGCAAACGCTGTGCCAGAGTAATTTTCTTCTAGTTCTCCAGAACCCCAGCCAGGGGCATCCCCCTTTCAATGCCAGGTGTATTTCCCAGATTCTAAACCAGCTATAGCTTTTCCATCAGCAAGTTTATAAACACCAGAGCACCCGTGCAGTGAATCTGTCTGAATCAACCCGTGCCCAAGAACTCTGGACTCACCTGGTCCTTTGATTTCCGGCAGTTGAGTGTTGGTAATGGGTTTACCCTGAAGGATCACCAGCCTCAGATTGGAGTTCTCGTGTCCTAGAGTCCCATCTGGGCTGCCAAGTTCTGTTAATGAATTTCCACAAGTCGAATAGGTTTCTCTAGGCTTGTTTTAAGCACAACTCAGAGTTGGGCCTCACCTCAATGAGTGGCAACTCGAAGTTTTTAATTTTACGTCTTTAAGGTTTCTTAAAACAATTACATAATCCCTAAAGTCCAATCATAAGAGTCCACCTAAAGTTTCATCATCTTTTTGATTCTTCTGTTCTTCTTGGTCAGCTGGAAAGTACTTTGAGTCCTCATGCATCAGCTGATCCTCATCATTCAATCCAACTGTCAACCAGGCAGATCATGCTGTTCTCTTTTTGACTTAAAATCATAAAAATCATTATATCTTACAATAATCATTTGACAGGCTTATTTGATTATTACTGTTCAACATATACATTTATTTTCACCTACTGATTAACGTAGTTGAAGGCTAAATCAATCATGGAAAGAGTCATACAACGGACTTGGTTATGTTGTTACTGCTGTGCCTGTGTTTTCACTGCTGCTAACAATTGATCTTACTATTTTAACCTACATGATACTGCTGTTAATCTATGATTAACCCTTAACAAAGCATTTCCTTAAATACCTTGTATCATATAATATAACCTGTAGAAGGAAATGGAATACATAGCACCCATCCACTATATAATTTATACTTCTATTTGTGTGCATTTTTAGAAGAGGAAAGACATTTCTGAAGGAAGTTCTAGCGTATTTTGGGGACCATCATTGCACTTGCATGAAGGATTAAAATTTAATGATAAAGGAGAGAGGTAGAAATTTGCAGTAATCTCTGCGGAGAAGAAGGCATTATGGTTTATGCATTTGTTTTATCCTGTCTCACGCCCTTTTCCCTGGGATTTGCTTGAGGTCTGAGTTTTCATATGTAAATAGATTTGTCTTGTCTCCAGTGCTTTATGTGGTTACACAATAGGACTTTTTCCACTTACAATAGCCAGTCATTCAAAAAGTCCTTCTGTTTTTGTTGCAAATGTAGGACTGTTCTAGGCTTTCAATGTAACTTCTCATTGAGAATTACTCTTTTCCATGCTTTCAAATGCAGTTGTGTATGGACAGAATACATCCATCAGTATTAGAGAAGCAAAGCATATCTCACTATTACTGCAGACATTAATTAATTTGTAAGAGCATCTGCTTAAATGTGTGCTGACTATGGAAATCTACACTACAATTTCTTTTGCAAATTAGAAGGGAGTTTGTACAGATGGGTTTATTCTCCAGGAACAGAGATCTCAATTCACCATGCCCATTCTTTCATTCTCGGAATTAAATGTTTCATTTGTAGGCAGTGATCATATTTTTGTTACAACTTAACTGTGTGTAACCCGATGTGTAAGTCCTTACAAGAAGCCTGTAGTAGATCTGAAGAGGTCCAGGCTGCCTTAGTTATTTGTAAGTCTTAATGGCTTTTTAGTCCTACAGCCAAGGAATCTGTCTGATGGATTTTCATATTGCTGGCTTAGCAAGGCTGTTGCATGGGGTAGCAGGGAGTTGGAAGTGTGCAACCTGGAGAATAAAAGTAGAAGACGCAAACTTAATAAAAGATCAAGCCACCATCTTCCCAATGGATTCCTCAAGTAAGATCTTATATTTTCACAATATAGTATTGCTTGAACAGATGCTCATAGTTGAAAAACAAGTATGACGCAGTAGGAGCTGGCAGGTCTCCTAATTTAGGAAAGGTGGCTCGGCTTTGGTCTCTCAGAGCCAGGATGTCTGCCTGCCAGCGACAACATCTGTCAGGAGTGCCCATCCAGCCTAACGGCTGGGGGAAGGACCAGATGACCTCTGGAGTTCACTTCTAGCTGATTCTGTGAAAACAAAACTGTTCCCATGGGTGGTGGCAAGAGGCAGCTGCCAGTTTAGGACAAAGAGCTGGGCCTTCAGGAGCAGCTGCTGCAAGGAGTTCTGGGGAGCCAGCGCTTTTTGGTACGACAGCATGAAATTACAGACAGCACCTTCCACCCTGCCATTGTAGTGAGGAAGGATCCACACACGAGGGCTTCCTGTTTTGCCATCCTCTGTCAGGACATACTGTAGAGGATTAAAAACACCTCCTGGAACTTTCTACCAAGGCACCTCTGCAGCTGAACTAGATTAGCATCACCATGCTGGCATTTTTTAAAAATAAAAGCAGAGTAACAATGAGGGAAGGGAGACATGATCTGTACATGTTTCTGATGCTGTTTTATCAGGGACACAACTTTTTTTTGTTTTGGTTTTTTTTGAGCTGACACAATCTGTCCTGTTGTACAATAGTAAAACTGTTGTGAGGATAAGGTGCCTTTCTCCCAGGTGGCCTTTTCTTTCAGTGCAGGACTTTTTTGTGGTCAGAAGTGGCACAATTTCATGTATGGATATGGCAGAAAATGCACAGGCTGTTAAGAATAGGATGGACCTTTCCTACCTATCTACACATACACATTTAGATAAACTGCACAGTTCAGTTAAGCAGGAAAGTTTTTACGGAAAAGTTCACTTAAAATGAAAGGAGTGTAAAATAAAGTTTGAAGAGATTTGAGTTTTAATACAAACTAAGTCTTGCCATGGTTATGTAAAGAAACAAATGCCTACCATTGTGTTCAGCCACAGCAAAGTTAATTAAGTTAACTTGCTTTTCGTTCTCTCCCAGGACAGAATGAGTAAGAGACGGGTTGTGTTTTTCTATCTGTGCAACCCACCTGCCATTTCCACACTATTAAGTAGGAGACACGTCCTCATAGGGAAACTGAGATTCCTGTTGAAAAAATTAGTACGCTCAAAGTGATCCATTCACTTTTGCATCCTATCCTGCAAAGTCGAAGTAATTTTTTCTGGTGCTGGTATGTGGCACTTTATTATGCACTGGATGCTTTCAATGGACAATGTTTTCTTCCTAGTTATTATTACTTTTGTGGCTTTTGATTTCTGGTGATCAAAAGAACGCTGTAGTCCTACTGAGAGAAAGAGATGCTATGTCTGCTGTAGCAAAGACATGATAAATCAGTGATATTTAAATATAAATAAATTATATTTAAATCATCATAAACCTAACCTTCAGGCTTTGAAGGATAGAACCAAAGCTTTATACTGGAAGTGAAGTGAGAGACCAAAGAAGGGATCAAAGTTTAGGAGTGATGCATGTATGACAGCATCAGATAGGGCTACAGCATGCGTGGCAGGGCATCACTACAAAGGTACACCCACAAATGATTACAGAGTGAATTAGTAGTTCTGAGAAGAGAATGCAAGGCAAGTAGAAACACTTCTTTGTTGTTGAGATTTTGTTTTCTTGTTTAAATTTGCGCAATGTTACTGAATTCATTTACTGAAAAGATACCAATGGTTTGTAATATTTTAAAAAAAGATTTTTTATGCAAGACCTACCTGTGCTTTCTACCTCAAAGCCTCAAACTGTCAAATAAGATACCTTAATTTTCCTTTCAGATAGCTGAAAGTAGGATCAGTTAATAGGCCAGCTCCCTCCTCTCTAAGTTCTTTAATTTAATGTTTATTTTGGCACACAGCAGCTACAGTAACTTAAAATTCACGATAAAGGATTAATGATTTGCCGTCTATACCCCTAAAAGTCTTCATATATATATATATTGTAGAAGTGTATGCCAGCAAAGGTCACAACTGAAGCTTCCCTTAACATAGCGAAGACTTTAAATATGTCACCTTCAATATTCACATTCTCTGGCTCCTGGCATGTATGTTTCAATATCTGACATTCATGGTGTTGACTGAGTCCCAACAACCTGCAGCTGAGAGGACTTAATGCTTTTCATCTTTTTAAGCAGACGTGAACAAATTAATCCTCCCCCAAATCCTGTGATGGTGGAAGTACGGTCATTTTATGGAGCCACATATATGACTTGCTCAAGGTCGCAGCAGCAGTAGGTGTTGGAGCCAGGATTAGGATTCAGGTCTTAACTCAGGTTCCTGCTCCTCTGCTCAGATAGCTATGGCAGGCGCATAGGGACAACGTTTCTTTTGCCTAAAAATGTACTCAGAATTACAGTTAGAGATGATAAGAAATTATGGGGGTCATCTGGATTTATTTCTGCAGCAGCCAGCACATGTACAAACTATATGAGTTCACACTCGTGCTACTATGTAAGGAATTTAAACCTCATTTTTACCTAGGAAGTAAAAAAAAACCCAAACCAACCCAAACAGTATCTATTATCCTAATGAACAGAAATTAAAACATCACTGACAGTATTTCCTAGCTGCTTTGCAGACCTGGCACTTATCTATACAGAGGTCAAAAGAGCTTTACAAATTTAGGACAGCAGATTGTGTTTAGGAAAAAGATTTTACAAAGCTCCTCACGTTCAGATCTTCTTTCTAGTCACCTCAGTAATATAGTAAGCATTATTGGAAAGACTAAAGTCAGAACAGCATTATAAGAAAAGAAAACGGGAATCTTGCTATACACACCATCCTGCAAATTCTAACTGCAACAACCTGGGTTTCTAATTAATTCAGCAACAAAATTCCTATTGATTTTTAGCAGCGGAGGAATGCATTCACTGTGTCTTCTGCCACATGAATTTCCTCTGAGGTCAGCGAGGCTACTCCGAATAATCCCAGCTTGCAGGACTGTTTATGTCTTAAACAAAGAGATGCTGTGCTAAAATAATTTGCATTTTGTAGCTTTCATGGTGCATATATTCAATTGACCTTGATACCAAGGCACCCAAACAAGTATTTTGTGACCTGTTTTCATCACCAACTTCACTCAAACATTTCTCCAAACTGAAAATGAATGTTAATTTTAAAAGCTTGAATTTGTGATTTCACAAAAATTAATCAAAGAATCCCTACTTAAGAGTGCTTTTATGTTCCTTCCAGTTATGGAAACAACAGTGCTTTACTTTTCAACTCCAGATGGCACTGTGGTGCTTAACACTACCCAGCTGGGGGAGAGCTGATGAATTGCAAAAGCATGCAAGCTCCTGAAAAACAATGGCTTTCTTGTTTTATGAGAAATCAGCTGCTAATAGTTTTCCAGGGCAGATGTCCTATTTTACTTTCAGTACGGTGCAGACTGGGCTAACAAATGACAGTTTATATGCCCGAGATACAACTTGTCGTGGAAGAAAGGACTCGCTTGTCTGTACTTGGACGAGGTCACAGGGTAGTAGCCCTCGCCTCCACCTGCAAACCCTAATGCAACGCACACTATTGCAGACTGAAGGGAGCAGCTCTGCTCTTCTACAGCTCTTCCTATTCACAGTGACTAATTCTAGCTCTGTACAACTGGTAATTATGTGTATAAAGGTGTACTTTCAAGGATGGCATGCAAACCATTGAAAAAGTAATGAGATGATCATTAACTTTTCTAGGGAAACCCATAGACTTGACTGTTTAGCAGACATCATTTGCCACTTCATGTTATCACTTAAGACTATTACAAAAATGTCTACAATAAATAATATTCTTCCTTCATGTTCACCCTTTGAAAACATAGGAGTAGGACATTCAGGTATTTGCTTAATCACACACTCATACTCATCTATACTGCATCTTTTCTTGCATATTAATTTTTCTTGAGGTTCTATCCCCTTAGTTTTTATAGCCTTCTCAACTCCTAATTTTGTAGAAGTCTGCCTGACACCAACATTCTCTGTTAACCCTTCCTATCTTATACTCTTAATTCTCCAATTTTATATAGAGCGATTTCTAAATACTTGTTACCTGACCTACGGACCCAGTTAAAGTTCCCAGCTCCCACTGTGCAATCACTAAACCATTGCTCAACCCAAGTCTGAATTAACGTCACTGGTTTTTCTCTGCATTTCATCCAACAGAATTCTGGAATTTGCTCCATAGGCCCACAAATTTCCCATAGGCCACAATCTGCCTTTTGATACCAAACAAAACTCAAAGAGTTTACATGGGTTCATTTGCAGGCTGTTACAGTTTTAACCCAAGTAAATCCTTTCCCGCAAGTTGATGAAGCAACTGAAGATACATAGAAAGGGAAGGCTGCTTGTTGTAACTCTTCCATCGCAGATAACTATTTCAATTATAAAGAGTCTATGAAAGAAGAGGAGCTCAAAAGACAAAAAGGAATAAAACAGAGATGACTTCTAAGCAGGCAGGACCTTAAATAGTCTCAGTTCTCTCTGCAGCACCGTACAGGACCCTTTTCCAAAGGCATCAAAAATGCACTCACACGTGTTCCCCCAGGCAGAGGGCATCCTTAAGTTCCCCCTAGATTTATGAAACATTAGTGTATTTATTTGTCACATTAGTTCTGGTAAATTAGTAGCCCTAAAACCACACAAGGCAGAACGTGCTACATTACTAGACAATAAGGATGCCTCTGAAGATTGAAAACCTGCACAGCTGCTTTCATTCCACAGCTCTGTAGCTCTTAATTTTCTTCTCCATCCTCAAAGTTGCCTAAGGACAGTGGTGGCTGCTGACAGCATTACAGCGCATGTAACTGATACATTATTGCCATATATGACACAATAGATAAGCCTACTTCTTTCAGAATGTGTTTGTGTCCATTCTAGGTCTTTGAATAAAAGTCAGAAAATGTCCTGAAGTAAATTTTTTAAAATTAAAAATAAACTTGAAGAAAACTGTCCCCAAACAGATTTATATACATTGTATTTACATTTTTGCTGCTGACTAGGTAATAAATATTACATCACATGTAATGCAGAAACTTCCCCTTGCATTAGTCACTTACACATGATCTACTCAGCCTTGAGCCTGAAACCAGTGCCAGAGCAGACAAGGGAGAAATCTTTTGTGTATAACCATGATACATATGATTAATTAAAAAAAAATAAATATATCTAACCTAAGAGGAACAAACCAAAGCATGGTTGTTACATTGTTAGAAAAACAAAATTGGTAGTAGGAAGAATACGTTTCCTGATGACTGACATAAAGAGCCGGGCAGGGGGGTTGGCCCTGGCTGGATGCCAGGTGCCCACCACAGCCGCTCCATCACTCCCCTCAGCCAGACAGCGGAGAGAAAATACAACTAAAAGCTTGTGGGGCGAGACAAGGTCAAGGAGAGATCGCTCACCGATTACCGTCATAGGCAAAGCAGACCCAGCTTGGGGAAATTAATTTATTACCATTCAAATCAGAACAGGATAATGAGAAATAAAATCAACTCTTAAACACACCTTCCCCCCCCACTCCTCCCTTCTTCCCAGGCTTAACTTCACTTGTGATTTTCTCTGCCTCCTCCCCAAGAGCAGCGCAGGGACGGGGAATGGGGGGCTGTGGTCAGTTCATCACACGTCGTCTCTGCTGCTCCTTCCTCTTCACACTCTTCCTAGCCTGGGGTCCCTCCCATGGGAGACAGTCCTCCATGAACTTCAACACGAGTCCTTCCCACAGGCTGCAGCTCTTCATGAACCGCTCCAGCGTGGGTCCCTCCCATGGGATGCAGCCCTTCATGCACCCTCTGCCCCAGCGTGGGTCCCCACGGGGTCACAGCCCAGCCAGCAAACCTGCCCCGGCCTGGGCTCATCACTCCGCCGGGCCACAGGCCCTGCCAGGAGCTGCTCCAGCACGGCTGCCCACGGGGTCACAGCCTCCTGCAGGCATCCCCCTGCTCCGGCGTGGGGTCCCCACGGGCTGTGGGTGGGATCTGCTCCTCCGTGGGCCCCAGGGGCTGAGGGGACAGCACGCCTCAGCGTGGGCTTCACCACGGGCTGGGGGGGAACCTCTGCTCCAGGCCTGGAGCCCCTCCTGCTGCTCCCTCTGCACTGACCTTGGTGTCTGTAGAGTTGCTCTCACATATTCTCACTCCTCTCTGTAGCAGTCACCCAGTCACACTGCAACATCTTCCGCTTCCTAAATGTTATCCCAGAGGTGCTACAGCCGTGGCTGATGGGCTCAGCCTTGGCCAGCGGCAGATCCATCCTGGAGCTGGCTGGTATGGGCTCCATCGGACATGGGGGCAGCTTCTGGCAGCTTCTCACAGACACCACCCCTGTAGCCTCACCACTACCAAAACCTGGCCGTACAAAATCAATACAAGAGTGGTGAGAATCTTTATCAGCTGCAATGCTGAGGTTGCACCAAGATGAACAGAGAACTGGGTAAAAGCCAGATGACAGCTACAATAATAAACAGGGTTTGGCTCAGCAGGCATCAGCATTTTCCTAGTACATATTCTTCTGCCATCCTGTCTGCTGCAGCACAGCTTCATTCCCTCTTAAACTAAAGGCAGAAAGTGAAGGAGGAAAATGAAAGCAAGCCAGACCAGCATCCCTGAAACTTTTCTAAAAGCTACTGCTGTTTCCCTTTGCACCTTCTCAAACTGCAGCCTCTATTTCAGTGCTGTGTACTCTGTTTTGGGAGGAAGGTGAGCAGTACTCAAAGCACCTTTGGCAACATACTGTTTTTCAAAAAGCTTTTGAGGGCGGTGTATATCCCCAAATCTGATTATGTAAAGCAAAGTATGTTCTAGGTACCGTGTTGCCAAAGCTGCTGCTCAGCGAGCAACAGCACACCTACACTTAATTGGCCACTGATTCACACCAGTAGCAAGGTGGATCCCTCATACACCTTCACAACTATGTGCTTGCTGGGGGAGCTGGAGTGTTAAACTGTCTCAAGTACTTAAAGAGGAAGCAGTCTGCATTTTTTGCCCACTTTACATGCTCAGGAAGATGTGAAGTGTAACGCAAATGGTACATGAGTGGTATAAGCCTCTGACCTATTAAAACAGGATCAGCAAACACTTGCTTTTCTGACTAACTCACCGTGGCAGGGACAGTTGCATCAGACAAATGTGATGTCTTCTGTGGTCATAAGCTAGACATACTCTAAACCTGTTTGGAATTAACTTGAAGATGTTGCAAAATGTTATTTGATGCATTTTGCAAAACACAGATAGGAGACTGCATCTGAGGAAAACGAAGAACGGAAGTGGTACCTATAGACAGTACAGCCTTCCAGAACTGAAGCAGAAGAATTAAACATTGAATGGAACATAACAGAAACTGGTCTGCACAAAAGAAGTTGGTTTGTGTCCCAATTACTGTCTTGCAGAAACTGATGCTGTCAGTTCCTTTGTGGGCCATCTAACCCTCTCTTTGCTGGGAAAAAAGGTACAGAACTTCTGTAAATGTTTCTTCACTAATTTAGGCCTAAACATGTTTTTGTATTGTTTTGTTTTAACAGGTCCTACTCTATTGCTGAGCAGCCTCATACTTCACTTTTTGCTTCCACTAAACCTGCTGCCAGATGAGGGCGGGGTGCGGGGGATGTGGCTTAAAAAATGCCGAAGAAGCAGTATCCCAAACAACCGTATATGCTGGGGATCTGAGTCCTTTCACTCTTTTCAGCTTTCAGAACAAAGCAGCAGCATTTATGAGATCACATGAAATCTCAAGCCAGTTAAAACTATAGTTCCTAGAGATTACTCTAGAACTAGATACTTTATTATTTTGGATTGTTTACATAAACATTCCAGAGAATGCAACCTAGTTTTCCCACTGTAGTTTTACTCTGAAATACTTGCCTTTTCTCTAATAAACTGTTTGCACATGTTCACTTCTATCTTTGAAAATCTGTTTTTGTGGAAATATAAATTTTGGCTTTTACATTTTTCCACTAACTCCCTTCCGCTTAAGGGAACAATTCATCCTCCTCTTTCTGCCAAAATTCAGTGATTGGTAGCAGTGCTGAATTTTTTTAAGTGTATCTTTTTTGTTACAGCCATAGCTATGCAGCCAGATTTATAAAGCTATTAGCATAGTGGCACATTCAGATTTTTTAATGGGAAAATAAACAAGCTAAGGCTGAAGTTCTATGGCTCACCACATGAAGAGCCAAACTTCCAAAGGTTCTCATTTTAACTTATCCTAAAACTGTCTACACTCACTACTAATGCAAGATTTTGTTATCTATCACCTTCTTTATCACTATGAAAATAGTGTCTTTGGAGCCTGCTGGTACAGATCATTCTTCAAAAAACAATGATCATGTTGTTGGTTTTTCTTTAGATCCAGGCTGATGTTTCAAACATCCCATCCCGTTTTCTGGAACAAGTAGACCACACCATTTTCGAAAATTAATCCAAAGAAGATGGCCAACCAAGGGAGCATTCGATTCAAGTTCAATGTAACTGAAAAAGAAAACAGAACAAATTTATCACTTACCATTTAAGAAGATCATAGAAAGCATGTGAGAATTCACATTAATTTGTATGTATAAGAAATCGCACAAATTATTAAAACTCTGCTTCCATGCCACGCATAAAATTAACATGAAATTTTAATTTTCCAGACACACAAAGAATTCTATTTTATGTTTCAGTGACCCATGATGAATTGTCTCAAATTCTAACTGATGGATTTGATGGATACAATACAGCATATACTAAGAGATTACGGTGAGATAAGAGGTGCTTTTTCTTAATAGTGGTTTGTTTCATTCACTTTCTATTAGTCTAAATAACACAGTTTTAAGCTAGAGCTATTTCAGTCACATATCTGATACCAATTAAAAATGTAACAGCAATAATAATGACTTCTCTAACAGCTGCACTCCCACATTCTATACAACTGATGTAGTAATAAAAAGCAAAAACGTACCTCTAATTGCCTGAGAATTTGATATCAAGACAAATACTTTTATAAACGCAAGGCACAAAGGAGTGTAGTCATGTTCCCAAATAACAGCTGGAATTAGCAAAAGCTTTCCATAGCTGGACAACAGCAGTGCTTTGAGAAGTAAAAAGAAGTCAGACTTTGTTTTCAGCATCTCAGGTCTCATCCACCATAAGGTAATAAAAATGCCAACCAAAAATGAAGTTTGTTCTAAGAGAAAATAAGAGGAGTTGGAAACAGAAAATAAAGAACCAAAATCAAGTCCTTTTTTGGATGAATTTCAGTGAAATGGCATGTCCCAAATGCAACTGAGCCACCACTGCTTAAAAGACGTATGCAAATATGAACATGTCCTCCATCTCCTGTGTTCATTTTAATAGGCAAATATTACTATTACTTAAACTAATTCAGTATCAGAATAATTCTATCACAGAATTCTATCTGTAGGTTTGTCATACTCATTATTTCTGATACGATATAGCACAGGAAGATTAGCATAAGAACCTCTTTACTGTTCCTTTTTAACAAAAGGAGATTTTTCTTCCAACTGGCTTTTAGCCTGTAAAAAAAGTCAATACTTGCCACCTTTGAAAAGGTTACCAGCAATGAACCCTTCCTATCCAGCATGAGAAAGAACACTAAGGTAAAAATATCATTGAGCTATTAGACTTTTTTTGACACCGTATCCCTGTGTAACACTGAAATCAATGCAGATGTCAAAGCAACTCTCACGACACCTGTAATAGATGAATTACTACTGAAAAATGAGTTCCAACATTTTTACTGACATGTTATGAAAGCCTGCTTAGAGCAACATCAGAAAAATCAATGACTGAAGTTAAACTCCAAATATCTTGGGGAAATACCAGTTTTAGTCTGAGGGCTTGATTTAAACACTCTTATGAGGAAAAACTATGAGAATGAAAGTATGTCATGGTTTAACCCTGGCCAGCAACCCAGCACCATGCAGCCACTCGCTCACTGCCTGTCACCCAGAGGGATGGGGAGGAGAATCGGAAAGGTATGTGAAACTCAAGGGTTGAGATCAGAACAATTTAATAGGTAAAGCAAAACCCACACACGCAAGCAAAGCAAAGCAAGGAATTAATTCACCACTTCCTATGGGCAGGCTGGTGCTTGGCCATCCCCGGGGAAGCCGGGCTCCATCACGCGTAACGGTTATTCAGGAAGACAAACACTATAATGCCAAATGTCGTGTGTAGTGTGTGTCATCCGTGTCACGCCCCCCCCTTCCTTCTTCTTCCCCCAGTTTATGCACTCAGCATGACGTCATATGGTATGGAATATCCCTTTGGCAGCCAGTTTAAAATTCAGGTCACCCGTCCTAACTGTGTCCCTCCCAGTCTCTTGTGCCCCTCCAGCCCTCTGGCTGGCAGGGCCCAAGAAACCAAAAAGTCATGGACTTAGTAGAAACATCACCCAGCAACAACTGAAAACATCAGTGCGGTTATCAACATTGTTCTCACATCAGAGCCAAACACAGCACTGTACTAGCTAAGAGAAAGTTAGCTCCATCCCAGCCAAAACCAGGACAAAGTATTAACCAAAAACCTGCCTTCAAATACAGTCTTAGAGCACAGAAGTATCTACTCTTTACCAGTGATGACACTGCTCTGTATTTTTGTGTATTCATTTAAAAACCCCAGATACAGCTCTTCCCAATTTTTGTTTACTTCTGTAAGGATCACCCTTAACGTTGTATCACCTTAATGAATAATGAACCTTGAAGTCAACGTGAAATATGGAATAAGGCTGAGCTCTACACTGGTCTTCAAATCATGTAAATTAATTCAGATGAAGATTTCTGAATATTGCCACTTTACAATGTTTTGATATATAATGCTGATCATACAAGTCTGCATTGCAATCAGGATCAAAATATGCATTTGCATTAAATGAAGGCAAATTAGAGAGCATGTGTATAATCATTTAATCATACTGAGTTGCACATGACATCCATTTCTGTATTAGTTGTTGCAATATAGACTTGTTGAAAAACTTGTGAAGTTATTCAATACTTAAAGAGTAGATAGTGACGTGAACATCAATCTTACCTAAAGAAGCTATACCAAACATTCTATAAAAATCCCATTCTTTGGCATATCTGATTAAGTCATCTGGATCTGTACTTTGGCTTGAATCCTGTAGCTGCAACCACCTGAGATAAGCTTCACAGAGCAAACAGAATACACAGAGCTTCCCATGAATCTGGTCAATGAAAGAATAATAAAAGCATTAGTATGAAATTGGTATTTAAAATACATTTCAACATCTCTACACAAACAAGCTCTGTAGGTTTATTATTTTTGTTTAGAAATATAAGCAAATTACTTCTGTTGAACCACTAGTACATCATCCTTTTAACATCAGTTAACATGACAGGCAAATTTGAGGGTGTAGAAAACTCCATGAACAGCTCCATACAGAAAAAGCTATAGAACTGTGGGTTCTAAAGCCTGCCCTACGCTTTTTTGAAATTGGTAAGTCTGCTTCAGTTAGGAATATAAAAACAAAATTGTGCCATAGCTAGAAGAATTATACTATCAAGAATTTAAATTTAAGGGCAACTACTCCATTCAGCGAACTTGTTTAAATAGCCTTGTTTCTTTTTTACCCTGGGACAATCTCGATTAGAAGAAACTGGTAGCATAGTTATACTAAAAACATTTCTTAGCTCAGATAAGGGTGAGGTACCAAAAATAAATGGAGCAATATAACCAAACAACTGAAGTGACTGCAAAAATGATGTCATGAGGGCCCACAGTTAACGTGTTTCCACATTAAATAGTCTATAAGCTTGTGTGTGGGGGGAATAAATTCTGATTTTCCACAGATTTAAATAAACCAATGCAATTTCTGTGTGTGGATCATACTTTTTCCATTAAGAGACTAGTTCTGCCAATTGCACACACATGCACAGGTCAAGCCAGTTTAAAATTCAACTCAATTTATTTGAATACATGAAATTACCACAGACGGAATAGCTCTTCCAGAAGCCTCATGGAAAACATCATTACCAGTCTTCAGAAGCATTGACTTAATTCAAAATCTTTAGTCAGATTTATGCTTGAAAGATGAGGCGACTATATTTATCTACATTGCTTAACACTGGACTGGCCAAGAGGTGTTAACATGAACACAACATACACTTTGGCTTGGATAGTTTGCTCTAGATTATCTTCCCTCTCCTGGGAAATCAATCCTTAAAGTAATAATATGCAATTCTGTCAAAAAAGCTATGCCTTTACACTCCAGCTTGGCCAGCACAACCAAGTTGACCATGTAACTCTGCATCAACAACACTTTATGTGTTATTGCTATGTATTTTTGTAATATATATATATATATATACACACATAATATAATGCTATAGTTTTGAGGACATGGTTAATTACTCAGGAAGAAAGTAATGAGAAATTAGTACAGTAGGTTTAGTTGGTATTATTACTATGGTATGTTATACTACTATAGCTCATTTTGGAAAAGAATTGTTTCTAACAGAAACATAATTTGGAAATTAATTAGAAATCAGATCTTTCTCTTCCAATGTAATTTAGCACATCACCCTTTTAACATCATTTAACATGACAGGCAAATTAGACAGTGTAGAGAACTGCATACAGTTCCTTCTCTTCTCTTTTAACATGTAAGATAGCTGCTGTGTTTGCTGGTACTGTGGCATCACCACCGTGAAGCCAGTAATTTTCTTAGTAGCAGCTGGAGTTTGAGATTTCATGTGTTCTGTTCATGATATAACTGGTTCAGCTTGCTGGAACTGGTGAAAGGACGGGAGAAGAACAGTCTCTACAACTATTACAATCGACTTACCAAATCTAAGTATACCTTTAACCAAGTCACAGGGTAGGGGCGTAGCAACTTACATTTATCTTCGTATTGAAAAGAATGTGCCTGTATGCTTGTGCTTTACATAAAATAGCATTAATCAGGACGATAACAGCATCATACTCAATGTATTTGTCCACAGGTTTCTGGCAGGATTTCTGAAAGTCATAAAATAACAAGAATTAGGAGGGGAGGGAAGAAAGTTTATGAAATGTTCCTCTAATCTTAGCAAAACTGCATAAATCCGATCTAGCTGTTCAATTCTTACTAGTCTTTCCTTAACATAATCTTCCTTTTCAATAGGTTTTTAATTCATACAGAAAAAATGTTTCCCCCCTCCTTGACACTGCAATTGACACACAGACTTCCCTTATAAAACAAAGATACGTTATCGATTTTTACCAGCTTCAGATTAACACAAATAATAAACTATGCAAGGATGTACCTAGTTATCATTTTGTGCCCTACAGATGCAAAAAACCAAACCACCTTTCCGGGACTCAAGAAATGAACCAGTACCTTGTTAAAGTTTAACTTATCGTGGCTCATCTACTGGGTATTTTGAGAGGGTGTGTGTGTTGTATTTTTTTGAAAGAAAATTAATTCCTTCTTTTCAGAGATGCTTTATCCTCCTATTCTACCTTTTTCTTCCTTTCAAGAAGACAGTAAACTTTTTTTGCTGTTGCATTGTTCTTCCATATGGGTAGATTGTCCGGATGTTTCAACTAATTTTCCATTATTGAATGAACACCAATACATTCAGAACACTGATAAAGTAGTTTTCACAGAGAGGTATAGCCAAAGAGTCAGAGGTTGCTACTGAACAGTGGTAAGACAGTAGATCATTACTTCCCCAATACATCAGCTGGTTCCTGCTGTGCCTCCTAGAGGTTATTTCGCCCAGACCACTGGGAACTGCTTGCCATCAACCCCCTTCAGACTTATTGACTTACCAGGATGGGTGATCGCTCCTTGACTTGAGTTAAATGAGAAGGGCTAACAAAAGACTACTATACTAAGTTTCAACAGGATGATTAAATAACGGTCTGCTAGATGAGCCTTTTGTAAGACTTCATTCTAGCAGAGAACTGAGAAGGAGGAGCAGCTGATCACATCAACCACTTCAGCTCCAAAAAATGCACTTGCAGAAGCATGCTCGCCTGCAGGTCAGCTTTCTCCAGTTGCAGATCCTCCAGTTCAGCTACTTGCTTCCTCCCAATGTGTCCTCAGCTAGTGCTGCTCCCCTGGGCCTTCACATTAGCTGCCGTGCTCCGAGCACAACAGTCATAGAAACAATCTCTATTTTCATTTTCATGAGTGCACAGCTGTGCGCTGCCAGAAGAGAAATCTATGCATAGAGCTTTCTGAAATGCTGTAACAGTCAAAAATGCAGTATGAGACGACACACACCTACAGACAAACTCCCAGGAAGGAACAAAGCTTTTTTCTATTTTATAGGGATTCCTTGTGTCCAAAGTTAACTTTGCCTTGCTATTTGCCAGAATTATTATTGGAGAATCTGAGCATGCAAAATCTTACTGTCAAATTGACTTCAAAGTCCCAATATCCATACCAAGAAAAACATCCAAACAAAAGTATAAATAGAATAGAGTATTTAGGACACATTGTCACCACTAATAACTCTCTCTTGGTCCAGCTCAAAAAAAAAAAAAAAACAACCAACAAACTCACTTAATTTAGAAAATAAAATACTGTATATAACAGTATGCAAGTTACAGGCAATGAATTAAAAAACTGACTCAATTGTCAAACAGTTTTATAGGGTTAAAACTAAAGTGAGCGAGATGGAAGAAAGGACATAATTAACAGAAGACCACAGCTACAGGATTTAATAGAGTGAAAAAGAAATTGCAACTTGAAGGCAATGTCTTGCTTAATTTCTTTCTACAGGGAAATCATGAACAGATATTCTTAGAGGTGGTAATTTATGTATGTCAAATCTCTGGGTTGATGTAGCACAGGAAAACTCTGATTTTTTTTATAGGCTCATTCACACAAGCACATTCTTGAATACAATGATGTCATGAAGGTTAGATGAATAATAGCCTACATACCCCAGGATTTCTGAAGGTCTCAAATTCTCCTGTAACTGAACATTTTTTAACCAGGGTTGAAAATCTTTCTGAGAAGAGTAATGAATGATCTTTTCAAGTGGAGGGTCCCAACCAAACAGCAATCAAAAAACTTGCAGTTACGGGGTACTGAAAAAATATCACTGCCAGCTGTCATGAATTTTATACAATTAAAATATATCAGACCTACCCTCCAGGCAAAATCAACTATATAGAAACTCTACTGCAGATATCTAAGGAGACTGCTACAAATGAATACACAAATAGTGGCATCACCTGTAAGAATGAGTCTTCTGCTCTTGGCTTCTGGCAGCCACAACCAAATCTTCTGCAGCTGTGATGTTTAATTCAGTATTTCAGTACACCACCACCAAACATTTAAGAATCCTATTTCTCTTGTGTTACTTCAACAGTGAAAGAAAATATCCCGTATCACAAAAAAGCAGCCAACTTCAAGGACTTTTCATACACAGACACACACGTCTAACTGTCTTCTAGAGCTGCATGTGAGTCCTGTTCTTAATATACACTATTTGACTCCTGACTGTATTAAGAAAACGTCCTCTGTGCTTATCCAGCCAGTGATCTAGCCAGCGTGAGTTCATTCAGGGACTCGTGAGACCTACAAACCACTAACGGCAAAAGCCTCACATATGCACTGCCATAGACTAATGGGACAAAATGAAGATGACACTTGCTATACCGTGAGAACATTACAGAATTAATAAACCCTCTAGGATGAACCTCTAGGTTCTCCATACCTGCTTTTTTTGTTATTTTTTTCCACCTGTACTACTAAAACATATGACACTAACCTTAAATGCCTAGGAAGCAAACTTGTGACTAGAGCCTGACTTAGGCAAAATCAATGCAAGCAAGGGTTAATACAGTTTAAGTACACACAGGTTTAACTAGATAAAACTATCTAGTTAAAGTAATGTAACTTTATGGGCATCGATAATCACCAGCTTTCAGAGAAGATCAGTACAAGCAGCTCAGCTATGGAGAACTGCTTGCATGCTTACTTTTAAGATTTTAGGCAGGCAGTTTACAGTGAACTACGGTGCTCATGTCTCATTCCCAATTGCAGCTCTGCACAACTGTAGGCAACAACCGGTTCAGCATGACTGAAGAAGGCACATCTTTAACAAAACCGAGTTTTTTTCAACCTCCTTTGGGCTTTCTCGAAGAAATGCCTCAGTTATCATAACCAGTTTAAAATGACAGAAAAAAGCAACTAGATTTCTCTATGTTTTTAACCAGTTTTTAATTTCTTCCTTAAATATGTAACTGACAATCAGAAATAGGAAATAAGTGGTATCTTTCCTTGAAAAAATAGACGTTACTTTGATTAAAAGGTACTTTCAGATTATATTGCAGAAGAGAAAGGTCAAGCTTACACCATAAATTCTATTTATGCATTTTCTTCTAAACTGGTAAATTTAAGGAAAATTACAAATTATTGATAATGACATGCAAAAGTTCAATAGATACTGTGCAACCCTAAAAAAGGGTGTTGAATGTATTTCAATATTCTAATGAATTTAAATGGATATTAGTTTAGGAATTGTTTTACTGATCAAGTATTTAGTAATATTTTACTATGCTTGTCTGTTGTTTAAAAAAACCAACCACTTCCATTTTCATAATTTAGAAATTTGCTTAGTTACCTTAAAAACATTATTTAAGAAAATAAGCAAAGGTAGCTTTAAGAAAAAAATACTAAAAAGTTAGTAAAACTATGTCCTTCACAGCATAGCGTATCAGATTCTTTCTCATCAAAGCAATTCAAAACAGTTAAGGAAAGTAACATGTTTTTAAGCATCTCAGTTGCATTAAATTAGACAAACTACTGAAATGTTAATTCTGACTGGATGTTTAGCAGCCTTTTATAAAACACTACTCAGAAGACATACCTCTTCTTTGTTCATCAAAGATACTCAGCTGCGAACACAGCACACAAACTTATGCCAAATACAATAAAGTGTACAAATATTTGAGGAAATACCTACTGAAGGGCAAAGTTCCTAAAGTAAATGAACAATACTTTTTGAGGGTCTTCTCTCTAACATTAAAATGTAACTGAATTTTTAAGTAACAGTATTTTGTGATGGGGGTGGTGGAAGGTAAAAATGTTTTGAAGAGGAAGTCATAGGACGTAACAGAAAATAAAAATATATGTTAAATAACCAAGCTTCATCCTGAACTAAAAATACCATGAAAGCCACACCAGGAGTATGTTTGCACACCAGTAAAATAGCCTCATTTTAGTATTCCTTTCTCCAGGATTTGAAGTTCGGCAAAATTAAGCTATAATTTCTTGCTGGACTACAAATACAGCAAATTGTAACAGCATTTACATAGCTTCAACATGAACATAGGTCCATTTACGTAGGATCATAAAGCAAACTAACACACAGACCCATCATTTTGCAACAGTGCCCTTAATCCCAGTCGCACCCTTAAACAATAAAATGTAATTAGCTGTGCTGCTTTCAGGAATGGGTTTTTAATTAGGGATGCAGCTAAGTGTCATAATAAGCTGAAAAACAAAGCAGTGAAGTCTCAGATGCATTTCATTTCAGAAAACCAAAATTTAAAATACTGTTTTATAATTTTTCCTATATGATACATTTTTCAGTAGCGAGTTGTCTGTAGGCTGAGTTATGTAAACAAGAAAAATAACACACTCTTTATTTTCTAGGATGATCTTTGTACTCTTCGATTGATTCTTTACCTTACCGCATAAATGCTTTGTATTCAAAGCATTTACAGTCTCTCTGCCTTGCTACAATAAAAAAGCTTTTCAATTATTTTTTAATTGCAGAAAAGCTAAATGAAGTGTGCACTGCTGAGGCAATTTGGCTTTCTTATTACAAAACACAAGGGGGATCCTGACTGAGCTCTACATATCGCAATGAGTAATTTCTTTCCCTTTGTAAAGGTCTGGAACAATTAATATTTTTTAAACTTTATTATTAAACAAAATAACATATATGTAATTTAAAACCAAATAAAAAAATGTGCATGTTTTTCCTTCTTATTTTGAGTAAGTCAAGTTTGCTAATTTCTTTTTATATTCATTGCACTCTGACTGCAGTATTTAATCCAGGTTAGCCGAATGTTCCCCCCTATAGCATTAAAAGTGGCAATGTTATCTGAACGGTATCTTTTGTTACTGTTGTCAATGGTTGGTTTATAACATATTCAGTGAAGATTTACTGTATTACTTACAGATCATTTACATTCTAAGGATCTCAAAATAATTAACAGAAATCTCCTCTATAAAGAACGACCTACACTTACTTTTACCATCACTTCTGGTTTGGAATAGGGAAAAACACTAACATGTTCACAGCATAGGACTAGAACCAGACCCATGAGTTGCAAAGTGACCACCAGAAGTCACCCTTGAATGAGGCAATCCTAACATGCCTGCACACCACACACACACCACCCCGCCACCCCAGGTACCATGCTGAAGAAAAAGCATATTGAGCAGGTCTCCCTGAGGAGGTGTCTCCTCTCAATTCTATTATCCATTTTTAAGTACCTTTAAGTTCTTTTCAAGGAGCAATACTCCACCTGTCTCTTGTAATGGCACTTCCACAGCACAATATGTGAAGGATGAGCAAAAGGTTCATTCACTAAATGTGAATGTCAAGCAAGAAGAAACGCACAACATCAGAGGTCTGGGCTAGGCTTTTGCTGAAACTGGCCTTCATTAAACCAAACATTAAAAAGAAGTTAACAGAACTTGAAGAATTCTTGGCAGTTAACATCCAGAGCTCTTAACAAAAGACACAGCCTTTCTACCTCCAGCTTCATGTTACTCTATGGACTTTTATGTTTGATAGAAGAATGTTTCTTTAGTTTCTTCGATATCTGTGGCAAATTTATTTCCAGAGTGGACAGTAATACTTGGTCTTTAATGCTTGCCCACATTAAAATCACAACATGGAGCTCAAAGAAACTTTTAATTACCTTGAGAGCAACAACAAATGCTGCAGGAACTAAACTAAAGCAGCACCATGCATATTAGGCTGAATTTCCAAAACTGTACTTTAATACTGTGGGCTGAAAACATATGTTCCCTAATGGAAGCTTTTAATATTTGCCTCTGGAAAAAAAAATCAATTAATCTCTTCAACAGATTAATAACAGAATACAAAATCATGGTATTTTGCTTAGACATTCAAACTTAAGTCTTCCACCTGAAAATAACACCCAGATCAGGTTAAACACATCCTAAAAATAAATGTAAGACTAGATAGAAGACGCTGTTGGGAGAACTTAGCTTCTTCAACCTCAAGATGATATTCCAAAGAGTGCTGAATGACAGGAACATCCTGAGAATGGCAAAGAACTTTTAAATGCAGATTTATTAACTCACCAAGGATAACTTTAAACTAGGATTAGGGCAAGTCCGTAGGTCAGTATAAAGCAGTGATGATTTTGGCAATGTTCTGCTTGTTCCTAATTTTCTGGGGCCCTTAATGTTGCATATTATACAGAACAAATATTGGGTTGATGGGGTTTTTTTCTCCTCATTGTGTCAGTATTTTCATGCACTACTTGAAAATGGGAATGAACACAAGTATCCTAAAGCTTTTTAACAAAAAAATTACCTAGACAATGTCCATTGGCCTCACTTTAAGTATCATCTATACAAACTTTCTACGTACCTTTCACTTTTTCTCTCTTAAGCTATAGAAGAGTAGCAGCAAGTACTCGGTGCTCTAATTCACAAAGACAAATGAAAACTGCTCCCAGGCTGGGTGATCATACCTTCTAATCTTCACCTCAGACCACCAAAGTTTTTTAAATACCTTCATCTTTTTGTAAGTTTTTAGAGGCCTGCATTCTTAAGTTTTATAAATACCTGATATAAATGATGTTTCATGCTGATAAGTGGAATCTTCATATTTTCTGAAGTGGAGAAGACTTCTAAGCTATCATTATTTTCAGTTAAGATGATACATAATACTGACAAATGCATTATAATACTGCTCGTGAAAGATTATGAAGGGTATCAAATGACATTCTGTACTTGACTGTTTTTTGTTGTCAGCAGCATGATGCTGACCAGCTTTTCAGGTCTCTGGCTAGAGTACAGCACTGCACTGCCTGCATGGAGTAGAATGCCTGCAGAGGGTCAGTGCAGTGACAAAACTATCTTTCCAGATTAAAAGGATGAAGTAAAACAAGAATTGCCTTATTAGAAACCCAAGAGGTCTTGGAGACAACGGCAGCACTTTCCTGCAATACACAGACAAAGCTGAATTCAAATCAGTTCAACAGAAGGAATCTTCTGATCTTGGCAATCTTCTAGCATTCTCATCTCCACTTCATAAACTGTGAGCTAATGTGTTTCTTACTAACATGCTTCGTATTACTTGTTCCTCATGTGAACCACTCCGACTCTCAGGACTTCCTGGGTGGCCAAAAATCGAGAGAAAGGCTTAGAGGTGATATGATGTGCACCATATAAGAGCAACTAGGACTTGGACTGAAGCTGAACCATGATAACACACAACTTAGAGGAAACAGACTGGTAGAAGCAAGTGAAAAATGGTACCAATCTGGACCTGTAGGAAGGAAGGTGGACAAAATTCCAGTTTGCTAGGAACATACGATTCTTTGACCTTTCTTTTACTCTGTTCTTTACACTTTTTGTAAGAGTTTGGCATTTGTGATTAACACAGCAACTGCGATGTAAATCTTTGATTCTACATGGGATGCCACAGCTCTGGAAGACCAGGATCTTCAGTCCTCAAATGGTTAAATGCTAAGAGGAATGAGTGTCATCTACTGGCATCCAGTTTGCTTTAGAGATTATCACAGCCAAATTAATAAGCAGAATTGATAACCTGTGCTAAATAATTGATAAACTGTGCTAAATCTTATGTGATATGGCTGCACCCATAAGCCTTAAAACTTGTCTTTTTGTATCCAACTTGCCCTCGATTTCAAAGATGAGTTTGAAGCTCCACATGAAAGAGCTCAAAAGGAAACCATTCACATTTTTATCATGTATCTTTGACGATTACCGTGTATCAATGATGAATTTTGACTACATGATTTGACTACCAATGATCTGATGTAGTTCATATGTATTACCAAACATGATACATTATATCAACACAAAAAAGCAACTAAAGATCTATTTTTCCATGCAGTGTGCATGTCTAAAGCCAGCAGAAATCAACTTCTATTACTTTGTCTTTCACCTAAGAAAACTGCTGATCTCTCCAGTTTTTGAAATGCCTACAGAGATCTTTGTGTACATTGTCAGCTGGTTTATGGTCTGCAGCAACAAGCCATTTTCACTGACTGCTGGGCTGGGAAAGGAGAAGGATGTGAATCAGCTCTTTCTACTATCATCAGTAGTTTATGTGTATCTTGTTTCCACAGCCTCTTCTTGATAACACAAGCTATGATCTAACATGTATGTCTTTCAGCTTGAGCTAACCCCTGTTTCTCCAAATATCAACTGACCATAGGCCTCAATGATCCGGTTGCCTATGATCTCTATTTTTGATCTAATAAATGCTAGAATTACTTAAAGTTATAAAGTCATAAAGGAATTCACCACAGGTTTCATACAAAAATCTCTGGTCATCTGTTATGCTTATAGCTTCATGGTTAGTAAATTAACTCATCTTCTATCAGTATTCTCAAAATGTTAAGGGCTAGAAAACTGGGGGAAACAACCACAAAGGAAGTTTGAATGATACACAAGTAGTTCCATACAAAATATTCAACAATTGGTTCAAGCACAAGATTTCTGCAATTTTGTAAGGGGCAGACAAGATGCTGTGAAACAAAATCACAGAAAAAATTAGTCGAAGATGTATGATCTGCAAAATCCCGCCCACACTGAAATATAGGGTGCTAAGTAATCCAATTTCTCACACATTAAAAAAGTAAAAACTAACCACTGGAGACAAGTCTAAATAAACCCTATTAAAAATTGAATACAGTAATTTAAAAATAGTCGAAAACATTTCTTAAAAAGGTATTTTTTTTTCTGCAGCTATGAAATCTCCAAAAAAACATAGGAGACATTAAATTTAACACTACGAAAAGACAGTGTGAAAAAAATGAACTCTAAGAGACAGAGTGGGAAGGGAGAGCAGCGAACAGCCCAGAACATGTGGGTACCATTATGGAAAGCGCAGCCGCTGTAGGTGGGTAAGCAACACACGAGTCCTCGCCCGTACCCCGAATAATCCTCAGTCAGCGCCTGACAGTGAGGTCCAGCTGTCTCCCAGCTGCAGTGAGGCTGTCTAACCACGGAGCCTCCCTCAGCTCTGCCTTCCGGCGAGGAAAAGACAGAGGAAAAGGCAGAGCACAGCAGCAGGCCCGCGTGCAGGCGCGCAGCGGCCACCCAGGCCAGCGCTACAGTGCCGGTGCCCTGCAGGAACCGGAGGAAACGGCGGTAGGCAGCAGGGCCTACGGAAACCCTACACCCAGCTCCACGGAAAGCGTCAGAGCCCGACCCGGCGGCAGCGGGGAAGCTTCGGCCCCGCGGGGCCGGCGCAGGGCCGCGGCGAGCCAGGCTAGGCCGCACCGGGGCGCCCGCGCGCAGGCGGGCACGGCAGCACGTGCCGCCGCCTGCTGACGTCGAGGCCTCCCCCTCGCTCCCCTCCCCTTCCCTCCGGCCTCCCTCGCCCGCCACCGACGACTCACGCAGATGGAGATGCGGAGCACCCCGCGCTGGTAGTCCCGGTACAGCTCCGCCGCCTCCCTGCTGCACTCGATGCATCGGTAGGCGCCGACGGCCGCCATGGCAGGTGAGAGCACGCGCCGGCCTGTCAGCGCCTCAGACCGCCTCGCTTCCGCATTCGGGGCGGGGCCGGGCCGCGGTGCGCTCTGGGAGTTGTGGTTTTGTGCTGCCGCCGGCGGCAGGGCGGCACCCGCGCGGAACTCCATGTCCCAGAGGGCGGCGCGGCGGGGCCCCCCTCCCTGCCGCTGCCGCAGGGGGGGCGCCCCCGTCCCCCGCCGAGGCGGAAGCGGTGCGCATGCGCCCTGGGAAGATGGCACCTGCCGGCGGCTGCGGGGCGCTGAGGGGGCTGTGGGTGCCGCTGGCCGTGCTGGCTCTGGTCCGGGTTGCGCTGGCCTTGACCGAGCAGTACCCGGCCTTGTCCGTGCTAAAGCAGGAGCTGCGCCGGCAGCGCCAGGGCCCGGCGGGGGGCTGTGGCTCGGCGGGGGAGTGGGCAGAGCAGTACTCTGCCGAGTGCGGTGAGTCGGGGGCGTTGCTATGGTGACCGTCCCAGCCCCGGGGCGGGAGCGCGGAGACCGTTCGGCCGGCGGCCCCGCGGAACCCTGAGTCCGGGGCAGGGGGTGTGGGAGCGCTGCCTCCCTTCGCCCCGGCGGTGGGAGCTGGAGAGGGAAGCGCGGCCGGGCCTTGCCTCCCGCTGAGGCACCGCGGGTGGGCGCGGGGTCGGGGCGGCGCGGGGTCGGGGCGGCGGGGCTGTTCCGCCGCGGCGGTTCCGCTGACTCGGAGTGAGGCACCTGGTGTGTGAGCTGCGCTCCGGGTCGCGTTGTACCGCTGTGTGGTGCGGAGCAGAGACGGCCGCCGGGGCGGCGAGCAGGGGAAGAGCCCTCGGCCCTTGGACGGGCGAAGCGAGGGCCTGTGCCATCCCGCGGGGTTCCTGTGGTCCCACTCGCCAACCTGCCAAGCCCGGCTGCTGGGCTCGGCGTGCTGCTTAATCCCTGTGCTCGGTGGGACACACACATGCCGACACCTTGTGCTCGTATTGTTGCGTTGAATGTGGCGTGATTCATTTTCGTCTCCAGTTATATATATATTTTGCTGGTGAACTGGCTGTTTCTCTTGATGAGCACCAAGTTCAAGCAGCAGATCTTCTGGTCTTTTTCAAGTTAATTGACAGTTTGTAATCCAGGCACAGTTAAAACTATTTCTATGTTCTTAAAGATCCGCTGCAACTATTTCTATGTTCTTAAAGATCCGCTGCAACAGGACCATGTGATTAAGTGATCTGTTACATTTCTTTGATCACAAGCATAGTGTGAACGCGCAATACAAAAATACCAGTCTGGATCACAGTATACCTGTAATACAGATGAAGAAAAAGGTTTTATCAATACAATAGAAACACTAAATTATTTATATGAGAATAATCAGTTATGTGTCATGTCTGCATAGTTGTCTGCAGGGTTTTAGGTTTTTTCCCTTTATTTCGTAAAGCCTGTGGTCATATCAACAATTGCTGTGGGTCCCTAAGGACAATATACAGTTAATGTAATCCACTCAAAATTACAAACTTTATAGAAATAGCTTGTTATGAGTTTCCTACATCTGCTTTTCCCGCTCCCCCCCCCACCCCCGTATGTCATGACAGCTTAAAGTTCTTTGGCTGGTTTTTATCTCCATCAGCTGTGTCAAGTAGGTATTTTTGGCTGCCTTTTTTTTTTTTTTTTTAGGTGGCTACAGTGGCTGAAAGCTACAGTACACAACTTTCATAATCTGATTTAGCATTTATCTCAGGTGACCATTGCTCCAAATCATTCAAGCTTAAGCATAAAACAAAAAGTACTTTCAACCAGTGTTGAGATAAAATCTGTATACCCTACAAGTTAATAAATGGCAAAGCATTTGATTACATCTCTTCTGTTACTTGGACGTGAATGATTGACTCAGGATACTCCTTCAGAAGTGTATTTGGAAGATTAGATTTTGATTTAATGGTGGTTGTTGTTTGAAAGAGACCAGTGTAACTGGGATTGATATAAGGAATTCTGCTTAAATCATCAGGTACCTCAGACACTTTGCATACACTGGTGATAAGATAACCCTTAATTAGAGAACAGCATACTTCCCCTGAAATAGCTGTATAGCAGTTCACTCCTTGCTATGGAAATCCTGTGGCTAAATAAATTGCCAGTTGAAAAAAATCCCATAAGCTCTCAGTCTTTGTTTTAGTACAGCTTTCCCAGAAGCTGAGAATGTTTTTATCTCTGATAGTTTCTCTTGTAGCCTGCTGTAGGGTCCAGGGTAATTTCTCTGGTTAGTGTTTTTGCATTTTCATAAAGTTGTTAATGAGGCAGAGTGGTACAGGTTTGACTGCATCTAACTTTGAGAAAAAGACAGATCCATTCTTCCTTACGAGTAAAGGAGATTGTTGCCCCAAGAACTGCAAGATTTGAAGGGTCCTTTGTAACAGGCTGTTCTTATTCCCTGGCACCTTAGTAAAAACTTCCTTCCCTATGTTCCTGCTATTAAGTAGGAAGTTATCCTGGAGGTAGGCTAGGCTGTGCATGCACCACTTTGTTTTGGTTTGTGATGCAAATACTGCTCAGTGAATCCACAGAAATGGCTTTTAACTGTCACTGACTTCCAAGCACCAACACAGAACTAATGTGTTAATAATGCTGCCGTAGCACGGGAGGGTTTGGCCAAGGTGAAGAGCAAAGGGCAGTGTTGAAACCTCTTACTGGCAACTTTTTTTCTGGAAACTATGAGTGATGAGACACTGTTCTTTTGGAACTGTCTGACCGTAAACTTTAACCTTCTGCTTTTTGCCCCTCTTCCTTCTGTTGTAAAACTTCTCCCACCAGTTATTGTTTATTGCCCAACTTAGTTCCAAGTTTCTATTTACAGGGAATGATTTTAGATGCCATTTTGACATCTCTTTAAAGAAGACTGTTTCTTTTTCTCTTTTAGCACTGTACTTGTGAGAAATGGGGAGTAAGTAACTGTAACCATTATGTAATCAAAATATGAGAATAGCACTGCTGTAAAAGTGAATTGGAAACACGTACTGCCCCCCAGCCTTTCAAACTTGGCATCAAGCTTACATTTACAAACATTAGGGGAGATGATAAAATTCGGTATTTTTGACATGGAATCAAAGAGATTTGTTTTTTCTTGTTTACTCTTGAAATATTTTAAGTTAATAGAAGCTTTATCTGAAGATTTGAAAGCTAATAATTCTTTTGGGGTAGCAGTTAAAAGTACCATGTAGGTAAAATAGTGACTTCTATAGTCTATCAGTCTGGGGGATTTTGTTGATTATTATTGTTCCTTCTGAATTTCTTTCATTTATTACACTTTTTCTCTGCTATGCCAACAGGCTGTGTTTAGCTTTTCATAGATTTCAGTCAATCTTAACATTTTTGTAATGGCCTTCGGGACCTTTGCAGATGTTCAGTCAATTATGGTTTACTGTTCTGTCTGCTTTTCACAGTCTTTATACCTCTGTTTCCTAGACTTCCAGCAGTAGCTCTTTCCCTACTCTTTATGGTCCATTCCATTTACTTTCCTCTCTGGGATTGGAATGATAATTTTATCTTTAATTTCTTGGGCCAAACAACAGAATCATAATGCCAAATGGGGACATGTTTACCCTAAACTTTTCTTATTTGTTTTCAGCTTCCTCCCTTTTTATCCTGCCTGCCCGCCCCCCCCTCTTTTTTTTCCAGCACTTTTTCTTTTCCCTCCATGTATCTTTAGCCAAAAGCATAAGCAGAAGTAGTGATAAAACTAATTATATAAAAGCAGTTGTGTCAGCTATTGCTTCCCTGGCTGTTTGGATGTGCTGTGGGCTGAAAGCACCTCACGAAAGCTCTGCCCTGTGGAGTGCCCAATGGGGAAGCTGTTCAGATGACATGAGGAAATGTGAGATGTTATAATAGAACATACACGTAACTCTTTGAGTTTATAAAAGTATTTTCTCTCTCTTCCCCCAGATTCATCATTTTTGCACTTCCATGAATCAGATTGTGACATAGGAGCATCTTCATCTTGTGAATCTGTGCTTTCTCTCAACACAGAAAAAATTCTGGTATGTTATCAAGAATATAATTACAAAATAATTTTTAATAGATTGCTGAAGTTGCAAATTACTTTAGCTGCATAACCAGTTAGAATGAAGTTCAGGCAAATAACTACAGATAGAATCTATTGATCAGTAGGCATAGGTCCCCAAAGGCTTAAATATGAATGAACTCAAGTTGCTCATGAAAGTATGATTTCGTAGTACTCCATCATGAATCTCTAGGGCGGTCAGCAGTTTCATCTAATTGAAGCTGATGTTTCCACTGAAAGCTAACCGTCACCTGGATTAGCCTCCCAATTAGTTTTTTAGTTTTAGGTGTGCAGGGGCTATGGCTGAAAAAGGGAGAGGTGTGTTAGTTTTTACCCAATTTAACTACCTGAGGGGGTTTACCACAAAATGCGTGTAAGAGTAGGAGTGATGACTTGCAATCACTGCAGAAATAACATTGGGCACTGATAGAGAATTCAGAACATATTTCACTAAATGTAATACAGACATGGTATGTGGAGAACATTCCAACAAAAGGAGAGTATCTCTTGGTAGGGAGACTTTAAGAGAATTATTTTGGAATTTGGGTTTTCTTGCAACGCTACTGTTCACTTATTGATCTTGTTCAAGATCATCAGTCTACATCAGAACACAGGTTGTTTGTTATTTCTTCAGTCCAGTAGAGTCACAGATATATAAAATCTTCAAATAATTCACATGTGATTATACAAAGAAGCCTCGGCAAATTTGTGGAAATTATTGGCTATGAGGGAGCATGGAAACAATATTGTAATTTGAAGCAACTTCTCCAGAGGTGGTATTCAGAAATAAAACTACTCTACTGCAATTCCACCAAATCAGTTATTTCACTTGAATACTCTTCTTTGGCCTTACTTCTTCAGATACCGGTCAGACCTTCTGTCTAGTCTAGCCTAGGGGTACTAG
Source organism: Falco punctatus (assembly GCF_963210335.1). Taxonomy (NCBI): domain Eukaryota; kingdom Metazoa; phylum Chordata; class Aves; order Falconiformes; family Falconidae; genus Falco; species Falco punctatus. The sequence continues at coordinate 79,892,866 of NC_137584.1, forward strand.
CAATTCTTTCTAAGTAAGCAAAACGTGTATTAGTTTATAAGAAATTTCCCTGTTTAAAAAAAAATGTTTTGAAGAAAGCAACAATTCAACCTATCAGGAACTGGTGTTGTGGTGAAAATTCTTCTCTCATTTATTGAAGGCAGAATGACTTGCCATTTTTGCATCTAGAGCTGCAGGATTTCTAACCTCTAACTGGATTCAGAATTTGTTGAAGAAGTATGTATCCCCTTCCTCCACCACCCCAAGAACCAAACAGTGTTCTGTTGTTCTGTGATAACACAACAGACAAGGTAGATGAAGGCGGGGAAACTGTGGTATTTTTCCTGCCGACTGTCACATGCAGCTCTGTAACTCATAGGGTATTAATGTAATGGCAGTTTCTTTTGGTTATAGCTTTTCCAGTACCCAGCGTAGAGTCTTGCTATATGTTATCTTATGTCTGCAGACAAAGAAGTGTAGGCCTTTTTTTGTAAAATTCACCAAGGAAGAGGTTGTCCTTCAGTAAAAATTATTTTTTTTTCTAACATTAAGACAATTACAGAATATGTTTTGCAGAGTTAAAAACTGACCATCACTTTCTGAAAATTACCTGAAGGCCATTAATGATGCAAAAAGGTTGTGTTTGGAGGTGTGTGATTTATGAATATGTGGTCTGCAATGTAGATTTAGTCTTCCAACTGGTATACCTGTTGAACCCTGCCCATTTTTGTGCTGGTTTTTAAGGACTTTTTTTCCATGAATAAAAAAACCTTTACCATTCTGTTACTGTAGGTGCAGCAGTAGGTGGAGTAATAATACTCGGAATGTCACAGGGTAATGTAGAGCTCATACATGATCTCCAATTGCAGTAAAAACAAGATTTTGCTAAACATTCATACCCTACAAAATACCCAAATTTTTAGAGCAGATCATACTTTTTTCTCATTCCTAAGATTATTGGATGAAGAGGGCAGAAACTGTGCAATGAGATTTGGCTGGTTACTTTTGCTTTTTGTAGATCTCTGAAATATCTGTCATGCAGACAAGTAACAAGGCTACTTTTGACTGAGCAAGCAAAAAAAAAGCAGACGGGAGAAGGACAAAGTGCAGTCCTCTTAGTAGAGGAAATGATGAATTAAATATATTCTCTGATGTTTAAGGTGCTTAACTGGCTTCTCTGAAGTTAAAGATGTACATATGTGCTGTCTAGCTGAAGCAAAGGAAGAGAACTGAGCAGTACCAGAAGTAATGTTTTCCCCTTCTTGCTTCCTAAAACAGTTTTGAAGGCCTATTAGTTAAATGAGCATTTTGTACCTTTCTGACATAAACTGCTCTGGTAGGCTTACAGCTATCTATAGAAAATACTTGTGAAAATGAAGACTTTATTTCTGAGGTGTTGTCTTTGGCAGTATTGGTTTCTGTAGGCACATTATTTGAGGAACAGAAATCTTAGATGAGGCTACAACTGGCTGAACAAAGTCTGTAACTGGCAAAGCCACTGTTAAAAGGACAGCCTTTTTAATTTAGTACAGCACTGTTAAGTTAAGCTTAACCTTTGTTTCTGGAGCAATATTCTTTTCAGCGTTTCATTGTCAGTGTTTACTCTTTTGTAGTACCCTTTGAAGGAGATGAAGGAATAATTAATGCATTAAAGAGTATAAGCTTTCATATGAAGTAGCATGTGTCTTAGAAAGATTTCCAAAACTTCATGTTAAGCAGATATAACATCAGACACTGGTAAAAGGCAGATAATGTCCATTCATCTCAAAGGTTGGTTAGCCTTGTGTTAGAGAGCATAACAGCAGCACCTGACTGAAGAGCAATTTTTCTCTTTGTGGAGAACTGGGAATGATTTTGTTTTCAGTTACCTTAAAGCAATCGCATTACTCTTAACTTTTTAATTTAAGGCATTCTCTTAAGGATTTAAGACACAGGTTTTCTATTAAATTTTTTACTATTGTTTGCTGAACACTTAAAAACCATGATGTTTTACAGAGTCAAGCGAAGTTGCTTGCAGAGCAAAAACGATTTCCATTTGCTACTGATAATGACAACACAAATGAAGAATTGGGTAAGATGCCGTACATAAGGTTTGTGCAGGTGAATTACGTGCTAATTATTAGCACTGAATGTTTTGACACTAAAATGATGATTCCTTAGTGATACATTAATTTTAAAGTGATCCCAGTAAGCCTGAAAATACAGTGAGTTTTCTCTGGTCACGCAAAGAAAATATGTGTATCTCTTCCTAAAAATCTTTTCTGCTTTGTTCACTAGAACTCTTCAACATGATTGCTTAAGCAGGTGTCCAAAAACTATTTTGTTTAATCTTGTTAAACAGTCTCAGCTACTTCCTCCTTCCCTTTTTCTGTCATTATTGATGACTAAAACTATTAAAACACCCAGAAGATTTTACCAATGCTTTCTATCAAGCGTAGATCTTGGATTAGTCTTCCCCTCTCTATGTACTCTTCCAATAAACACTTATAAACAGCAGGAAGGCTTTCTGAATTATGTCCTTACACAGGCTGCTACTTGACATTTTTTCAAAGCACACTCTGCAGAAAATGGAAGCAATGGGAAACACTTTTCTCAAATTACTTGGAGTTACTTGCATTGCTTCTCCAAATGTATCCTTTGTAGGAAGCAGGATACTATAAGGCAGCAAAGAGATTGTTAAGGATGTATGTCAAAGAAGGCAGCAGACTGTTATATAAAAGCAAAGGGAGACTGTACTCATTAAATTGCCTAATGAAATTAAAATGATTGTTTTAAATTGTCAGCAATTTTTCTGTGACATAATTTCTGCCTTCACAAATTTGCCCAGGAAAATTTGGGAGCTTAATCATTTTTCATGCTCATAGCATACTTAAATATGTTCATAAAATCCTGCAAATACTGAAATTCCATCCAACAGAAAATGTCTGATGCTTTTAGTATCTGCTGTGTAGCCTTGGAAGACTATGCCAGAAGGTCTGTTTCCTCATTTTTGGCCTGTAGGCTGGCACCTCCCTACCCACTTTATTTCAAGTATGTCATGTGAGGAGCCTGGGTCCTTCTTGTTTATGCATTTTACTTTTAGTTGTTCTAAGAAAAATGTGAATGGGGTGTTCTGAACAGTGTTGGTACCCAAATACTTGGGCTAATGGACAATTGTTAACTCCTAGATTATTTTTTTTTGTAATAAAGTACTTATTTTTATTTTTGTAGTATTCAATTAAAGGTGAAAAGATTTAAAAGATGTTATTTTAAAAGAAGCTGATGCTATATCAGCTACTAGTTGCCGATAACTTGCAATAGTTTTACAGACATAGTCTTACGACCTCCTGTGTTTTGCCAGGAGTCTTGGATTAACAGAATAAACTCTTTATCAGCAAGACCATGAGTCATCTTTATCTTGCTTCCTCCATTTTTTTCCTTAATACTGTCTTATGTGTGAAGTGTTCTGTATTTGGGGATTGGAGCTGTAAAGATGATACTAAGAACTGTGTAGTCTTGGACGATACTGAAATGAGGAAAGTTCAAGAGCTCTTCAACCTATCCTTCACCCTGCCAGTTTTCTTTCCTTCATTGGCAGTGCTATATATCTGTACCAAGTGAAGCTTTTTTTGTATTGAGGAAAAAGCTTATATTGCACACAAATACTGCCTTCTGCATAATAGGAATGCTCCAAGAATGAGACAATCTTTGGATTAAATATATGTCTTATTTCTCTTTCATTTAACTTTTTTCCTTCTTTAATGAACAGAGCTTAGCAACACTGCCAAAACAATGTGGCTCTGCCTGCAGGAAGGATAAGTGTCAGTGTCCTTTTAAAAATACTTTTGTTCTACCTGGCTTATTTGTCACTTCTCATGTTTGAGTAAATAATTAAGCTGATAAGTGCCTCTTCCGTTCTGTTTGGATGAGTCTTAAAACTCATTAGAAGTATAGGGAACGATGAATTCCTGTTCTTAGTTCCCCTGTCAGCCATTTGTGCGAACTGCCTGGGGAAAAGTTTTAGTTTAACTTTCACAGCTCTGGTCCGCAAGATACTTGTTTTCTGTGGGCAGTGTAGACAGAGCTTAGTCCAGAGTTAAGAACTGTGAGAGATTAAAACATGCAAAATGAAACAATCCTGAGATATTCAGCTGTGAGAACTGAACCTCAGTCATGCAAGTGCAACCACAGCTTTCTTGTCTTGTGACTTGACTGTATTTTTATATCTTGTGGAGATTACAGGAACATGTTTCTAAAACGATGGTCTGTTTCTTTCAAACGTTTGGTTTCTACTCCAGCAGAAGGATATGAAAGAACTTTAAAGCTTTTCGTAATTTTAACATGGGAAAAGATTCTGTAGTTTTCAAATCTTTAATGGAATCACTTTAGTTGAGGTTTTTCTGGATAATTCAAATGAAGGAAAAACTTATTGTGAGCTAATGAAGTTTAGCAAAATGTGTACAAACAAGTAAAATCAGATGTTCTCTAAATGGAATTAACAAAAAAAAAGTTAGCCAGTATTATCCAGGCTCACATATAATTGAGAAAGCAACTAGGGCTACTAAATGGGATCGTGGTACTTTTCCTGGTAGTTTAGAAACAAACATGGAGCCTTTCCTGAACTATTTGTAAAAAGAAGAGAAAAAACCGTAAACAAACCACAAAACCCCAAAACAATTCTGCTGAACGCAATATGAATTGAGCAATTAATAAATGCTAGGTAGTGGTTGAGGGAAGTCATTTCAGTGGCAGTTCAGAAATCATTTGACTTCTTAAATCTTCAGTGCAATGCAGGAACTTGTATTAAATACAATGAAACTGAAAAAATATATTTAAAAAATCCCCACAGATGTTTTTTGCTTTTTTATTTACATTTGTAATGTTTTGTTAGCAATTGCCTACGTGTTGATTGGCAACAGCTTGTATGATGAAGCCATACGACATTTTTCAACAATGCTGCAGGTGAGTTCTCTGTTTGGAACCTTAAAAAATCACTTTATGAAATTGGATATTACAATACACTTTTATTCAAAATTATTTAATTGAAAGATTCAATTAAGGAATTTAATATGAGTAATTATTCTATTCATTTTTTTTCCGTAACCAAACATAAGCATACTCTTAAAATCAGGTGATTCAGTGTCTTGGTTATTTGGTGAGTATTTTTCTCATCTGTAGGAATAAACTTTTTATGGCACTTTTGACAAGAAAAAAACCAAAGCATTTTCAGAAATCCGACCTGTGCAAAATTGAAGTTCCTTTAATTGCTTTCTTAATGTGTAGGCTGAGACATTTTAATGTGGATTTTTTTGGGTGACGGTTACCATGTTGCCAGTAATATCAGAAAAAAACCTGACAGAGATCACTTACTGCTAGTGGCAAGTACTGTGTTGCTTTCACAGTGCTAAGTGATTTTTGTATGATGGGTTTATCTGTCTTCTGTGGTAAGCATTTGATGAGTTTAATATATAAGTAAAATATAACTAATACTTTAACTTTTTTTTTTCTGACCAAGGTAAAGAATTCTGAATCTTCTTCTATGAAGTAAAGATAGCAACTTCTAAAATAAAACCAACCCAAATAGTTTAAAAGCTTCAACTAAAGCTGATTTCAGAATACTGTATTTTCATGGCTAAGAAACTGAAACTATCAGAAGCACGGACCTGCTTTTTGATCTAAACTGGTTGTAATACACAAACGCAAACTGAAAGCAATACTGCAAATACTAGCATATATTTTTTTTAGCTCAGATGTCATATGGCCTGTACTTAAATTGAGTGAAAGTGTGGCAACTCAGTGGAATTATTCCAGGGAATTTATCAAAGAACCAGAAGGTTTTTTGTTGGTTTTTTTCGTTTGTTTGTTTTAGATGTTTAGTGATCTCTGTCTTTCATTTGGTTTTAATGTGAGGAATTATTATATTTTTTTTTTTAACCATAATGAGAAATCCAGCTTTAAAAACCACTGGACTTTGTTTCCTGCCTTCTCTTTATTAAGAAGGAAGCTTAATGTGAGTGAAGATAAGCAAGATACAGTGACTGTAGAAAGATATTGTGAGAAGTGTGTTTATAATACAGTATCTTTGCAATGCACACATCTGAGTTGAAATGAATATGATGCTTATTGTATGCCTGAAAGGCTGTAAATTGGTTACAATTATTCACTCTGTCTTCTGTAAAGCACTTTTAAATATGTATGAAGTGAGTATTAAAACTTTTAGCAGAACAAAAAAGCCTTGCTTAGCCACTGTATTAAAAGTAGGGAAGTTACCTCAAATTGACATTGGCAAGCATACACTTGGAATCTGCTCAAGTCTGGCAAGCTGTCAGCATTGGTGTGGCACGTATCTGTTGTTTTGTGGAGGAAAGAATTTATTTCTTGGCAGTTGTCCCAGTTAAATGAGAGGAGGCCTATGTTACAAACTTTTGTAGCACAGCTGTGTTGCTTGCAGGTGTGAAGATGGTGTGATTCCTGACTGGTTTTCAGGGAGACTGACTGCAATAGGCATTGTGCCAAGAAGATCAGTTTTGCTGTTGTAGTTCTTCAAATTTGGATGGGAAACAATGGCCAGAGTAAATAACATAGGCAATCTATTTCTTGTTCAATCTAAGATGCTTCCCCTTAGGTGGCTGGAAAGTCATGGACTTAAATCTAACCCAAGGAAAGTTTGTTTGAATTTTGCAGAACTATTTTGGCAGAACACCTCTGGTTTTAGTTGCTGCCTGAACACAAATTTCATCAGGATGTCACAACTTCCTGCTTCCCAGTTTTAAATCTCAAATTTAAATTACAAACAAAACAAGCTTTGAATGGAAAATTGTATTTGTTTATTACTGCTTCAGTGACATTAGACAAAAGAAGGCATAAAATTACCAAGAAGGTTACAAGAAATGAAGTTTGGACATCTATGGTTGTATGGAGTATAATACAATCAATTTCTTTACCTGACAGCTGTGATTGTTCATTGCTTAATACTTTTAATATCAGTAAGAATTAAATACATATTGGAGAGAGATATCTTTTTGCAAACAAAACCACTACCAGAACAACCACAACTGATTATTGTATTCATTTTTAATCTTAACAGGAAGAACCGGAGCTGGTTAGTGCAATTTATGGACGAGGGATAGCATATGGAAAAAAAGGACTACATGTAAGCAGATAATTATTTAAATTAATATCTGACTGAATTATTTGAATCCAAACTATAAGAAGGACTCTTTACAGGAGCTAGACTGATTAGGACTTGATAGGTACATCCCAAAGTCTTTATGCAGTTCTACTGTAGTCAACCAGCTTGCATTTATGTGCTTAATAGAAGGTCACTCTGTTGTTAAACTTGAAATTTAGACAAATTATGTAAATATCTATAATGAAAAAAAGAAAGAATTTGGAAAACAGAGGAGGTTAAAATAGTTAACAAAACATGGCCTTGGGAGAAGGAGTAGACACCATAAATACGTCAAGCTGGGGCATAATAAGATGAGTTCAAGGAGAACTAAATGGTTAATGAGATCAAACAGAAAATTACTTGAACTATGTGTGAACTCTTCTAATGAGCATACTAAAAAATCTACCCTGGAGCAAAGAAAGCCCCTACTAACAAAGCTCCCTCCCTACAGAACATGGGGTGGAAAAAAAAGAATGTTGTACCTTTAAATGGAGATGAGGTCCATAAGAACAGATGAGAGTTAAGTGTCACTAAATGTAATTATGAACAGTTGTTCAAAGCGTATAAAATGCTTTACTATGTGTTAAGAGGCACGTTAGCTTTGTGGATTTACCATGTAGCACCCATCTCTTCGCAGACGTGCAATAAATAGTATCTCAGCTCTGTGTGTGAGATTGGGTTTTTCCACACCAGGTATAACGAACTCTGTGAGACAACACTACTATAATGATGTGTTCATCCCTTGGTAGGTGCCCCATAACATAGCGGGATCTAGTGGATCATACTGCTCAAGCTATGGGTACATTTCATTCAAGAGACTGTGGAAGCAAAGCAGCATGAAGCAAGGGTGCAAAAAGATGATACAAGCACAGCTGTGGGTGGTGGATAGTAAGGCTGGGAGCTACAGCCACTGTAAAGAGTTATCTAATAGGAAAACAGGCAGTATCTTGCCTGTGAGAGGCAGGTTTATGAAGTCCCACTGAATTTGTCTCCACATCTAGTCTGTATCTGGAAACAAAAGTCTTCTATTGCAGCTTGGAAGCATCATCAGCTCTTTCAGTCCAATGGGCTTTGTATTGCTGCTTGCCTCTTGAGGCACCTCTCGATACATATACCACCTTGATATTTAACTTTGGATTTTTTTTTAATAATTACTTAATTATAGCTGGCTGCTCAATTTACTGAGTAAATATAAGTTTAGAAGTAGACTATGGTCCTTGTAGTTGGAGTTTGTGGCTCATTGAATTGTGACTGAATGGTTGCTGGAATTCTAGAAGAAAGGATAGTTGAATAACTCCTTGAAAATTTCCTTTGTGCAGAATATTTAATTATTTAGTGGTGCTGTCAGGAGCTTGAAGTCCCTCATATTTGCATGTTTTAAACACCAGCATGAGTTTGTTTCCTCAGTTCAGCTAGAAGTTGAAACAGCTTCACTTCGTAAAAGTTTCTGCGAGTGACACTTCCAAGACAAAAAGATTATGTTGATTAAACACGCAAAATTTTTTGCCTTGAAAAACATCAATGAAATCTAATCTAGTACTTGCTATATAAGCAGTTTGGATTTTTTTTTCCCAATTAAGTAATTGCTTCTACCCTACAATTTATTGAGGACAACGTAAAAACAGCCAAGATGCTGATGGCATCAACACATTCACCAGTACTACTTGGATTAGGTTACAGATAGTACTGATGAAAACACTGGTGGGTGAGGGTACACTTGGCTGCCAAGAAAGGTATCTGTGGAGCTGTAAACCTAATTTTTATTCAGTTATATTAATAAATTATTAGAGCTACAGCACAAAGATGATGTGTACAAGCAAAGTTTAGCTTTCTTGTTTATAGCAGATAGGTGGGGGTGGTTTTTTAGCTGTTTGTACAATACTGCATCTTAATTTTATTAGCAAAGGTGTGAAGGGCTTTTCATCTGAATGATACGCTTGCAGTAACTTAGCTAATCTTGTTGTCCTTCAGACTTCATGATATGTTACTTGTAAGTGTGCACAGTTGTTTACCTTGTTCATTTCTCTCCTTTTCAGGATATGAAAAATGCTGAACTTGCTCTGTTTGAGCTCAGTAGGGTGATTAGTCTAGCACCAGATCATCCTGAAGTATTTGAACAGCGAGCAGAAGTGAGTGTTTTTCTCTTTTCAGATTTTTGGAGAAGGTGCAGTTACACAGTGTTCTCAAGTATTTCTTCAGTGATTTAATGACTAAAGCTCTTACCTGTGTTTTTCTGTGAACATTCCTCCTTTTAAGATACACACATGCTCTCAGTGTAGTTGATGGAATGGGTTTTTTTAAATGAAACATATACCATATGGAGTTACTATAGCCAATAGAATGGCATATATTATGTCTAAGTGTTAAGTTTTTGACATACTATATATATAGCAAGATCATGTATGGTTTGGTGTTTTTTTTTTTTTAATGAATCTAAATGTCACTTGGACCTTACTGTTTGCACTTAATACATTTACTAAGGTGACACTGTTAGGACTAGTTGGTAAAACACTGAACTTGTAAAGCATGAGTTTTTAACGCATGTTTTGGTTTCATTTTTAATGCATATAAGTTAAATATCATTCAGATACACAGGTATTTTTCATTTTGAAAACGATATTTTGTTTTGCCAACTAAATTACAGAAAATGGATTTCAAGAAGCAGCTTTGTAGGCAAACCAAAAGCATAAATATTTATTAAAGTCAGCATACTGTATAATGGTAACTGCCATAATATGAAATTGTAATTCACAATGTTCATGTTTTTAATGCTTTATTAATAAATTTGATAATAATCTTGCTCTAAAATATGAAAGGCATTCATATAATTGTAAAGTAGACCATTTTCCATTGGGGAGAATATTGTTCAAAATAGAAAATGAGAGTATTTTAATTAGATTTTCAGTTGAATGTGTTGAAATAGAGTATTTTGCTTGGGCTGACTTGTTTTTATTTGGAATACTAGGTTTCTGCAAATGTTATTGGTTATGTTCATGTACACTGATACTTTTTTGGAGAAAAATGCTTTCAGTTTTTCTCTTTGATAGGGGTTTAAAAAGCAGTAAGTACTGAAAATTATGTAGTAGAACTTTACAGCCTGTTCTAGCAAATACAGTTACTCTGTTGCAGCTGAACATGAAAAAAAAATAATCTTCATATTTCTAAAACAAATCTATTCAGCCTGTTTGCTCTAAACTATGCATTTGTTTTATACTCTTAGATATTGTCCCCACTAGGACGAATCAGTGAAGCATTATCTGATCTCACCAAAGCTATTCAGCTGCAACCATCAGCACGGCTCTACAGGCACAGAGGTACCCTTTACTTCATATCTGAGGTTAGTGGATTTTAGGGATTCTGTTTGGTTTTGGTTGTGTGGATGTTGTTGAATACTTTGTTTTTGCCAGTTGTTACTTTTGTTTAAGAGCTTCTTTCCTATTTAAATTAAAAACTAAAATAGCAACAAAAGCCCTGATTTTGCTGTAGTTGACCTTTGACAGTTCAGAGGTATTCTTCAAGTATTTCATCTGCAGTGAATCAGAGGGCAAGTACCTTGTATGCACATCTCAGATTTTGTGTTTGAGGAGTAGGATGTGGATAAAGAATTTGACTTGATTTATAACCTACAGCTGCATTTAAGTAGTATTGTTAAATGCCAGTCTAAGCAGGAAAACAGTTATGGCCAAGGTGGTAACTGCTCTATATACTTTAAAAAAAAACCCTACACAACAAACACACAAAAATCCCCTACAAAAATGCTAATATTTTGCTATGTGATCGGTGCGTGTTGTTCTTATGCCTTAATGTAAAATAAGTAACTTTGTCTTCAAAGATAGCATGAATATTAAAAAGCTGATTTCCCACTTCTGATTTCACTCTGTTTCCACCTATTTTTTCACTTACTTTGCTATATTTTATATAGCGCTTGCTGCAAAAGTTGGAAGTGTATTGTGCATTCCTTAGTCTTTGGTATTCTGACTGACAGTTGACCATCATTGCTGCTTAGCCCTGAGACTGACTTCATATGTAGAACATAATGCTGTACTTTACTTTTATGAAAATAAAAGTGTATATATTCCTCTTCATTTGTGTGATGTTTCCTCTGTCATCGAAATTCTACTTTTATCACAGGATTACGCAACAGCCCATGAAGATTTTCAGCGCTCATTGGAACTGAACAAAAATCAGCCTATAGCTATGCTTTATAAAGGCTTAACGTTTTTTCACAGAGGACTTTTGAAGGTAAGGCTGTATTAAATAATAGTTCATGTAGAACAATACCCTGTATTCCAAGTTACTTATATAAAATAGCAGAAATATCATTGGTATTGATACATATTTTGTATTGCATAAGGGAGACTTTTGAAGGCAAAAGAGTGCAAGCAAAATGAAAAGTTGCCATTGACTGTAGTACTTAATGGTATGACATGTAAATACTGCTGGTCTTGCTGGTTCTTGGTAAATCAGTGATAACTGATGTGTTTGTGGAGTGCTTTGGAAGATGTTTGTATTTGGCATCTCTGCTAATATCTGTATGGTTATATTCAACATTGCTTTCCATGAAATGGAGACTCCCTAGGTGTGATAAACAGGAAAATAATTTTAAATTCCTCAAATGAACTAGAAGGTAATCAAGGAAACTGATGATAGAAAGCCCTGCATCTGTGAATGTGTATTTCAGTTACATGTTGATTCTGAAATGCTCTTATATAAATTCGGGGAAAATAGTTTCTCCCTCAGATTTAAAAAACAGCAGGGAAGTTCTTCCCATGCTTTTTTTTAGTGTTTCACCATTTTCTGACTCAAACCTTCTGTTTTACGTGTGATAATATTGCGCCTGTTTTTTGCTTGTGAAGTGTTTAGAGATATCGCTGCAGTTTTCCTGAGGGGAGAGCAATAAGACAAGTTGTCTGAAAAGTGAGGATGCAACTGTGATTCTTAAATTCCAACAAAGTGGAACCTTTCTTTTTTTTAACCTCTGTTATGAGCTTCAAATTCATTAAAGGATGTATGAAGAAATCCTGACAAAACCTGGAGACAGCCCAGGACTCCTGAGTTTCAGTCCGGTATCTTTCTTAGGCAATCACTGCATGTTTGGGTTTGTTTTTTGGTTTTTTAGCAAACAGGCTTCTTCTCCACTTTCTTAGTACCCGAACTCCATGCTCTCAGTGTATACTATGAGAACTTCAGGCTGTCATTGAACTTACTGTCTGTACCTTATTGCAGTCAAATGCGTTAGTTGCAAATAATAGTCTGATTGAAATTCTGATTTTGGTGTAGACAGCAAAGAAAGCCCAGAAAGTGGTGGTGGAAGTATAACTGACAAGGATAAATGTCTCAATTTGCAAAATAGAAGCTTTTTTTTTTTTTCTCTGATATGCAGATCAACACATTTCTGCACCACCACCTCCTTCTCCCCAGTTTCTTTTCTCAAAGGAAGTGTCTTCCCTTTCTAATATTCAAGTCCTGAGAGATTGTGAATGAGTGGCTTTTCTTCCCCAGGTATATTTTAGTTTCCAGTCAGGTTCTGAGTGCCTCTTAGACAAAGGCTGTACACACCGTCTGTTAGGTCTTACTAGGCTTGCTGAAAACGGAGCTTTGGGATGAGGGTGGCAGAGTTTTCATTTTTGAGTGAAAAGAGATTGTTGCTTTTGGATCTTTTTTTGGGGAATAATCTTCTTGGTTTTAATTTAGAGGACGTGAGCCTATCAATAATGGTAGGTGATTATCTTATAGTTTTGTTCAGTAGATGCTTTTGTGCATGTTGTGGTGCTCAGAATATATTTTATAGTTTTTCTGAATAAGAATCTCTGAATTGGCTGAAGGTATTAATGATTCTTTCCTTACAGCATTTAATTTCTTGAGCTATAGACTTCAAGGTACTTTTCAGGCATTCCTTCATAATACAAAGTAGTTGATTATTCCTTCCTTAATTCTAAGTCTTAGTACTGTGTTTGCCAATTTATATAGCCAGTCGGGTTTAAAAACCTGAGTTCTCAATCAAATCCTTTGAAGAGGAAGATTTGTTTGAACTTATGTATGTAATTATTTTTAGCTATGTTATTTTTATTACATTGTATTCCTCACAGCAGCAATACTTTGTTGTTGTGTGAAGGTGATCACTTACTCTGTAATCCCTCCGAGGGGTGTTTGCTAACTGTGCAACTAGCACAGAACGCAGTAAAACCGTGAAAGGCAGAGTACAGATTTGAAGGAGTCTTTTGGACTGCAAAAATTGAGGTCTATTGCAAATGAAGAAGGAAGACTGTAAGGAGAGACTGCTTTGCCTTAGGGACCAGATTGAGCTTTGAAAGCAAACTCTGAAGGGATTTCATCTCTGAATTCTGTTAAAATGCTAAAAGAATCACTCATTCCCATGGCTTATCAGACAAAGGAATTCCAGCTAAATCTGTCATTACCATAAAGAGTGTTGCACTATTTCATTTATTATGTGATTAATACTCCATAGATTTTGTAATAAATTCATGCCTTGTTTGTTCCTTCTAAAGGTTTTGATGAACAACTGTAAATCCATGGCCAGTAACTACTGAGGATGCTAAAATTAAATGAATGCAGTAAGTGACGAATTTTTCTGTTGATATTTTTCTGTAGGAAGCCATTGAATCATTCAAAGAAGCTCTGAAGCAGAAAGCAGACTTCATAGATGCATATAAAAGTCTGGGACAAGCCTACAGGTAATTGCATTTGGAAATGGTTTTAACATCAGTTTTCTATCTGATTGTGTTCTTTAAAATGCACTTTTTAAGTTTTACACATTTGTTACAAAACTGTGCAGAATCATATGTGTATTTGGTAGCTCCCACAGCCGGTATGGCTATGTCAGGATATGTTCAATATAAATGTTTTCTAGGTTTGTTTTGTATTTTAAATTCAGTCTCCAGTAGCTCGTTGAATCTCCCAGACTCAAAGGGTTTCAGTAGGATGTGTTTTAGGTATGCTAAAGGATTTTTAAAATATGGAAACATTTAATATGATCTGTTGATTAATATACTCATTAGTGGCCATCTGAGATTTTTGTGCTACTTAAATTTATGAAACTCATTGCCCAGTGTGTATTGCTTATAGAACTGCTAGATCCTATATCAATTACTTTCATCAAAGAGATTTAAGTTCTAAGAATTTAGCTAATTTTTATATTTTTTTATTTTAAAAGGGTATTTTTAATACAGACATGTAGTTTCTTACCTATTAATCAAATAATTAAAAAAATCAATCTCTATTTAGTAAGGTAACTAGTCACTCTTTTCTTTTTTAAAATTCATATTAAAGATAAAATTTATTTTATAGTTGAATAACATGTATTACTTTAAAGGTGGTCTGCAGATAATTACTAAGGAGAAAAGTATACGTAGCTTTTGTATAACAAGAACATAATGTAATCAGCAACTGAATATCTCTGCCCATTGTAGTTCATTTCCCAACCTGCTGTGTCTTGTTGGCTTTTTATTTCCTATTTTACATACTTATTTTTGGAAAATACTGATCTATAGCATAGATGCTGCTGCAACGTAAATGGCTTTTGTGTAGCAAGGGTTAAGTTAGGTAGGGCTGGTGTGCAAGCATTACATGATCAGGCTTTATGCTTCCTGCAGCATACAGAACCTGCAATATTCACTGAAGGCAGTGTCAATTAATTTTTTTTTCTTTGTGGGCTTGTGTCTTGGTTGCTACAGTATCTGAATTCTGAACTTGATGTAGAATCACTAATTTTCTCATGAGTTTTTCTGTGATACTTGTTACTGGGGTGTGTAGATATTTTTAAGGTGCTAAATAATAGTAAGTAATTTAGCCTGGAAGATAGGCAGATGCTACCTTACATTCCCAATAAATACTTTAACTTTTTGTATTTGGATGTGGAACTGCCTCTCTAGTTAATCAGCTGTTCTACCCTGTGCCCAAGAAACCTTAATCAGAAGAAAATTTATTTTGAAGGAGAGAAAAATGCCAGCCTTGAAATGCCACTTTTTGCACTGTTTTGTTGTTTTACAAAGCAGAAGTCACTTTAACAGGAGTATTCCTAAGAAGCTTAAGTTTTTTGCTTTAATTCCTTCTCACTGTCCTCTACCTCCAATAGATCTCTGATCCTCAGGAAATAATAGGGGAAGGAATAACTCTGCCCCCTTTTTTTTTTTTTTTTTTTTTTCCTTCTTCACTGTAACTAGTGACCAGCTATGATAAGTTTGAAATACTTTCCCATGAACACTCAGGTCTTAAAACAGGCAGAAATAATAATCTCGTTTCTCCTGGGCACTGTTAACTTCAGCTGTCAAATTCTTCTTTCTAAAATCTTGTATTTTAAGTTCATGCTCTCTCTCTTCTGTATGAAATAAGTTTCAAAGACAATGCTTAAAAATACCTTTTAAAGAATTATTTTTATAGTGGAGATTGACAATTCTTAGTCTGATTTGTCCTTCTGTGCAATGCGAGTTACAACATTTTACCTATTCCTGCTTCAAATTTAGTGACTTTTGGTGTTCGTGCATTTATTTAAAACTAAAGAGCTGTAGTTAATCACTATTCTGCCTAAAAAATCTTTTTGGCAAATGTATTTAAATCTACTAAATCTTGTATTTTTTTCTAGTGTTGCTCTTGTTTGGATTAATTTCATCTAATATTATTTGGTGCAGACAGACTTTCATGATCTTAAACTTAAAAAGAGTGTACTGGATAAAAAAACTAAAGAAAAAATAAGGTGTTTTTTTTTAAATGATAGTTTCTCCATGGCTATTTTTACTAAGAGCTGTCCTGCACATGGAGCAATTCCAGTCAACATGGTTTTAGTTAGCTTCAGCTTTCGAAGACCGTATGATTTTCTTCTTATTCAGCCTTTAAGTAGGTAGTTTATTTTTTAAAATGTGTTTATATTTGGAAGTGAAAAAGACCTGTGATAGGTAGTGTTTTCCAAGAATGCTTTCTGTGGAAATTTTTGTTTAGTTTCTGAAGAAATACCATAGGCATGCGTGTTTATGGTTTGTATCCACTGAGGATTTTGAAGATTTGTGATCTTGTGGGGTTGTATTTCGGAGTACACATTTCTGGGTGTGAAAAAACTCTGCAGCTGTTCTGATATTACCACTGAAGAACAGCTGCAGAATTACTGCTTTTGTTTAAGAAATGTTCCACTAGTACTGTGTTCCTCTTTAATGACATCCCTTTGGATGTATTATAACAACTTGTAACAAGTAATTCCGTTGTCACTGTTGCCTTCTGTATTTTTCACTTTCCACTTGATGGAATTGCCTAGAGAACTTGGCAACTTCGATGCTGCTACAGAAAACTTCCAGAAGGCTTTGCTGCTAAATCAAAATCATGTTCAGACGTTACAGCTCAAAGGAATGATGCTTTATCATCATGGGAGCTTAGATGAAGCCCTAAAGAATTTTAAGGTAAGCAGGCCCTAAGTAAATACAAAATTAAGATGTTTTAACAAAGAATAGTATTCAACAAATGCATTAAAATGGACAAATCTCAATTTTTTTCATGCTGAATCTGTATGTGCATTTGAACTAAGTTTAATTTCTTGTGAAGTCTGTCTTAAAAGATACATAAAACCTTAAAGTTTGAAATTAAAATGAAATCTTGCTAAAACAAAGGTATTTCCTCTGTTTTATGAATTTCTAAAACCAAGCTCTGGTTGAAATGTTTTATCTTTTTTTTTTTTAAACTGGTAGTTGTGTTCTTGCTAACATTTTTAGTTTGTGTTGAAATGTAAAGCTTTTTCTAAATCTGATGGAAGAAGGAATGCAGTCGTCTTTGTAATTTTAAGCTTAAAGTAAGCATACAAAGTTCCAAGAGTTATCTAATTATTCTGAGATTTTCTTTATTTTGAAAACTCAGAATATGTTGAGATTCATTGAGCTTGTAAATGTATGTGTGTTTCCATAGGTAAACAAAAGTAAATAACTTCCTCATTTTGTAGACAGAACAGTAAAGGCATTTGTTAAATCATATGTCCATATACTTAAAACAAGGAACAAAGTAAGTTGTGGAAAGGATTACATCCCGTTCTCAATGTGTGTGTTTATCCCAAGGAGAACACTTTGTGTAAATTACTATGTGTTCATCTTCTATAACATGATTTGTAGATAGTGCTGTAATTGAAAAGATACTTTAACTTTTAAGATGGCAATGCTCTTCTAAAGACGTGATGATGAGCTAGAAGAATCAGAACATTAATTTTTGAATGATAAATATGAATTTTCTATGTTTAACGTACAGTAAATAGTTGACTAACATAATGAGGTGTACTAATGCATGAACTAGTGAAGATATGGATGGTAGAAATGGCATGGTATATATATTGAACTAGCTAAAAATGACATTACTAATATTGTCAGGAGTATGTTTTATCTAATTCAACTAATGTTGAAACTTATGTAGTGCTAACATCATTAGAGCAAACATGATCTATCTTCCTAGCAAAGTGTGATCAAAAGCTTATTTACATGGATACTTCCTTTTTTCTTTTTTCCCCCCCTTTAATGAAGCTGAAAATATTTTTTTTTCTTGTATTTGCTAGCAATTTAAGTGCTCAGCACCTTATTTGAAAGAAAATTGCGATGGAAGTGGATCTTAATAATCAATAAATCTTTCCATGCGGTCTTCTGACCAAATAGGTTAGTTTATTTGAAGACACCCATTCTCTCTCTTGATTTATGGGTGCTTTGTTTCTTTCATCTCCTAGAGGTGTTTACAGCTAGAACCATACAATGAAGTATGCCAATACATGAAAGGTCTCAGCCATGTTGCAATGGGACAGTTTTATGAAGGTATAAAAGCTCAGACTAAAGTTATGTTAAATGATCCACTACCCGGTCAGAAGGCCAGCCCAGAATATCTGAAAGTGAAATACCTCCGAGGTAAGTTGGAACTGGTTTTCTCTCTCTCTTTTTTTTTTTTTTTTTTTTTTTTTTTTTAAATTTATTTTCTTAAATCCTCTGGGAACCCTAAGAGTGCAAGTATGCTTGTAGTTATGGCCATTTTAAAGAAAACTCTGTACATTCTCATCAGCACTGTTGAGTATGTCTGTTTAAAAAAAAAAAAAGTATGCTGATTTTAGTTGTTCATATTTTTTTGTTATTCTTACTTGTTCATACAATTAAATGCTAGGACCACAAATACCATACATTTCTTTGTAATGGTAAAGAGTACTTAGTTGAAATAGACTTATTTCTGTCTTGTAAATTAGCTAATAGCAAAATTAAATTATCTAAGAGTAATGACTTTAAATTAAAGTCATGTTGGATAACCGACAGACATATAATCTGGGTTTTTTTGGTTTTATGTAGTAAGGCTGATTATGCAAACGGTATTTAATTTTATTTCTTTCCTCCAGAGTATTCTAGATACTTGCATGCACATTTGGATACTCCCCTTGCAGAGTATAATATTGATATAGATCTTCCTGGAAATTTCAAGGACCACTGGGCCAAAAATCTTCCTTTTCTTATAGAAAATTATGAGGAACAGCCAGGGTTACAGCCACATATAAAGTGAGTAATTTTTTTTTTTGAAAGACTACTCCAAATGTTTTTTTCAGTTTGGCTTTTTAAAGTGCTATTCTGAGGCATTACAGCATAAAAGTTCAATATATGAAAGTGGTTCGTAAACAGTTTTCAAGTCATAGGGGATTGGAGTTGCTTTAGCTCAGAGAAAGAATGAAGCCTGGGATGATTTTCTTCACTTCTGTCTTCACCTGAATAATATTCACATAATGTTGTTTCTTATTCTATGGCCTTGCTGATAAACTATTTTTTTTTTTTCTTTCAATTGATGTTAAGGAGTTGATAAGTTTGAGGTGCTCAGTGTAGCATTGTGTAGCACCCTTATTACAGTTTCTTGTTGTGTGTTAAGGTTTTATTTTGTTACAGGTTTAATTTCCTAGATCCTTAATAGATTTTTAATGGTAGCTGGGTTTCACTGGGAAAAAAATTCTCTGCAGTAATTTAGATAACCAGTATTTTAGGAGGAGGGTTATTTCAATCAACACAGCATGGGATTTAATAGGCTAGGCTTCAAAAGACGTAGTTAAAGGAAATACAGCAATTTCTCCTGCTGTAAGCTAGTTTCTAGATGTACTCGCTTTATCTATGTAAAAAATTGCTGAGTTAAAAATTTATGGCTTTTCTGTATACAGATTGGAATCCACCTTTTTAGCACAAGAAGTTTTTACAGAGTTACAGGAGAAGTTATGGAATAAGGCTTCTGGTTTCTATACATATTGTTTTCTTAATGTTAAAATTCCTCAGGGTGAATGTAACATTGAAGGATAGCATATTATCTGTGAACTTTATTTAGTATCACTTATTATGAGGAAATCTAAAGATGAAATACTAGTTGTGACAGTAATAAGATCCACCATTGAACTCAGTAAGACTGGAATTTTATTTGAGATATTAAGTGTAACTACCGTGTGTATTCAGTGGTGTGGGAGGAGGAATGAGTGTTCCTTATACTGTTTTGAAGTATTTCTCACACAAACGATATTGATTATTATACAAACAAATCTGTGTTTTACAACTTTCAGGATTTTTGTTGGCAAGTTATGTCTGATGCATGTTTTTCTCCTCTGTAAGAGATGTGTTATTTCAGAATTTTGAAAGCTATAAGCCTGACGTGCAAGAACTTGTATGTGTGGCTGATCATCTGGGTTCCATGATGCAGTATGAGACACCAGGATTTCTTCCAAATAAAAGAATACATAGAGGTATACTGAAAATACTTGGTAAATTTGAGGGCGGCAGGGGGGAAGTCAATGTGGTGATAATTTAATGCTGTATCTTTGCTACCTGCAAATTTTACACTCCTTTCAAGTCACATAAAAATGTTTAAAATTAAAATAATCGTTATGTCAGCACTTTCTTGACCTAATTGGGGACTGGAAATGATCATTTCCCATATCTTATTGATGTTGGCAATTCTTTTCCTAGAAATACATCACTTTGCTGCTTCAATTTTCTGGTCTGTCCAGAAATGAATGTTTGGTTCTAACTGATTCTCTGTTTGTGTTGTTGTTTGCCCCCCTCTCTTCCTCCCCTACCCCCAGCAATGGGATTGGCCACTTTAGAAGTAATGCAAGCTGTGCAGCGGACTTGGGCAAACTCAAAAGTTCGTATGAATGGGAAAACCAGACTGATGCAGTGGAGAGATATGTTTGATATTGCTGTGAAGTGGCGAAGGTAATGGTAAAAAAAAACAACAAAAAAGAGAGCAAGCCTTATGTTGGTTGTAATAATGATGCATGCTTCAGTTAACCGGAGGGCTGAAGTCATAGAGGAGAAAATGAACACTTGCTGCCACTTAACTAGGAAGTGTTCTGATAAGAGAGGATGGTTTAGGTACAGGGAGTACACTTCTGAAAATACTCAATTTTTCTTCTTTTTTAAGAGAGGGAAATTGTTGGGAATAGCATTTTCGGGTTGAGGCGAAGCTGTGAAAGACCTTAGGGTACCTTTTAGCTTAGGCTGACAAAAACACACAGTTTCGAACTCCAGCAACATAAAATGGTTATGGGTTGGGTTTTTTCTTAGCAAAACTGTACATGCATTTCAATAAAAAGTTCTTTTTTGTAGTCTCTGAACTCCATTTTTTTGCCTAAAATTATTCTGTTTAAACAAAGCTTAGTTAAAAATATTACATGGAGTGAAATGTGTGCCAATGTTAATGTTCTCTGTCCTTGTAGGATAGCTGACCCTGACCAGCCTGTGCTTTGGTTGGACCAAATGCCTGCCCGAAGCCTTAGCAGAGGTTTCAATAATCACATTAACTTAATCAGGTACGAGAGTTTTACCAAACAGCCTTCCCACATCCACTAAAGGATTGTACCAAAACTTCCTGGCTGTTTATGAAACAGCACATTACAGTATTTATTGAATGTATATGTACTTATTGTTTTGCTTTAGTATTTATTTTATGTTTTCTAATGGAACATCTGTGTTTTGTGCACCTCAAATTTTCCTTCATGACATTTCCTCTTTTTTCCCGGATTTCAGTTGTACAACTGTGTTATAGCAAGATCTAACTAGGATCCAGAAGATGCATATTTTTACATGCTGTTTTTAACTCCACATTACTTTAAATGTGAAGATTAGATTTCGTTCATCACAGTTGTAATTTTTGCAAATGCTGCTTCTCAAAGATAGTAGCAGCACTAATGAAACAATGCTGTTTAATTAGTTTTAGTAGCAATTTACAGTGGAGAGGAAAAACATAGTTCTTGTAGTTGTTTTCAAAGCAGACCAAAGTAAAGCAAAAATGACAAAATAAGTAACCTGTGGAAGGTAACATTTGCACTTCCAAAGAAAGGTAAAATTTAAGATTCAACCACTGTTGTACGTTCCATCTTCTCCCATGCTGCAAGACTCAGTGTTGTGGGTCATGACAGTGCTACCTCCCATGAAGCGGTAAAAGTGAGAGACTCAATGTGGCCACATCACTGTCAATCACAGGAGCAAAGTGTGTTTGTGTAAGTAAATAGGTTTAGTAGCCAGGTTTCACCTTATCCACCCCCATCCCCCATGGGAAGTATTGCATCTTCGGTCTGTCATTCTGCTTTTATATCTCTTTCTTTCTCTTTTGAGAAGCTGTGTGGAAAAAGGAGGGTAAGGAAAGACTTAAGAATTATTTCAGGCAGAGAAAAACAGTGATACTGTAATGTTTACATACAGAGGCTGATGAGAATGAGTCCACACTCTGCCTTCCACTCCACAGAGGACACCAGCAGCCTCTGCTTTACTTTAGGGAGTGGTTACAATGTAGCATCAAACTCCAGTGCAGATCAGTAGTTGCCTTGCAGGATGTGCTGCCTCTTGAACAGTCTTATGCTCAGGTCTGTCTTCTCTCAAGCTAGGTATCACGTTTGGGCTCCAAGCTCCATCCATCTTTGCTGTTGCTGCATTTCTCTCTTATCACACGTACAACACAGCAGAAGCCACACCTATCTGTACTTTGAGACAAAGATGCTTTCCATACATCTATTTCTTCCTGGTTTACTTTTAAATTAGAGAGTAAAAGCTTAATTTCTAGGTGACCTGTGGTGGCAGAAGGACATTCATGTCACAACACGTGATTACCATGCTGAAAATAACATTTAATCTAGGGAAATATGTCCCTATACAGGATCTCTGTGTTAGCAACTCTGTTTTTCACTGGCCAAGGTACTTATTCTCCTCTCATCAGAGAATGCCAGCAAAACTCATGATTTACTGTTCCAGCTATTTTGGTGATTTCATAGAGATCTGAAATAAGCTTCCTGAACATTCAGAATGGTAGACACACAGTGAATCTAATTCTAGTCTTTTGGGTTTGTTCAGCTTTGACTTTTGGGAAGCAGTCTACATACTACTGCCCCACAATTTAATCATACTTTAGTACTGGATAGTGATTGCATTTATTTTTTGATTCTGGAAACCTGTATTTGTTTGATCATTCTGCATTCCAAGCAGTAGCTGCTTTCATTGGTCACCTTGCTGTAGTGATTTGTTTCTGCTTTTGGATTCCCTGCTGATGATTTCACATGAGGTGAGGGATAAATGAAATTAGTATATGAAGTGGTAATAGGTTTTTTTAAAGTTTATTTTATTTCACTTTTGAAGCATGTTCTAGTCCATTGTGATTTCTAAATGACAGCTTACTCTTCATGGATTATACAGATCTGTATAATGTCCTTCTTGCGTTACTCAACTGTAAAATGGCTGCTGAATGAAGATCCTAAGACTACAAAGCTGACACCCTTTTGTTAGTAATTGAGATCACTTTATGGTCTTTTGACTGTTTTTCGGGAAGAAACACATTGCTTTATATTTGGCTTATAATTTCAAAGGTATTCTCATAAAGAATTCAGCCTTAGTCATAAGTTCTGTAGCATGGCTACCTGAAAACCAGGTGTAACAGTAGATTATTTAGGCTGACAAATGGCAGCCTTCATGGTCATTAAATATACAAATAAGCTGTTCAGTCAAATAAGAAGTGTAACAACAGCAATTGAGTTTCTTCTAGTATTTGTAACAGATCTTGTCATGCTGAGCTCAAGCTGTCTCTAGGTTTTGTTTGATCTAAATTGTACACCAGTAATTTCTGTGTGCAAAAATACTTGAATTAGATATCTGTTAACCTTTTTCTTTACTCAGAATTCTTTGCATTTAAAGTCCATTATTGTTCAGTGATTCCTGTCAAATGAATCTTTGCACGGAGACACTAGCATTTGGTGACTACTGGATCAAAGATTCTTTTCCAGAGAGGCAAGATGTTTGGAGAGTCTCAGAAAACAAAACCTTTTCTTGTTTTGAGTCAGTTTGGGGATCTCTTGTTAAAGGTGTATTAGAAACATCTTGCACTTCGCAGTGTTTTGTGGGCTTCCAGATCTTAATATTCTCAAGGTGCAAGTGTATCGTCTGTCACTACTTTTCGTGGGTCTATAGACAAGTGCAACTTTGGCTTATCTCCTTTCTGGCTTAAATGATCGAAGCTACCAAGTTTCATTTAAAGTAGAGAAAATGTTTTTGAAAGCTTAAGTTATTTTCATAGGCAAAACAAGGATTTGGGATCAGCTAAACATTAATAACATACTCAATATTCTTATGTAAAAAAATGAAGACGCTCTCTGGAATACTGCTACTTTTGAATTCTTGGTGGTAGTGTTTATTAAACAAGGAGAAAGAGTGGGAATAAGCACAAATCACTTATGACCACCCACCAAAAGTCTTTCCTTGGTACTGCTGCTTCTGGATGTCCTTACAGAATGCTAGGTCACGTTTTGATGTATTTTCCACGATGCCACTAAAGGAAAATCCAGTTTCTTATACTGACACGCTTCTGCCTGTTGTACAGATATTTTTTTTAAAACAGATGGAAAATGATGGGACGTACAACAAGGGCAAATTATGTATATACATTTGTCTTCATCCTTCCGCTTCCCTACCTCCCTTTCCTATGTGCAGATATGTGTATGTGTTCTAATTCTGTTCAGTTTTTAAAGACTGATTCTGGCATTGTTCTGAGACTAGGCTTACTGAAGTGTGAGACTGTAGAGTGAGACATTAGACAGGGACTTAAGCTGCAAAGATCATGCAGAGTGGAATTAAGCTAGGTGTACACACCTTCCTGTGATTGACAGTGGTTTTGCTTTGTCAGAGAGCGATAACATTTGCTTTATAAAATCTTGTTTTGTAGACTGGGAGAAGAGGAAGGACTCCTACAAAAGCAATAATGGTATGTAATTTTTGCTCTCAGAGTGGTTATAATCCTAGCAGGTTTCTACTGTTTCAAGTTTTTACTATTTTTTTTCCCATAGTAATCCAAGGGAAAAAAACAACATCTTTTTGATGTTTTTGTTGAACAGTTACTACTTGTAATTGTTAGGAGTCAAAGGAAAATTGCTTTAATAGAGGGACATAAGTGAATAAAGAAAAATGTATGTAGACTGTCAGAACAGATCAGCATGTGTATTGGCAAAAAACTGGTAAACTGAAGAGAGTCTGTTCTCAAAGTAAACCAATGTGCAGATTGAGAATTGTCCTAGTTCTGCAATATCTACAAGTGCAGATAACTAAGAAAGATTACATTTTTGTACAAATTGATAATTATAATTTAGATAAGACTTACTGGACATGGGCACACTGAAAATGGGGAAATATGTATGAAAGTAGTTTATCAGAGAACAACAGCACTGAGCGTTTGCAACTTCACTGCAGAAGCTATATTAAAAATGGGGGATGGGCAATTCATCACTTCAAACTTCTCGTTCATTCCTTTAATTTACAAAGCATCTGTGAATAAAACTCGTTCAAATATTAATGAGTAAGTAATATTTGTGTCTTAGCCCTGGAATGTTGGGTTGAAAAACAAGACCTGAAAAAAACCTTTCCTTTTCTTTGTAGGGGACAAGTCATTAACATGCGGTACCTGGAATATTTTGAGAAAATTCTTCATTTTATTAAAGATAGGATCCTTGTTTATCATGGGTAAATTACTGGTATTTTTCTCCCTGCTTCACTCCCCTGATAATATTGATCTGAAAATTACATAATACTCATTTCAGAAAATCTGAGGGCTATTTTCTTAATTTTAGTAACTTCTAGTTTTCTTAGTATCTATAATTGTCTTATTTCCTACTAGAAATGCAAATCTTGTCTATTGCTATGTAAAGAAACTTAACTAATAGGAAAAAACATTGTGAATTACAGTATACCTAGAAACTATTAACAGCGTTGAATTTGTAGCCACAGTTTTGGCATGAGTGTGTCTCAATTCTTTCTAAAAATGCGTTTTATTAAAGATTTTGTTTCCTCCTGGTAGAATGGAGTACAATTTCTGTGAATATTGAGGTTAATTTATTAAATAGTAGGAGTGAGGAGAAAAGAGAAAAGAATATATGGAAGGTAATTTTAATTGAAACTGGTGTTTGACAAGTAGTTTTAAAGGAGCAGAGAATCTTTACTACCTGTTACATAGATGGGTTGGTAGACTTTGTCCAGGAACAGAAGACAGTTGTAGAATATTGAATGAAGGAATGTGACTCAAGCTGAAAATTGATGTTGGCTTCTATTTCAAACTGTGATCAGATTTTTATGAGTAAAATGTCTTCCCCACCTGTGGATCATTTGTGGCAACGGTGTTCTGATAACATTAAAAATGAAGAAACTTTTAGGTTTAAACCCTCTCATTTTTCTTTGGCCTGGTAAATTTTATTAAATATTGAGTTCTGTTTTTCAATCTCATTATGCTACTTAAATATAAAAAAATGAAAGTGCAAAAAATCCTTATAACAGTTGAAAACATTTAAGTTTTAGAAAATTTATGATAGTTGCTTGATATGTGTAAGTTCTGTAGTAACTGGGAAGTCTGTCCTCTTCTGTTGGGAGAAAGTTTGTTTGGAGTGAGCCAGCAGCATTTGATCTTAAGCCAGAGCAATTTGTGTTGTGATTTTTTTTGAAAAGAATTCTGTTCTTAAAATCTAGGTGTACAGTAATTAAAAAAAAGTATTACAGCACTAGTTCAATAGGTTTCTTCATGGACCATCTGTGCCTGCATCTGTAGTATTTACATACCTTTGAGGCTACACAGATGCATGTATTTTGAGAAGACTATTTCTAACATTAACACTAGTCATCTTCTGTCTTTCCTCATCAGCAACCCCTTGCTCACATGCACTCATGCAAACAGTTTAATGCTTTGCAGTGGCCAACAGCAAATGACTAAAATAAACCTGAAGCTGAAGTTTGAAGCCAAAAAAAAAAAAAAAGCTGAGATAAAATAGGAGGAAATTACTTTTTGAAGAGCAAGAGAGCATGTGGCCAAGTACAAAGAAACTAATTTTCAGAAAAGAAATAATTAAATAACTTTCAATAACTTACTGTGCTATGGCTAATTAGGTTAAAGCTAGATGGATTTCCAGAAATGCTATGTGTTCAACCATTGTGATTCCATATTTAATTTTTTTCCAGTGCTAATAATCCAAAAGGACTATTAGAGGTTCGAGAAGCTTTGGAAAAGGTACATAAAGTAGAAGATCTTCTTCCCATAATGAAGGTAAATTAAAGAAAAACTTTAAAATATGATGAAAATAACAAAATTTATTCTGGGAGCTACCCAGTTCCTCAGAATATAACCATTGTGGTTAAGTTTAAAATGAATAACTGCAAACACTAGGTTTTTTTAAATAACTCGTGTTATTTCAAATCTGCATGTGTTAGGGTATGACTTTCCCTTTGATATGTGATGTATATTGACAAGGCTTTGCCTAGCTGTGGATTGGTAAAGAAATGATGGGAAAACAGAACACTGAATGTAATTCTTTGAAGCCAGCTTTATCAGCGGGGAGGGTTTGTGGTCAGATCCACCATAATGGGCTCACGGTATGTCTGTACAGTACGAAGGAGAAAATTGAAGGTGTGTGTCGGAGAATAGGAACATGGAAGCTCTTTTTACCTTAGCTTCGTTGGTGCAGATCACTACATAGTAGGGCTGGCAGGGGGAAGTAATTGCCCTTAGTGAACAATAGCTAATCTGAAATGAAATCTTGGTTTGTTTTGGTGCTTTGGAAGAATGTCAGGAATGGGGAAACCTGCTGGGTGGTGGTCTTCAGAAAAACCTTGGATATATGATGTGCAAAGTTATTTATACTCTTATCTCAACTTAAGTCATAAGGCTTGAGCTAAGTTTAAGTAAAGTTCTTGCCTCTCTCCCCTGAGTTCCCCAAATTCATCTAGGATGAGCAGTGTGTGTTTGCATTTGGGGAAACAGTGTTACAAAGTGGGTTTTGTTTGTTGGTTTTTGTTTGTTTGTTTGTTTTTTTAAGGATTGGACAGGATTTTATTTAACTACAACAAAAATGGGAAGAAAGTCGTTCTAAATAAAGACAAAGGCATTGCTTTCTTATCGGGTGTGTCCACATTGCAATTTTGTATCTAAGCAAAGCTGACAGATTGCCATAGAACAGAGCTCTCTGGAGATTTATTGCTGCTACTACTGATAGACTGGGTTTGGATTTGTTTGCAGTAGTAGTGCTCACTTGTGCACTACAGATACCTTTACAGAAGCTACGTGGCTCAAGCACTAAATTTTTCTATATATTTTTTAATATATATTACTAACATAAGTGTCTTCCAAGACGTACCATAATTTTGGAGGTCCTTCTTGTATTCCTGTATTGTCCTTGTCCTTGAAAGATAAAGCCAAGTTGATGCTAACTGAGGCTAAACAAAAACTTGTGATGAACAGGTAGTAGGTGTTGGAGTGGATAGACAATGAAGTGTTCTCTACAGACAGACAAATGTGCAAATAGGTCCCTGTAGATCACCTGATATGGCTATTGTGGAATTGTAGACCATAAAAATGTTATTAGTGGAGTTAAAAATATAGGTTACTTCAAGAGGATGATGAAAATATATAAACAGCAGACTATACATGACACTTCAAAATAAATGTCTCAATTAGCAGCAAATATTCTTCCTAGTTGTCATAACCTCTAAGTTTTCCTCTGGTTTGAATCTCCTGCATCCCATTCCAAATTGTATCAAAGTGGAATGCTGTCTTTCGTTAGAGGCTTTTAAATTTGTTTCTTTAAAATAAATGCAGATTCTCTTTGAAGAAAACATCCTGGATCACAAGTTCTATCTTAAAATAAATAGTAGCCTGAGTAATTCATTCAATCCTATTGCATAATAGTCGTTAATAGTGCCTGTATAAAATGAAAGTCTGCTAATACTGATGTAGTTTGGCTATTGGTGTAGCTGGTGAATGTTGAATATCAAAAGCTGGGCTCTTGGCTTTACTTCAATACCTGGCTTATACAACTCTTTGGCTACAGTAGTACACTTAGATAATGTAGCTTTGTAAAATTCTTAAACTTTGCGATATTTTTCCTTCTGATGATGATGAACTTTAACTGAAACTGGATCACAGTCAAGAAATTGTTGCTGTGAGCTCTATTCTGGAATCCATACTTAGACTAATGTGGCTGCTTAGTGTAAACATAAAACAGGCTCTCTAATCCCTGCTTTTGCATTTACATTGTTACACCAAAAGGTTGCTATCAACATGCAGTTTGGGAAGAAATCTGTACAGCTCAAATGTACAATTGCTTTTCATAAACAATGCCACTTTATATTCCCTATATGGTTATAAAGTTGAATGTCAATATGCCTCCTTCGATATCTGATTTCTTTTCAGTATGAAATAGAGAATAAATGAAATAATGTAGTTGACAGTAACATTTTGTTCTTTTCCCTCATTTTGCCCTTTTTCATTTTTGCTCCATGTATTTTTAGGTGTTTCAAAACAATAGCTAGGCAGGCAGTCTGTCTCTGTTCACACCAATGTTACCTTCTTTTCTTTTGAAAGCAGTTTAACAGTAAAACAAGAGATGGGTTTACCGTGAACACAAAAGTCCCCAGCCTTAAGGATCAAGGGAAAGAATATGATGGCTTCACAATCACAATAACAGGAGATAAGTAAGTATGTTTGCTATTTTCAGGCGTTCAAGTACATTAACTAATGATGAAGTATTAGCAGCTAATCTTCTCAAATGCCATTTCTACTTGCATAAAGTGGGTTTTGTAAATAACTGAAAAACTGGTTCATTTGAGAACTTCTGATTTTTGTTGCATTCCCTAACAAAGAGGGAATATGGATAATATTGATGGAGTAGGCCCAGTTGAGATGATTCTCTAATATATAGCACAAAAGTGAGGAGAGACCTTGTTACTCAGCTTATATGATTAAGTGCCTGAAGTGGGAAAATCTCTGTCTTTATCCATATCAAAATACATTTCTTGTTGTGAGACTCTTATCTGCTCTGATGACTGAAAAAATCCTAAATGGAATGGAAATTTATGTGATCTAAGAATGGAAGAGACTTCCTTCTATTTGTATTGTTAGCCTTTTTTATTTTTTGAAATGTTTGCAGACCTATCTGCAAATATCAATTTAGATAGTACCTGAATGTATGAGGATACAAACAGGAGGCTTTGGGCCACTCTTTGGGTGTGATAGTAAATTTCTCACTTTATGGATACTGGCTCCTTGTCTTCCTGAAGAATGAGCATTAATCTGAAGCTCTGAAGTGCTGTCCTACTACTAACTAAAAACTTGGACTTATGGGATTTAAAATTCTATGCATTGGAATTCTTCCCAAAACTTGTGTGCTTCCAATGAGTGACATGGAAGCCAAACTTATCTTCTAAAATGTTAACATATCTCTTGGGTTTCAATCTTAGGTTCTGAATCATATGGCTATATACAGTGAGATGGCATTAAATATATGGCCTCACTATTTTGGGGAAAATATTTTGGTCTTGGTAAGACAGTCTAATTTTGTTCTGTATCAGCCAGTCTGTTTTGATCCATAATTTGTAGCTATGCTTTTATACCAAAACAGTTCAATTTTGGTAGTCTAAAAGTTAACAAAACTACACTTTACACTCAGTACAAAAATCTTAAGCCCATGAAAATCTTTTAAAATTCCATATTTCTTAATTTTTTACTATGCTTTAAGTGAAACACTAATGCTTGTCAGGTATTCTTCAATAGAAATACTTCATCTGTGATTAAACAGCAATGTTTATGTATTCTTTCAGACAAACTTACAACATGACAATGTTTTTAATTCAATGAGGTTTTTTTAGGTGTTTCTTTTTTATTAAAAGGGGGGCAATGCACATAATCTCCTGCTTGAGGAAAAATGATAGGAAAAAGGTTATGATGTGATATTTAACATCTGTACCTCTGTAACTTACCCTGCATATTAGGTTATGCATCAAGTTCTGTTCAGCAATGTCTTACCTCATTTTTTGTTTCACCCACTTCATAGAGTGGGGAACATACTATTTTCAGTAGAAACCCAGACAACAGAAGAGAGAACACAGCTGTATCATGCAGAAATAGATGCGCTATATAAGGATCTAACAGCTAAAGGAAAAATTCTAATTCTGTCTGCAGAGCTGGGGGTAAGGCTGTTTTAATAGAAATTATGGATTCCTCGATAAAATTATATTATGTTTTTATACCTTCCGTATAACAGTCACTGGTTCATATTTTTTGACAGAGATAATAAAACAGAGTAATAAAACTGACTGTTTACTTAAACACGTTTATGACAAATACCATAGGAAGTTGCCATAATCCTGTTACTTTTAAGATTTGCTGTGCTTTGCTGCAGTTATAGGGAGAGTGCAGACAAGGTCTCAATATTGCAGTGTATTCTTATTTTTTTCTCTCTCCTCTTATTTTCTTTATTTTTCTCATGGGTCTATATTCACTGTTTCATCATCCTTACAAAGTACTGCTTAGGATTTGGCTCATGGTGGCTACATACAAGATCAGAAGTAACAAGAATTCATGAGAAGCACTAGAATTGTGAAGGTTTTGATCAAGACATTGTTGATCTGCATTGCAATGAGAATCTGACTGCGTTTGAGCTTGTGCTTTCCGTTCTTCACCCTTTAACACAGTGTGGGTGAACTGTTTCACCTACATTTTAAAGATGTAACAAAATAATTTGCTTAAACTTCTATTAATCAGACTTCAAGTTCTCAAGTTGACTTTTTTCACATTTGAAATGGTTCTTTTAAAAAAATTATCACAGTACCGTAACACTTTCCAATATGTGTTTCTTTGTAGTGTATTACCTGGCTATTTAATTATTTTTTTTCCTTTTAGGAAGTAGATGCTGTTTGCAATTTGATCCTGTCATTAGTTTATTACTTCTATAATTTAATGCCACTTTCGAGAGGATCTAGGTTAGTGATTGTCTTGATCATGTCTGTTATCTTGGATGCATGCTGTAAAATGTCAATATGTTGGAGTATCTTAGGATATTTTTTTAATATTAAAAAAGCTCTGGGTTGAGCTGTTTGTCCTGCACAGTCGCTCATCTTGTGCTGCTGTGATGATGGGTACTGACTTAGTACTGTTTTAAAAGCTAGTTTGTAGTTGCTGATGATAACTATTTGGAGCTGCATGTATATTGAAAACCTTGAGTAGTCTGTGTTTATAGACTTCAGCTCACAGATTGAAGAGTGTCATTTTAAAATTGCAGTGATTTGGCTCCTAATCTGTATTATGTTACACCACTGTAATCTCACTCAAGAAGCTTTACTGAAGCATATATTTAAGATAAAGTTTACTTTGAGATAACTTATATTTTAGTATATTTTAATAAAACTATTTTGGTAATTTTTTGCAACTGTTAGGGTCACCAGATGAAACCCTAGAATAGCCCCGCATGTCACAGATCTCCTTAACTGAAATTCTAGTTTAATTCAAACCTGGATACATCTAAGACTATTATGAATCCCTGTTCCACAAAGTACTTAAGATCTTTGATCTTATTATTAAACATAGTTCAGTAGAAAACAAAATTTAAAGAAATCCTGAGACTTTTTTATAATCAGATTTTGCCTTTATCTTACAGAATGTAAAAATTAACAGAAATTCTGTCTTGAATTTCACAATTTTTAGAAATTTAAGTTAAATAAAGAAAAAGTTAAATAACTGACCAGCTTTACAGTGCCTCTAGCTCTGTTGCAGTAGAGTTCATCAGCTTCTCTGGGATACAGCTAAGCTCATTGGGAACAGGAGTTTGCTTTGGTTTTTAGCTCTATGGAGTCTTAAGAACTCCTAAGTCTGAAATTATGGTTCTGACTACTGTAGAAACAATGCTTTTCAGTAGTTAAACTCCATAGGATCATAACTTCATTCCAGTGGTGTTGCAAAGTAACAGTGATTTCACTTTTTAAGTGTTTCATGCTTGTTTAAATTTCTAAAATAGTAACTAGCACAGTAATTTTTACTAGCCTTCTATGAAACAGCACTGTATTTGTTTTGTAGTCTAAAATGGCACTGTTGAAAAACTTTTACTGTACTACTTTGGTTTTGATGGTTTTTTTTTAGTGTGATAGCTTATTCAGTGATCATGGGAGCACTAATGGCAAGTGGGAAGGAAGTATCAGGAAAAATCCCTAAAGGAAAGGCAAGTATCAAAATACGCTGGTTCAGCCTTGGTGGAGGAGGTAGCACTTGTAAACGTGAGGAAGGAGCTGTAAGAATGAACAGAAGTTCCACACTTGTTAACTGGAGATGGATTAGCTGCATACTATGGTGTCTTGCAGCCAGAGGGAGGTTTGAAAATTTCATTGCTGTTATGACAGTAAGTGAGATTTAGATATAGTATGTGGGATAATTCTGGTTAGTCAAATTGTAGCAGTTTGTGTCCCACAGTAATTACATATTTGTAACCAAAGCATTTCTAGTGTGCCCAGCTGCTTTCTTCCGCTTTGAGAAGGGTTCTCAAATACTGAGAATACTTGGGCAGAATTAATGACTCTTCTGGCACACAGCAGAAATTTTCTCTCTTTGCTGTCAATGTCCCTCAGAGCATTTAGGGCTTGGTAAATAGAAATGTATTAGCAACTCTTCTTGATTTTTTCCTTCCCCTCTGTATTCTGCTAAATTTAAAATAAGTCCTAGTTTTGAGTGACTACATCTGAATATTATACCACCTTGCTCAATAGAGGGTATTCAACTATTGGTCTGTTAGCTGTTACCTTTTCCGTATGAAAGGAGTGAGAGCACCTCTGTCTATTTAACATATCGTCAAAAGAATCAGTGAAATGCCAGTGAGAATCGAAGTTGTTGAAGAAAATACCCTGTGTGGATAACGGAAGAAAGAGCAGCTTTCCCTTTGTTCTAGAAATCTCTGAAAACAACGAAGTTTGTCCTTTCAGTACAATGAGCTACTAGCTTTTAAGAACAAACTGCACTTGCTTAGTAGCAAGAAAGATGCCTTTTCAGTATGCCGTTAAGCTGGTATCTTCACCATTCTGTGGGAGTTCAAGCTAAGGTAAAAGACTTAGGTGGGTTTTCTCATGGATCTTCTTAGGACTTACTAGGATAGTACATTTTGTCTGATTTTATGCAGGCAAGCAGAGTTTCAGCATTATTAAAACGCAGATTTCTGACTACAGGCAGCTTTGTGAACATTTTTACATTTGAGGTTTTTTTCTGAAACAGAGTGCCTGAATTGGAACAAAAGTTTTGTGGGTTTTTTTTTTTGTTTGTTTTTTTAGAACAGTTTTCACCAGCTGGAAGAAATAGTTTTCCCCAGTTGAATGAAACTGGGAAATTGTTTTTCTTGCCAGATTTCTTAGAAGGGTATTTCTGTCTGGTCCCAAGCTTATGACAGCATGTATTATCTGACTGCTCTGAAGACAAAGATGCCCAGTAGTCAAGAGTCCTGTTATGGCCTGGCAGGTTAGTCGGTAGCCATGGCCAGTGTAGATTCTGGTGTTGGTTGTGGTGGAGTGTGCAAACACACAGAGACTTTTAGTGCCTGGCATGCATGCTGACTCTCAAACTGGTGATGAGGGACAAAGTAGTCTGGGCACAGACTAGTTAGTAAGCTTACTCCTGTCTTACAAGAATGTAGGTAGCATGCTCTCAGAACCCCTCCTTGCATTCAGGCAAAGTTCACTGAACTACAAATGTGTCAGCTTAAATGTTTCAGTACTAGTGAACTAAGGTTTTTAACTGAAAAACATTGTTTTGCTGAAAACTTATTTTCAGCTGTAGATACGAAGTTGCACACATTTCTTGGCTATATGTAGTCAAACTTGTCTGAAAACCCACTGTGGAAAGAAGTAATACAGAATGCCTGGAAAGTTCAATATAAATCTACCACTCACGTGATACAGTATTTTGCAGAATTCCGTATGTAGAAATGAGAAATATCCCCCTTTTATTTGAACATTGTCATAAAAGGTTGAAGACAGTCAATATTTTCTGGCACTAACTCATTAGTACAAACACCTTGTTAAAAAAGAAAAAAAAATCTGGATTTTCTCACAAAAGGAAGGTTATATTTTGAAAGTTTAATTTATATGTTAAGAATATTTGAGGATTAACTTCCTGAAATGAGAGAACTTAAGACCTTTATTTTGTTGTGTTTTCAGCTGGTTGATTTTGAAGCAATGACAGCACCAGGGTCTGAAGCTTTTAGCAAGATAGCAAGGAGCTGGATGAATCTAAAAAGGTAAGTCTTTCTGTTCAGGTGGGGGATGGGAAAATAAAATATGAAAGACTTTATATGTAAAATGTAAACTTATACTAAAAAAGGTACTCGGAAATTACAAGTTTATTAAATGATTCAGTGAATTTTTTAACAGTTCAGGAATTGATAAGAAAAGATTTGAGTTTACACACACAGTAATATATTTCTAGTCTAACGGAGTGGTTAGTAGACTAGATATTCAGTAATGTGAGTGTTATCCTCTGATAAACTATTTGGGTTAATACTTTCTTTGTCTGGCGGTCAGATTTGCCTTTTTGTTGTTGTTTTTTTATCATTAGTAAATTTGGTGATTGAATGAGGGAAAATTTTAACTTTTTCCCATGCTCATGGATCTCTTCAAACTATATATCAAAAGTCACTTACTTATCCTCTAGTGCTATTTTAATTTGGAGAATAAGTATTTTCAAAGCAGATGGCAGTTATGAATATACAGAATTATGTTACTTAGTATAACTATTGTACAATGCTTTAAAACTTTGTTTTTCATATTAATTGATTTTTGAATACTGAACATACTGATTCCTTGTCAATATTACAAATCTGGTGCATTTCATTTGTCCCTTAGCAGTTATTCCCCATACAAAATCTAAAAATCAGGCCAGAAAAAATCAGTTTCAGTATCCTTTAGTTTGGGGTCAAAACACTTGAAGGGTGCTGAGAGATCTGGCCGATATCCTCTGCAAGGCCACCTGTAATCTGTGAAAGGTGGTGCACAGCAGGGGACATCCTTGGTGACTGCAAGACAGGAAATCTGGTATCCGTCTTCCAGAAAGCCAGAAGGACAACCCAGGATAAAAAACCTATAGGCTGGTCAGCCTTGCTTTGGTCCCTAGGAAAGTCATCAAGTGGGTCCTCTAGGAAAGCATTTCAGGGTATATGAAGGTGACTGGGGACAGTCAATATGGATTTACTAAATGTTGTGAGACCCAATATGATCGCTTTCTGTGATAAAATGACTCATTTGTGGGTAAGAGAGCAATGGATGTTGCTTAGTTACTTCAGCAGGGACACCCACAATACTCTCATACCAAGATAGCACATTATGGTCTGGATGAATGGACAGCTAGATGGGTAAAAAGCTGGTTTGGATAATCAGATTTAGGGCGTGCTCAGCCCTTCAGACACACGTAGAATACTGTACCCAGTTTGGGGGCAGCTGCGTTAAAGACTATGATAAAATGGAGCAAATTCAGTAGGGAGCCACCAAGATAGTCAGAGGGCTGGAGCCACGTGCCTTATCAGGAGTTAATCGGGCTTGTTCAGCTTGAAGAAAAGGCTTTGACCTAACAGCAGCTTCACAGTACCTGTGAGTATTAAGAAAATGGAGCTGGGCAGTGCTTGGTGGGAGGACAAAAGGCAACATGCATGAGCTGAAAGGAGGTTCAGACTGAACATAATCTTTTCACCCAGAGGGTAGTCAAGCAGCAGGGCAGGCTGCCTGGAAAGGCTGTGCATTTTTCATCCCTGGAGATTTTCAAGACCTGACAGGATAAAACCCTGACACCCTGGTCTGACTTGGCAGTTGACCTTGCTTTGAGCAAGATGTTGGATCACAGACTTCCTGAGGTCTGGTCCAACCCGAGTTATTCTGAAAGCCTGAGGAACTCTGCAGCTGCTGTTAGTGCCGAATATCTCATACTGCTTAGCCTTGCTTAACTTCCCTGTCGGTGGTTCTCACCCTGGTAAGTTTCACTAGATATAAAAACCTTCCTGAATGAAGAAGGCTATTAAGAAGACTCATGGGCACCTTTGTTGGGCTTAGGCTAAAAATCTACATGTAAATGCAGTCAAATTAATTTATTAAGGAATAAGATTTTTAAACTACAGTGTAGCAAGTTGTGGTTTTTATTAAAAGTAGTCTGCGCAAATGTTGTGACTTGGTTGTCTTGGAAATACAAAATATTTATGGTTCCCACATTTTTTTTACTGTAAATCTCCCAATTTATATATTCAGTTTCTTTCTTAGTCCTCTGTTCATGTGTCTCTTTTTTTTCTTTTTTTTTTTTCTTCTTTTTTTTTCCTTAAGACATAACTTTACCAAAGGGGAACTGCTCTCTTGAGAGCAAAGTCAGCTTAAGCCATTTGAACCCTACCGATGCGTTTCTGACCCTCTCAGTTGTACTGTTGAAATTTATGGGAATCCATAGCAAACCAGATCAGGGAAGTGATTTGTGTTTAAAATAAGCTTGTTAAAACCAAAATTTATTTCTAACTGAGACCATTTTGTAGCATAGTCCCACCAATAGTATTGCTGTCTCAAATGAGAGATGTATAATGGGCAAGAATGAGAGTCGTGAAAATTGCTGAAGTTGGCTTTGCATGATGCTGAGAAAAATATCTGTAGAACTACAGCACAAAGGACCTGAAGTAATATTATGAAGGTAATGAACCTGAGTGGCTAATTTGTCTATGTTAGAAGAATAATAGCGGGTAAGGCAAGTAAAACTTGAAGACTTAAAGCAATAAAATTTTGCTTTAACTTCTGCCACTTCCAAAGGCTCTTTTATGTAGTCATAATCTTTGTTCTGTATAGCGAGTGAGGAGTCAGAGGAGCAAGAGCTGGTTGTGGGCAACAGATTCTTGACTTCAGGTCCCAGATTTGTTGGAGAAGAGGATGAAGAGAAGTATAAGCTAATGTGTTAACTTCCAGGTAAATCATAAAGCTCAGAAAAAGATAAGTAACTTTTTTTTTTTCCTTCTCTTTCAGTATTTCACCTTCTTACAAGAGCCTGCCATCAGTATCGGAGACATTTCCAACCCTGAGAACGATGATTGAAGTACTAAATACAGACTCGTCTCATTGTTTAAAAAAAACTATAGTTGTTGTATAATTTATACAAATAAAAGGCCAAGAGGTACTGCTTCGTAAATTATTTTGAAGGGGAAATTATGATCAGAACGGTTTTGTTTTGGTTTTTAATAGAGTAAACTTACTTGACTAGTTATCACCAGAATAAAAAGAGTCTGTCTGTGACCAATAATGGTAAAAAGGAAAAAAGAAACAGAACAGCTGATTTCTTGTATTGAAACATACTCTTAACAGGAAATACAGTTGTTCAGGGGCCACACTGAAGAGCACTAAGAAACTTGATCACAGTTATGATCTGAACATACTGCAGGTGAAAATTTATTTACTTTTCTCTTTTTATTTTTTTTAATCTGCATTCGGAATACCATTAGACTACTTCCTATTTGTGGGGTGTTTTGGTTTTGGGTTTGTTTTTTTTTTTTTTTTTTCAAAGCTTGTCTTCTGCATGGGAAACTTCATGAACTGTACATGTGTGAGTAATTGGTAAATGCACAAGCGTTTCATGTAATGCAATCCAGTGAGGAACAGATGTCAGCTTAAAAAGAATGGGTTTCAGGAAAATATTGTTTGGGAACAAAACCAAACAAACATATGACATCTTTGGAGTTAGGCTCTTGGTGAGTAAATGCCAGAAACACAGCAACTCTACATCAGTCTCCCTTTCCAAGTACCCATTGGTGGTGGTGGCTGGCAGAGACATCAATGACAGTATATTGGGCAAGCTAGCTCCTTGAGTTGTTTTTGTTGGGAGGGCCTGGCAGCGTTCTGGGAAGGCAGGCTTCCTGCAGGGCAGGGCTAATTCAGTTCAAACAACGCGGATAGCACCATGAACCAATTTCTGATTGTAATAGTGATGGTGGTATTTCTGGTGAGTTCTGACTGAATTACACTCATTTCAGCTTGAGCTCAGTGACTTTAGTACTCTTTATTAGGTTAAGTGATTTCAGAAACAGCAAGCAACGGTGAGGCAGATCTCTGGTTTCTTCAGTGGTTTTGATCAATGTTTTTTTTCCTGCCTTAATATCCAGCATTTCAGAAAATCTACAAAACTGTTCTGGTTTAGATATAGCTTTTAACTTGTTTAATACTGATGATCTAAACTGTGATTCTGTTGCTGTCATCGTTTATGCAAATAGTCTATTCTTTACTTTGCTTGCTTCCAATTTTCCAGAGGTTAGGGCCTTGTAGGGTAGTTGTAAATAACTTATTCTTTAGCATATGTTGTATTACATGGTTAGGCCAGATATTTCCCAGGGGAGAGGGGAAAACATCCCGCATACTGCAAGCGTACCAGTAGCAGCAGTGTGATTGCTGTTCTCTGGCTACAGCACAGGGCTATCTCAGTCCCCTCTTTAATGTAGGAAGAAAAAATGCAGCAAGACATCAAGAATGTTGATATAGGTGACCTACTTTAACAGTGGAACTGAAAACAGGTTGGATTTATTGAATGGAGGGTCTTTTCTTGGTTCTTCCACACAAGTATTCCAAGTGGACTCTCTAATCTTGTGTGTTTCGAGTTTGGTGGAGGGAGAGAGGGCAGAGTGCCACAGGTTAAGTTAGAAGCTGCTGTGAATACTGACATCCATTGTAAGAAAAGCCCTGTTGATTTAAAGTTAGATTTCATTATTTGTCACCTTGATCACTGGCAGAATAAGACATCTATGGGTACCTAGAGACCGGAGTGTTTACATGTATGAAGGATTTTCAGAGATAGAAAATGAATCCCAGAAAGTAGATGCATACTATGCCTACATTAGCAAGCAGTGCATCCCACCCAGTATGAGTAGCTCACTTCCCACATGATATGTATTTCAGAGGCTTTACTTTTATCTGCTTGTCTAGCTTAGAAACTGGCTGCTTATTGCATTTGGAGTGCATGTTAGCAACGCATCTTCCAGTTTGGATGTCTTTTGGATGAAACAACTTGTATTCTGAAACCTCTCTGCACTGTGAACCAAAACGTGGTAAGTGGAGAAAATTAGGAGATGCACCTCAAAAGTGTGCTGCCAATTAAAATTACATCAGTGGTGCATATATACCTGTGGGAACTTTTTTTATTAATTCCTGCATTCTAAGATTGCATATTGAGAGTACATGGGTAGGGAAAGAATCTCCTTTGCTTCCACTTAACATCTTTTACCATCTATTGCAGAAACAAATGTTACTCTGTGTAGTAATTCTTCCTCCCTAAGAGTAAAGTGCTGTTACAGTATTAACTTCTTGCCATGCTAACTTATGGTACTGTTACAAGACTAACCACAGCAGAAGTACTGCTGTATGAAGGCAGGGGAAGGAACAGGAAGCAGAGGGGTTTTTTAGATATTTTTATTTTTTTTTTACTCCTGATTCTGGTATGTCTGAGATTAGGTCTAGAATCTATTTCAAAGTTTTCTTGGTCTGTATTGGAGCTACAGTGATAACATGGTTAGATTTCATTAAAAAGTAGCGACCCAAATCCCAGCCAAGGGAAGAATGATCTAATGCTATCTCAAACTATAGAAATAAACATTTTTTTTTGCAAATAACAGAAAGTAAATGGTATGCCCATGTCTGAGCTCGTTTTTCATAAAGCTTATTTTTCCCTTCTCCTGCTTGTTTCCAGGGGAAATTATTAAGTAAGTTCAGGCATAGGTATCTGATCAGGGGATGTGTAACAGATGAGTGTGCAAAATGCAAGGAAATATATAGAAAATACCTGTTTGAAATCAAGTTGTTAGCTATTAATGAGCACTAATGCACTTTGTAGTGTTGCTAACCATTTGGAGGGATGGGTATAATTTTGAGCAAGTAACACTCACCAGAAAAAAAAAACAACAAACCAAAAACAAAAACAAAACCAAAAACAAAACCCAACAATAGAAACAGAATTTCATATGCAGACCTAAGGTTCATTAACCAAACCATAATAAAGGCACATCTGACCACCTGTCTGTCTGGTACTAATGAACATGCATTTTAAATTTTCATGGTCAGGATTTATGTAAAGGATGAAAGCAGGCATTTCTTTCCAAGTAAGGATTAAGGAGGCTGGAGTTTTCATTGAAAGAATTGTTACTGTCCAATTGTGACAAAGGTATTTTCCTGCCATTCTTGTGCCTGAGTACCTTCCCC
This sequence comes from Falco punctatus, assembly GCF_963210335.1. Classification (NCBI taxonomy): domain Eukaryota; kingdom Metazoa; phylum Chordata; class Aves; order Falconiformes; family Falconidae; genus Falco; species Falco punctatus. The sequence goes on from NC_137584.1 coordinate 79,933,501, forward strand.
TACCCCGCTAGAAATAAGCAGTGTTTGTTTCTATGGTGTCTTCTATTTAAAGCTCTAGAATTTTTAGAAACTTCTGTTAGATTTCATTATGGAGGAAAGGAATCGTTATTTTCTGCCTACCTAATAAGGAATGGTAGCCAGGAAGAGATGCCTAACTTTATGCCTCGGTTGTATTCTAATAGTATGCTCTTTTGTTTAAGCCTGTAAGTTGCTTTTTTAATAGATCTTGTATTATTCATTGTCAAAGGGGAACTCTGTTGGCACTGACCAGTCAGTTCATAGAACCATAAAATAAAAGGTTTCTTATTTCAGGGGTTAGACCAGAGGTAGTGGAAAAGGGGTGGTGGGGAAGAAGAAAATTCCCTGGACAGGTAGACCATGTACAGCTGTCCAGGTTTCCTTCCCCTCTTTTCTCTTATTCCTCTGACTGACTTCATACCCAGCCCCGTGCTGACAGACAAAAGGTGATATTAATGGGAGGTCAAGGAGGGTAGGTGTGACATGGATTACACCTCTATGAGTGTGTGTGTATGTGTATACGTGTTTCAAAGGCTTGTTTCTCTGGGCGTGATAGAGATGACTAAGAAAGAAAGCGAGCTCAAGTCAAACGCTCTCAAACAAGTTTAACAAAACAAACAGGATTATATAACTGGGCTGGTATGTGATGACTTGGAGAACTGTAATTGTCTCCTAAGAACCAGATATGTGGAGAAATCTATCATTTTCTATACTCCTCTGTGTTATCTTAGACAGCTGGTCTTAGCAATACCATTTGAACTTTTAAATGGGAACATTAGCATATTGCAGCCCCAACCATTTATCTGTTAAGTGTACTATTAAAGAAAGAAGGACGAGGGGAAAAAATTAGGCTAAGCAATGAAAACCCATTCATCTGAACCTCAATATTTGTGCGACTGTAATATATTTTGAAGATAATAAAAATTTTCATGCAGCAACCTAGGACAAAAGGCAAATAGGTTTAATCTCAGATAAATCTTCTAAAGCTTTGATCTCTGATAAATCTTCTAATATCTTTCCCTGTCTTTGGATAAGCTTGCTTTGGTTTTGTGGAAAGGAACTATGCTTTCCTCCCCCACCAGGAAACTTTGGGGGTCTCTTGGGAGTTTGTTAAAGCATTTGCTGAGGTACCACACACCTGTTAGGACTTGATACAGGAAAAGAGACTGTACAGTGAACAAGGAGCTATCTGAAAGTGAGAAACAAGGTGGTGAGTTTCCAGGCAAGCTAAGGTTAGTTGTGTAGTTTGCCAGTGAAATTTGCAGGCTATGGAAGGTTTGGCATGTGTTAATATGAGGCACAGAATAGCAAGTAACGGAGAACTCAACATCTGAAAGTACCCAAAATGTTCTTACTGAATACAATTTCATCCCAAGTATTTTGTAACTCCCCCAGATACTGAGTTCCAAGTTTGAGTAATACAGGTTGCAAATGTTATTAGTAGAAAAGGCATATAGAAACCCTTGCATATGCCAGGAAAGAGATTCTTAGTCAAGAATTTTTTAAAGATGTTAGACAGCACTGATGGGCTGTCCTCTGCAGTAGTGGTGTGTTGGGGAGTTCCAGTGGACAACTCTGGCCACCCGTGGTCCCTAAAGGTGACTTCAGACAGCACCAAGCATGGAGAAGGGCCAGTAGAATGAGCAGGATGCTGGACCGAAGGTCTCTGGGATCTCCCTGTAAGTACATTAGTCAGAAAAATGGAAGAGTTAAGGTTAAACAGAGCCCTACTCGACACAAGCTGTTCATAATACTGGCAACAATAATTTCAGAAAGCTGGAGCAGTTCAGCAGGGAAACATTCTTTGAAGATGTTGGTGCTGTGCTACAATTATTCTTCACCAACTACTTTCTGACCACCACCACCCCTTCTCCCAATTCATGGAACACTGGGAAGAAAGCATTCTTCCTCTTAACAAAAAACCTAGTTATTTCAGCCTGTGGGAAATCTGTTTTACCAACATAACTAATGCGCTACTGCGTGGACTTGTTATGCTTGGGCTGCAACTTTTTTATTTTACCAAAATAATCCAGAGGCTTTGGGCCGATGTGCTGCTGAGCCCCAGCTGGATGAGCTAGCCCAGCCCAGGCACGGTGGGAGCTGCTGGACCGTCCGTCGCATCCAGGAACAAGTAAGGACTTCAAGACTTATTTAGAGCTGGGAAAGGCAGGTCCTTGGCTCCGGCGCCGGCGTGCCAGCCGAGGCAAGGCGTTTCGCGGTGCTCCCGGCCGTGGGAACGCTGCTGCCCGCCGCCCGCGGAGCGAGGGGAAGGGCCGCGGGGGCCTGGGGGGCGGCCGTGGCCGCAGCCTGCGGTTCGGCCCGGGCTCGGCACGCAGGGGGGCTGGCTCCCACCCGATCAGCCCCACGCTACCGACGGTACGGACACCGAGGCGAGCTCGGGAGGTGGCCTCCCTCCCTGGCTGCCTCCCCCGCCGGCTGCGAGGCGCAGGGAGAACACACCCCACCCCACACCCCCCCCCCCCCGAGGGCCGGCGCCGCGGGGGAGGGCAGCGGGGGCTGCCGCGGGGCGTGCGGGAGGCGGGGTGTGCGGGCGGCCTTTATAGGGAGCGAGGGGAGGCGGCGTTTGCAGGAGGGAAGCGGAGCAGGGAAGGGAGGAGGGGGCCGGAGGAGGCGGTTCCCGTTCCCGTTCCCATTCCCGTTCCCGCCGTGCGAGCGCGCCCGGCTCGGTGCTGTGCGGGGCTGGCGGCGGCGGGGTGGCCATGGCCTCCATGGCGGCGGCGATCGCCGCCTCCCGCACGGCGGTGATGAACGGCAACCGGCCGCTCGACGAGCGGGAGCGCAAGCGGTTCAGCTACTTCTCCTCGCTGAGCCCCATGGCGCGCAAGATCATGGCGGAGAAGGAGCGGATCCGCGAGCGCTACGGGCCCGAGTGGGAGCGGCTGCCGCCCCGCCAGCAGGACGAGATCATCGACAAGTGCCTGGTGGAGCCGCACGTCCAGGCCCGCTACGCCGCGCACCGCGGGGCCGCCCGGCCCGCCGCGCCGCCCGCCTCCTACCCCAGCCTGCGCCTCAACACGGGCCAGAAGGTGGTGCGCTTCGGCGACGAGGTACCGGCGGGCACGGGGGCGCCGCCGGGGCCGCCCCTCCCGCCTGGGCGCCCGGGCGGGGGCGGGGGGGCGCCGCCTGAGTGTGGGGGGGGCCGCGCTGGGGGCGGGGGGCGCTGCCCGGCGCCGCAACCTTGTCCCGGCTTCGCGGCGGCTGGCGCTCGCCTGTGGCGGGGGGGCGGTTCTCGCCGTCTGGCGATAAGGCTGACGTGTGTCCCCCCCCGCCCCCACGGCGTTGCCGCTGCCCGCCGGGGGACCGGGTCAGGCCGTAGGGGCGGGGGGCACCGAGCCGGGGCTCGGCCGGCCGAGCAGGGGTGACTCGGGAGGGGGCCGGTACCAGCTTCCCCCGAGCGCCCGGCGCGGCCCCGGCCGGCTCTGGCAATAGCCCCGCGCTGAAAACCGGCTCTAGGGAGTGTTTACACGGAGTTCAATCTCTTCCTTTTGGTTTCTAATTTTAGACGCAGTTAAAAATACGGCACTGAAGGCATTCCAGCTCTTGATATTTTTGACACCTTAAAAAAAAAATAAAAAAGTAGCCTGTTCCATGTCACATGCCAGTAACAACAAGGGTGTGGAAAGATAGACGGCAAAAACTATGAAGTTTGAAGCTTCTGAGAGCCGTCTATCTAATGGTGAAGCGTGGCAGCCCTTCTAGAAACCCATAGGTGTTGGGGTGCCTGGCCCGGAGCAGTGGGTTGTGTTACCGAGCGTGATCCCTTGGAGAGAAAAATCTGACTGTGCTTGCAAAGACCTGACGGTGCCCTCCAGATACCGTCTCACTTATTCAACACATGAGATTTCCTTTGTTTTGTTTTCTTTTATGTCCTGTTATGATCACAGAGCCGATCTCTTTCACTGTGTTCAGCTAATGTCTTGAAGTGACCTATTGTTAATTTACGTGGCTTCTACCAGGAAAAAATTAATCCGCTTCTGTACGTGGTTCTGTAGTCGCCAATTGCATTTAAAGAGAACAGCGCTGCTTTTAACCTCCTCACCGGTGTCTCTCACAATGGGATTTGTAAGATGTGTTTGAAGCACGTAGATACTTGGTATGGTGGTTCCTGACCAGCTTTGTGCTGGAAGGCTGCTGTCCCATTTCACCCGCCGGGGAAGGCACGCACACGTCTGATCTGGAGTTAGAGAACATACAGTCAAGCTCAGTTTTGTTTAGTCCACGATACCAGAAAATTCTTGTTAAATACTTGCTGGTAGTACACTGTAACTCCTAGTGAAGAAGAGGTGTAGAAGGACACAAGACAGCAAATTTGTTTGTGCAAGTAGTCTTTGAAAGGAAACCCAAACCTGAAGTTAGTTGTGAAAGGATTTAGGTTAACGACTGTGGAAAGTATGTTCAGCTTTCCCAGTCTCAGACAGCTCTGCCATGCTTTCTGCTTTGAATTATGTGGTTCTGGAAGGGAGGCAAGCATGTTGTAGGTTGTTGTGCTGCACTGTATGGAAATAATAATTTTGCTGCTTGACAAAACAGCTAAAAAGTCTGTCTGAAATTTGGCAAGTTGTTTTCTTTCCCCTCTTCCCCCAAAATACAGCTATAGTACAAATAATGTTGTTGTTAGCATTTGCGTAGCCATTAACTAGAGAAAGCATGGCTCATCAAAATACTTGATGCAAAGTGTTTAATTTTGGAAGCATCTGCCTCAGCTGACTTCCTCCTTGACTTCCAAGCTGAAGTTAGTATAAATCGTATTTCTGAAGAAAAGAGATTCCACTCATTTTGGCATCCTCCATTTCCATTTTAGTTCTTCCAACTGCACTACTGAGCCTTGGAGCCGTTCCTGGCTCCTCATCTGATAGCTTCCTCTCCCCCTGCTCCCTTGCTGGCATTCGACCTGATTCTTGGACATTTGCCCTGGCTCACTAATTGTTCCTCCTTGTCCTGCTGCTACAGAGCCGCTGTGGCCGGTCTCTTGCCATGTCAGTTCAACTTTCCAGCTTGCAAAATGCTTTGCCTGCAGAGCTTTTATTATCTGGCTGTCTTCTGCTCTGACAGCTTACTGGGCTGTACCACCGCTGCCTTTGTGAGGCGCAACTGCGGCGCATCCCGCGGTCACCCAGCGCTCTCAGGGCAATTAGATTGGTCCTGTCTGCTGGCCCTGTCTCCTGGTGTACGGTGTCCAGAGGCAAGGAAACAGGAGAGTAGGCTGCATACCTCAGAATCACTTGTTGATGTTGCAGCGCTTTCAGTGTGAGTGTGTCAGTCTGATGATGCTCTTGCTGACACCTGCTCCAAAAGCTTCATGTTTCCAGACACAGCTCATCTTCCCTGTTAACTGATGTTGAAATCTGTAGTGATCGATCCGTGCTTGCTTAAGCATGGAAAGTTGATCTCTTTCACCTTGTGTTCTTTGAAGGACTTGGGAGAAAGCAAAACAAGGATGATGAATGCTGAAGATAACTGATTTACTTATCCAGGACTCTCACCATTTCAGTCCCACTTTCATGCCTGTGACCACTTTTATAAGGTGGTCTTGTATCTCTGGTTCCCTCTTTCTCACCCCTACTCTTTCCCATATATGTTTTCTAACACCAAACTCGTCTCCTTAACTTGTAGCCCAGGACTGTAAGTTCGCAAACTATAAGCATCTCTTACAGTTTCAAAACACCTTTCAGTATGTTGGCTGTGTGGGAAGGCTGTGATAGAAAATAGATGTGCAGTAACAGGACCGTGGCATCCTGTAGCCATGATCCAGTCATTTTGTAGTGCTAGAGCACTGCGGCACCATGTGTGACTCTTAGCACACGCCTAGAGTCAGCTGAGTGTCACTGCTCCTTCCCTTCCATTGTCCTGTCCTCACCTGCGGCATCGCTAGTCTCGGAGATAACAACTGCAGCCGTACATGCACTGTACGTGCAGTTCCTAAAGAGGTACCAGGACACCAGAGCTGCTTTTTTTCATCTCCCACCTTGCTGTCAAAGAAGTGAAGGTATTTTAAAAAGTCTCAAAAAGCTTCGTGAAAGAAGTAGAAGTACAGGAATTGGACTCCCTGATCCCCAAACAGCATTTCTCTCTCAAGCACAGAGTTGGGTTGGGCACCCAGTTCGCTTGGCATCTACTTGCATGCACCATGCTGTCATGGTGAGGATGCACACAGGTGCTGACACCAGCTATTACCTGTCCACCGTTGGCCTCATGGTGTCAAGTCAGGACTTTGTAGTCAAAACAGACCCCAGAATACAGCAGCACAATAACCCTGATGGGGTTGCAAGTCTTGGTATTTTCCAACACTTCCTCCTAGTGAAACCCAACATCTCTTCCCACTTTATTTTCTGGTTTTGAGTTGTGTGGTCTAGGTCGTGTGTGTATTTTTCATCTCTTCCAGGCTAATAGGGTCATTTAACACCCCTAAGAAAGCAGTTTTGTCCTGCCTGCTGAAGACTGATGCCCTGTCATTGCACATGGGCTCAGCACCACCAGGCTATTCGTTGCTTCACCATAATTTTCTGTGTCTAAGACAGCCTAGGCCTTCTGGCTGAAGGCTTTTGGAGGCTGCAGCCTTCAAGCAGAGCCTCATCTTTCCCTACAAACCTCCAATTGCTGGCGTTTCTCCATTTATGTCTAATGCTCTTAGTAGTAGAAAATAAGGTTAACTGAGCAGAGGAAAATCTGGAGGTAGACGCCGGGGTTGAATATAAATGTAATATAAATGGGCTATTTTTGAAAAACGCCGTAAATTATGAGCCATCATGAGGGGAATAGGTGGAAAACCAGCAGTGCGTGAGAGGAGGCTGTCACTGTTTGACCGCTGTTGTAGTCAGCTTGTGTTAAGAATCTGATTTGATGTTGTTTGACACCACTGGATGCTCCTTGTTTAGTTCTGTGAAAGACAGTTTAGATACTCAGTTTGCAACAACTTCTCACTCTTCTCTAATACTGTCCCTCTTTATCCACAGGTGTGTGGCATACACACGGATTTCAGATCTGATTTTTATTTTTTTTTAAAGGGATACTGAGTTTTTGAGCAGTACTCAGCAGCTCAAAGAATTGGACTTGAAATAACTAAACTTTTCATTGGAGAAAATGCTATGTGCTTTAGGAAGCAGTAAACATTTTACGTGGTTTCAAGGCAGGTAAGAGAGTGCAGTTAGCTTCATTCCTCATCTTTTAACAGCTGTCGTGCTTTAACCCCAGCTGGCAACTAAGTACCACGCAGCTGCTTGCTTACCCCCACCCCTGGTAAGGGGAAAAAAGGTGAAACCCATGGCCTGAGATAAGAACGGTTTAATAATTAAAATATAATAATAATGATAGTTTTAATGAAAAGGGAGACAACAGAAAGAGAGAGATAAATCCTAAGACAGACAAAGGTGCACGATACAGTTGTTCTCCACCTGATGACCAATGCCCAGCCAGTCCCTGAGCAGCAGTTGGCATCTCCTGGCTCACTGCTCCCCGCAGTTTATATACTGAGCATGATGTTCTATGGTACGGAATATTCCTTTGGATAGTTTGGGTCAGCTGTCCTGGCTGTGTCCCCTCCTGGCTTCTTGTGCATCTTCCTGGTTGGCAGAACATGGGAAACTGAAAAGTCCTTGGCTTAGAGTAAGCACTGCTTAACACACTGATCTTGTATTTGTTGCTATCAACATTAATCTCATACTAAATCCAAAACCACAGCACTGTACCAGCTACTAGGAAGAAAATTAATTCTGTTCCTGCCGAAACCAGGACAACAGAGAAGCTTGACTTACGTATCTGGAGGCAGATACAGTATTTGTTTTGCTTAGCCTTAAGAACTTTGGTACCAAGCCAAAGGATCGACCCTTTTATCTCCTACTTAAAAATGCTTTAATGCAGCAAATATTCAATATGGCAATAACTTTTATGTTAGGCCTGTTATAGATTTGTGCTTTTTAAAAATCAAAAAACGCAGGGCAGTTTTTGAGTGCAGTTAAACCCCAATAACCGGCAAGTCCTGTTCTGGTAACACTTCTCAGACACATTTGTTTGTGGGTTCCTGACTGCCTGGTTACTGTCAGCTGCTCTGAGCAATGCTCGTGTCAGATACGCTGATACATCTCTACCAGCGTCTTCCATTTTGAAAATCATATGCAGTTTTGCAACAAGCTGCCTACGTATAGCAAACACAGTGTAATTATTTTTTATATATTCTGCAGCTGGTTGTTAAGTCAATTGTATGACTGTATTTTTGCCTCTCTTTCTCTCTTTCCTTTTTTTAGCTATGAAATATGTTGCACGAGGCCCCATTTCTTACAAATAGGTTCTTTAATGCTGGTGAACAAAAGTTTATTTATTTGCTGCCTTTCTGGAAGAAGCCTTTTGTTGTGTGCTGAAAACAAAAGCTGATCAGATATGGATCTCTTCTAATCTTTGTTGATGATAAATAGGCTTAAAGCCTTTCTGCCTAGAATTTCCACTCATAATTTACTTTTGTGAATATTGAAACGGTTGATGCTTTTGCTCCCATTTTCTTCAAGCATGTGAGAACTTGTTTATTCTACAGAAGGCAAAGTTATTTCTCAGATTTTGTTGGCAAGAAACATGAATTGGGCACATCAGACAGGAAACTATTGAACTGGGGTGTTCTGCTTCTCACTTGGTCCTCTGTGTGAGGGCACGAAAGGCGGGGACCACAGACTTCCCCGACAATGGACAGAACCTGACAACTGTCTCTTTCATCCTGGCTTCAAGTACACTTCAAATAACCACAGACAGCAGCTCCTTGAAGTTTTGCATCCTGAAACCATGTCTCGCCCTGTTTTATCCTGTGCTAGATCCTGTGCAAGATCTCTCAAATGTGGGTTTACAGCTCCTCGGACCTGCTGGCTCTGAGGTGTGCTGTGCAGCCTGAGATGCAGAGACCCATCTTTTTAAGAAGAAAAAGGTATGGCCCTTTTCTTTCAGGGAGCCTGAAGGAAAAACCTGTGCCTGCCTAACAAGTGTCTACTACTTCCATCTTTTGAAATAATCTATGAAAGTCTTAGATTTTTGTCTCTGACAAGAACTTGTTAACAGCCGGTACCAAACTACTGTTAATTCATTTCAGGAGCTTTTTGTCTGCCTCAGCTGGAGGTTGAGGTGCCAGTAAGTGCAGTGGGGGTTGAGAAGACATCAGATTCTATCAAGTGGGAAGCTGACTTGCTCTGTCCTGTAGGGAATGATGTATCCTGGTGCTCGCCAACTTCATACCTTCACTTTGCCTTCCCTTTGCTGCTGTGCCATCTCTCTGCGGGCAGCCTTTGGTCAGCAGGGCTTGTCTGCAGCGGTGTTGTTGTCACTGAGCTGAGGATGTGCAGGGAGCACTGGGTGAAGAGGTGTCCCTCTGAGTGGCCTCAAATACAGGAAAATAAAGAACTGGCTGTCTCGGATCCAGGATGAGGATAGTCTTGGCTGGCTCCCAGGTTTAAAACTGGTCCACGGCTCATCTGAATGTCCTGCAAACAGCAAGAAGTCAGAGCTGCCTTTAAACTCTTTAGGTAAAACCCATGGACAGCTATGCCTATGTGCCTGGGAGCTTTAAGGTGCTGTGATGGCATGTAGGAGCATTACACTGTTTGCTGGACTTCGTTTCTGCTCTTTACTGCCGTGGTTGATGTTGACTACCGATTTGTCCAGACCCCATGTAGACACAAGGGTTACGGTCCTGCTTTGTGTGTGAGTCAATCCAGTGGCTGGGCTCTCCTTTCTCTGTTCCTTCCCGAACCGTCACGCCTGCTTCAGAAATGAAGTGCCAGCCTCACCAGTTTCAGAGGCAAAGGATATGGTCCTGAAATAATTTTGAAATATTTTGGTGCTCGCCTGCTGCGAGGCATCCCACCTAAGTGGTGTGGTGTCCCCATTTGGTCAGCAGCACTCCACGGTGCAAATACCAGTAGGATTTAGAACAGATCCTAAAAAGCAGACTTTTACTCCCTTTGTTTCTCTTAAATATTAATAAATATGAGTATCCATCTCCTGGAATGAGAGAACCTGGTATTACACATATTTTAGGCAAAAAATTCCTGTACCAAACTTCCTTTTTGGCCAGAATGTGGGGTCGGGCAGAGCTCAGGCATTTCCTTTTAGATGGTCTCAATCAGCCTTGTTCTTTTAAGAGCATGGGATCACCCTCATGCATACCACAAATACTTTGCTACTAGAAACCTTGTGTTTCACAGATGAGTAATAATTGGCAAATGACAAGCTTTCGTGTTTAGAAGATGGTTTGAGATGCTTCTAACTGTGATTTCATAGCCCTTGGCCAACAAAATCTGCCTAGGGCGAAATAAGAGATGGCGGGTCAGGAGAATGCTATCGGATGTCCGAGAATTGTATTTCTGTAAAGGCAGAGGTCAGAAATAGGAGGAAAGGGGCAGTCATGGTAAGATGGGGGGTTCCTGTGTTAGCTTAAAGCGTGGTCTAGTTCTGTTATTCTATGATTCTGTTCTCTGAACAGCAGGAGTGTCAAACAAGCGCTCCAGGTCTTGTCCTGTCTTCTCCTTCCTGGTGCATGGTTATTCCCAGCCCTTCTCCTTCCTGTTCAACTCTGGTTCCCCCCCCGCCCCCCCCCCTCCCCCCGATGTACTGGGGTGTACTCAGGATGGAGGGTGCAACTCATTACCTCTACCAGCATGAACATCCAGCGTGTAAATGAATCTCATTCACAACTAGGAATAGAAGTGTGATTATTTTGTTGCAAGTCTCGAACAAATGTGAACAACATTTATTTATTTATTTTCCACACCCACTCACCCCTTTTTTTTTTTTTTTTTTTTTTTTTTGATGTGGGTCGCGTGTATTTCTGGAGGACTTGCCACGTACAAAGAGATAATTTAAATTTCTCAAATTGGGATCTTTTTCGGAAAAATAGCTCCTTACAAGAAGCTTTTTCAGACTGGGATTTTACTCTGGACGTTGTGTGGTTCTTTCAACAGAACTGAATACTCATTTCAGACCGATCGTCATTGAAGTGGCGTAATGACGTGGCTTGTCAGGGCTGGATCCGGCTGTGGCTTGGCTCGATGGACACACAGCTGTTTTGCTGCCACGTGACTGCTGGCTTGCACGTGTGCTCCTCGGTCTGCAGAGGGGAGGAACTGGAACTTTGTTTCCTCAAGGCCCCTGCTCCTCTGGTTACCCCTGTGTGTTGCTAGTGGCTAGCAAAGAAAATGCCTAGTAGAAAACTGGAAATAACAATACATTTTAAAGCTATCTGTAGAGAAACCATTTAAAGAGGCTTAGACCGGGTTAAACCTTCATATATTTTGTAAGTTAAATTGGTATACTAATTTATAATCTTCACCTCAGAGAACTTGCCTTCAGTCAGTCTTAAAATGTAATCGGTGCCATCTCGAAGTAGTGCTCTCACTTTGTAGTAAGTTCTGTGATAGTGGTTGTGTGCTTCCAGTACTGCAATGTAATGTCATCTGTATGCTGCTCCTACGCAGGTAAAGCTGCTCTTCTGATTTTTAGTCATTCTTGAATTTTATTTCAGGACATAACTTGGCAAGATGAACACTCGGCTCCATTCTCCTGGGAAACAAAGGTAAATATGCAGCAATTTTATTTTTAATGTTGGTTTGTCATTTTATGCTGTCCTTGTGCATTTATATTGTCTTCATTTTGAGACTTGATAGACTAATGTCACCTTTATGCTATGAGAACCGTGTAAAGTGATCGTCCTGCAAATGAAATGGGACTGGTGTGCTTCACTTTACAACAGAAACACAAAATGTACTTTGCCAACTGATGTTCTGGCTTCAAGTGTAGGTGTAAAACCGATTAATTACCAATTATTTGATTTTTTTCATTGCAAACTTTTTGAACAGTTTCCCATGTTTACCAAGACCGGTGTCTCAGGTATTTTATAAACACAACTGCATTTCATTGAAGTCAGGACTAAAGTAACTAGGAAATGGGGTGAGAAAGGTATACATATCTAATAACTTCATCAGATTCCTTCTTAAAGCTTGTCTTACGCTTCATCTTTTTGTTATGTACTAGAACGTAGGGAGACTTGTTAACATATGGGGCTATGCCAGAAGCATTGTGCTACTTTGATACTTCCTCTCCATAAAGCAGCTCCTTCAGAAAATAAGGTGCTTTTCTGTGGTGGGCTGGTTTAGGGTTGATTTTTTTATTTTTCTTTTTTCCTCATTTTACCTCTGATATTTTGTTAAAGCATTATTTACAACATTCAACCTAACATACAGCCCGAGTTCTCCATCTTTCTGAACCTGCAGTTGAGGAAATACAGTTGTACCCTATCTGTGGTTGGAAATCAAGTTTAATTCTTCTTGTGAATGACAATCTGGGAGCAAAACCACAGCTCGCTGCCTTTCTCAGCTGGGTATGGTGGACACGTTCATTTGATCACACATTTCAGACTTTGTATTTTGTGGCTTTATCTGCCAGAGAAAGCTGCTTCTCCCCTGTTTCTTCCGTTTTTGCCCTTGAACTATGTAGATAATCTTGTATGAGCTTATGAATATAATCTTAGCCTAATGCAGAGTAATCATTTGGAAATGCCAGTGAATATTAAATTAATCCAGTTGACCCAGGGCTTGTCAGCCTTCCCAGCTCAAGGTCACTGCCTGTAGCTAGCATCCCATCTGTGCTTTGCAGATGCTGATTAACCTATAACTTGATGTGACTCCTGGGTCCCTGCAGCCTATGGTGCTGCAGTTTAAGAGGAACCATTGCCGCTCTTCACTTGCATTAAAACTCCCTTATAAGCTGTGGTGGTTTGGGAGCCGGTGGAGGATTTCCTGCAGTGGAAGCCTGGTAGCTCAGGCAAGCTCTCCTGTCCTTCAGAAGCCTCAGAAGAAGCAGCTGAGGAGGCTTTTACCATGGGTGTACTTGGGTGAAGCTGTCAAGAAAAGTGAAGTAGTGAGAACAGTTTGGACCTCACTGACAGGGGAAATAAATCACAGCATTGGAGACATCGGCATTGTCTCTCCCCTGCTTTTTGGTGCAAACCCTAAAACTCAGTTTTGGGAATGTGGCAGCTATAATTGCATTTCTAAACTCAGTCTTGACAGGATTTTGAGAGTTCTGAATAGCTGAACTTCCTGGAGGCAGTACTTCGCGTAACACGCTGGCTAGTGATCCACGATGAGATGAATGGATTTTCTCTTTAATTGATAGTTGTCTTTTCTTTTAAATGCTTGCATGTCTAGTGAAGTGTTTTTCAACCCAGCCTGTGGTTTACCCCTTGCTGATTAAGATGGTTTTTACTATCCTGGTGTCTTAAAATGAGGGACCGAAATGGATAGATGCTATAGTTTCATGCATTTCTGTAATGAATGGAGGGTTGCAGAATGATATGGGGACGCTTATTGTGACTGCAGAAGAAAAGTAAGGTGGGAAGGAGGTTGCTTTAGAAATAATTGCCTCAGCTAATCAATTTCCCTCTTTTCCCCCTGTCCTTCCTTGCTGACCAGAGATAAAAGCGGTGCCTTTGTCACCTGTAGGGTGGTGTTGCATGACCTTTTACTTTAGCAAAACACTAGAGAATCCATTTTTCCCAGCTTTATGGGGTGTGGGTTGGGTGGTTAGTGTGGGTTCTTCCTCTGGTTTTTCCCCAGTGCCTCATACTGTGTCAGTCTTGAAAGCAAATCCTTCAGCTGCTGAGTCTTCCATTTCTAAAGGTGGAGATGTTTCTTCATGCTTACTCTTTTAATCTCTTCCCTAACCAGTACCTTAATTAAATGATGCTGAAAGGCAGTTTCTCCATGAGGTACGGGCTGAGGAAAAAGTATCCTTGCCCAATCTGTCCAGCGTGGGGAAATGGTGAAGAAACCCAAATGAGCTGTTTAATAAGGGTTCCCACTGTTAGTTCAGGCTGTCAGGCTCCTTCCATTCCATCAGCTCAGCCCCATGATGGGTTATTCTTTCTGTAATATTTTCCCTGATCTCCCTTTAACGCAGAGGGTCTTGTTTGGTTTGGGTTTTTTTGCATGTTATTTCTGTGATGACAAAATTGCTTCATTCTTTGCAGCTTTGCATGAACATGCTCTGGCTTACCCAAGGAAGGGAGCGTGGTGTTCGCTTTCTGCTTTTTCAGAGAAGGAGAAAGTAGAGATGTAAATCAGTTAAACCAATAGGCTTTTTTCTTTTTTTTTTTTTTTAACATTGAGACTAAGAAAAATAGAGCAGCAGAATCCGTATTTTTGTTGCTTATCTGTAACTAACTTCAGGAGAAGTGAGAGGGTAGCGAGAAGAGGTGAGGGCATGTTTTCTGCAAGTTGGAGCCTCTCTCAGCTGTTACAGTGATGCCAGTGGTAATTCCAGTTGATCAGTTATGAACAAAATTTTCTGATGGTAGCTATTGCAGTAGATCCCCTAATTCCATGGCTGACAAACTCACCCAGAGAACAGTGTACTAAATTCCTGTCGTTTCGGGCAGAACATTGCTGAAGGGCTTGATCGCTTCTGCCAAAAGTAAACTTTCCGTGTTCTTTTTTTAAACACAAACGTGAGATGTGGCCTAAGGCATTTGTAGCGCGGCGAACACTTGCAGAGTGCCTCCACCATTTTTAGCTGTTTGACGTGTATTTAAAGTTCTTGTCTTTCCTCTTTATTTTTAAACCCTCAAACCAGGCAAACAAAGCAGAAGTACAATGTAAACTGCTGAGTTAGTTGTTAGATAGCATTAAGAATACTAATATTTTTAGTAGGAAACTGTAGCACTTCTGAGAAGGAAAACTACTTGGGAAGCAAGGAGTTCTGGTGGCACTGCAAATAAGCTGACATTTTAAAATTAGAGATTGAATTGGAGGGAGTGATTTGGTTCATGGGTGGAGCCCTCACGAACATAACATGTCTCGAAATGTGGCCTACAGTTTTAACTAGAGCTAAAGCCAGGTTTATGAATTTAGGGCATTCTATTTATGGCTTCAGGTTTAACTGAGATGAAAGCCGACGTTTTGGCTGAGTTTAGCCTTTGAGGTTTCTTGGTTTGTTTGAAGTAAAAATTCAGCGAAACTCAGCACGGACTCCAAGATATAAATGGAAAACAAAAATCATGGCTGGGTTTGGAAACGAAATTTCACTGCAACTCTTCCTGAACTCAGAACTTTCTGGTTTTGTTGTCGTTTTTTCCTTTTCTTTTTTAAAAAAATAATTTAGTAATGGGCAGAAAATACAATTTCGGTCTGCCACCTCAGCTAACATGTTGAATGCACAGAGCAGCATGGGAATAAGTTGGAATCTATTTTTAATTCATGCTGTTAACTAAAGTAAGTTTTATTCCAAATGCTTAAGATTGACACATGCACATCTAAAAATGTGTTTTGTTACAGGTAGAATAGTTGCAAAGGTAGCTTTAGAGAGTCCTTTTTGTACTTTTTTCTTTTTAACTTCTGACTTTTTCCTCCTTCAGTTCTCTTCTGCTTTCAACAGGCCCGCAGATATTTGTTGAAAAGAGAAGCTACCAGGTGTGTTTACAAACAAACTTTAAAAAAAAAAGCAAAAAGAGGAAGTGTCAGGTTCAGTCCCTTCAATAATCTGGTTGCTGCCTCCCTGTCGAAATTCCCTACTTATATTGCTACAGAAGTGATCTAATCCCAGCAACAATTTAGAAAGAAAACAATTGTTGCACTTATTAAAAAATGTGCTTTGCAAACTATTTCCTTTATCTAAAACTAAAAGACAGTCTTCAGTATCCTTCTTTATACAAGTCCTAGTTGATGTTGTGGTTTTTTGGTTTGGTTTGGGTTTTTTTTTTAAATAGGAAGAAAGTGGCAGGAAAGAATTTCTTTTCCCCTTCTTCCTTAGCAGCCTGTTATTAGATTATTTTTTTGTTTTTGTTGCAAACTATGTGAAAGAAAGAAGAG
Organism: Falco punctatus; assembly: GCF_963210335.1. Lineage (NCBI taxonomy): Eukaryota > Metazoa > Chordata > Aves > Falconiformes > Falconidae > Falco > Falco punctatus. The sequence continues at coordinate 79,949,376 of NC_137584.1, forward strand.
TGATGCCTGAGGTGCTGGGTCATCCTTTGCCTTTTTGACTAGGCTACAAATGTTTAAAAAAACCACGGTGCTGTAAGACTACTGGTGATTATTAGTTCTTGAGCAAAAAAAACCAAACCTGTAGTAACAGTAGCTGTGTTCAAGGTTTATTTTAATCCGCATGGGCAGGTATTCTCAGCTAAGCATTCTGTTACCTGCATCAATCTTTAGGCAGTTGGGTTTGAGAGTAAACCCATGCACATGCCAGATTCTGTCAGTATGATTCTGCTCAGGCTAACAGTGGCAGATGAGAGTGCTGTTCATGTCACTGAAGAGTAGATTGTGACATTTCTTTCAAAGCTCCACACTATGTATCTCTGGGGTCGTCTGTCCTTATGGACTAAAATTACTTAGATTGGGTTTGAGTGCTTTGCTCTGTTTTTGCCCTTGCAATTGGTCTCTGCTGACCTAAGGATGTCTAAATAACTCTGAAAAGATCCTGAAAACACCCATGGTGTGCACAAAGCAAAAACTGCACCTACTTTGGGTCCCATATTTACTTTGGTTTTGTCCATTCAGGAAAGCAAAGTCATCTTCTAAGTCATTTTAAACTGGGCTTTCTTACCTCTGCATATATCAGGCTATGCTTAAAACAAGTTGCTTTTGACAGTGTTTCTGCAGTTATAGTCCCAACAACTTAGATTTTTCAGGCTGCCAAGCAAAACAATTTATTTTGGCTGTGTTTGCTTGACTGCTTAGTAAAATACTATACATTCCTGATGAGTGCATAAGATGCTTAAGGGAAAAAAAAAAAAAGCTCCTGGGTTCTTTTCGATCATCTTGTTTTTAATACAGACTTACGAACTGAGACCTGATTTTATACAGTGTTATTATATCATAATTTTCTTAGGGTGTAGTGCCTCTCTTTTAGAATACATTGTTTCCCATGAGTATATACAGCCACTGTTACGATTTGGTGGATTATCCCTGCCTTGAGACTGAAATTAGGTCTAAGTTTTTTAATCCAATAACATTCCTAAACACCTTAATACGGTCTTTTTAAGGAAAGATGGCCACACAACTTCCGAAACCCTGCAATTTTTAATATTACTTATATGTATTATTAGACAGAGAAAGAAGACCCAAGACCTAGGCATCCTTTATTTTAACCCTTGCAGTTGTTTGGGATCAGAGGGATAAGACTGAAAAGAACACAGACTTCTAGGTTTGCTCTGCCTCAGAATACTGCTTTGTGCGTGCTTTCATATGCACTTTTTCTCCCCCTCTCTCAGTGTGTTGAGAATGACTTACTTTTGCAATGTCTTGAAAATACTACAGCTGTTGCTAGCTTTTATTCGAACTCCGATAACTTTTAGAAATTGCAGTTAGGACTGTACTAGCCTGTCTGTAAACTCTCGAGACTTTCTGGGCTGAACAGTTCCCAGAAATACAATTTGGACAAATGGTAGGAAAAAGAAAGTGGTTTTATTGTATTGCTTAGATGGGGAATTAAAAGTACAGAAACTGCAGCTCATTCAAAGTCATACAAAATCTGTGAAAGCAGCTGGGGACTGGAACCCTATCTCTAGAATCCTGAACTGTGCCTAAATGACAAGTCACTTTGGACCATCAAGTGTTTTTTGGGGTAACTCTCTTTTAAATGTCACTTCCTTCCCCCTCCTGCTGACCCAATCAATTTCCAATTTGCAATCTGATATAAGAACCTGAGAGCAGAACACTAATTAAACTCCCATTTCTAGTGTCTAGTGACTCATTAGAACGTACAGTACTAATCGTGACTTAGATGTCAGCATGGGTTGTTTCACACATAGGTCTTCTCCATCTCTACATGAAATTATCTCCCTACTTACATTGCTGTTCTGTTGGGATTTTTTTGGGGGGGAGGAGGGCGCTTATAAGATTTTATTGCCAGTTAGTTTTGTGACTTGAAGGATATTGCATATTAATAATTTTCTTTCATCAGCTACATTTCTTAGGGGTTCAGATGTCTTAAGTAACCTTGCAAGTCAAATACAAGCATTATATATTTCAAGGAAAATAACTTTTGACTGGTCCACAGAAGTTCTCAGCTTCTTGAGCTAAATGCTAGAAGCAGAATTATTCATCTGACCTCTCAGGGCTGTATTTACATCATGCTGAGATGCAGTGCTTTCAGAACCTGTCAGGGTAGCCTTGTTGTTTTCACCCTCCTTGGAGGAGAAAGAAAATTCCCAAAGAAGTATTTTCATTCAGATTATTATGTGTCAGGTCATGAACTGTTTGATCTCCGGAGCATACCGTGACACAAATATGCAGTCTTAAGTGTTGGGTGGGCCTTTCTTCTGAAATGGAAAGGTACATACCACAGCCTCTGCTCTGAAAGGACAAAGAGGGCACCCTCTCCAGAACGTGAGTTGGAAGGGTACAGCTGCCTGAAGCTGTGCTGCAGTGCCACGCTCTTCTCTACACTAAAGCAAGCTGCCACTTCAAAACCAGACCTCTGAGCTGGTATTTGGACCTGTACGAAACAACATAACACATGACCGCAGGGAGAGGCTTTTGCTCCATAGCATGAGAACCTTTCCAGGAGGCCTGGCTTGGTGTTGTCTCTCTTGCTGCCATTGAAAGGCCAAGCTATCTTGTTGGTTTTCCTTTTTCTCATTTCGGTTGTAGCAGACCCCTGCTTCCCCTCTGTCAGTGTTTCTCCTGGATTTTATTTCCAATGCTATTCTGGTAGATCAGGGACTGTGGTGGCCCCTCTGGGCACTGACATTCCCTCTCTCTGGAGCTGGGGGGTGAAGGAATCATTTTACTGGAACTGACTGTTGTGGTGGCCGTTGGCTACTGTCATCTCTAGTATGAGCCCCAGGACAGGCTACTTAGCAGAAGGAAGATTGCTGAAGGGTAGAGAGTAGCACTGTTTTAATTCCTACATGTTAAGTACTTACGTCTAACAAGATGGAATTTTGTTTGGTTTCGGGGTTGGTTTTTTTTCTCCCCCTTGGATACTGGGGAAGTGCAGGTCTATTTTTTATTGTGTTGTGGGTTTTTTTAAGCTGGGGTTTTATCGGTTCTGAAGTCTTAAAGCATCATCTTAACTTCAGGGTGGTAAATCTCTCTTCAGTAGTATTGCCAAATGAGCTTAGGGAAATAAATCCCTGTATTTGAATATAGGGAATGACAGTCACTGTAAATAATCCTCAACACCATTGCATTCATGGTTTGTTTGTGCAGAATTTATCTAAGGAAAAATCTCCTGCTGTTAACTTTATGAGATTTGGTTTTTTTAAAAAGTAATACAAATTAATAAAATTATAAATAAAAGTAATAAAATAAAAAATAATAAAATAGTAATAAAAAAATGGGGGACTAAGGTTTTTTCTCTTTAGCTTTTTGCAGGCAAGGTGGGGTGTTGACCTGTTTGGTAAGAGTTGTGTGTGTCCTTGCACTCACCTTATTCTAGCTGAGCTATAATTACTTACAGATTGTTTATGCTCTGCATCTTTTGATAACACAGTATATTCTTAATGAAAACATGGAACTTGGTGCTTCCTTGCCTGTAACCTTGAAAAAATATCTAATGTATCTAATTCTTTAGAAAGGTCAGATAGTAGTCCATGAATCAAATATTATGTAGTCAGCTGCTGACTGTTTAGTAAAAAAAAAAAAAAAGTTTTATAAATAATCAATCAGTTGCTGAGCTAACATTTGCACTTTGATGAGAAGTTTCTGAATATTAAATACTAGGCGTGTAACACCTGCTAGATAGAGAGTTCCTTTAAACTTAACATGCACAATAATGTAGGACTTGAGATCAAACACTTCTAGTGAAAATGATATGCAACTAGGACTTGTTTTAGACTCAGGCCCTTAGACGCTGTTGTGGTTTTATTCAGGAAAGGCCAGGTAATGAAGTGGAATGGGGAAGACATCGCAAATCTGTAATGAACTTCAGAAGTATCTATTAACTGCTTATAGAAGAAGTTTGTGTTTGAAATGTCCTCTGAATTTTTTGAGAACCAGACAGATCCGTAATGACAACAGCATAGCTCTAACAGTAAATGTGATTATTTTTTTTTTTTTCTTTCATCGTTTGTTTAATTTTACAAACAAAAGTCTAGATGTTAGGTTGTTCTTTTCTGGCACTGGCTATGATGCTGTGCTCCTGAATACAGTAACGCTTAAGTGTTCTGCAGAGTGAAATAAAGTTTAACATCTATTAGCCTAAAGAGTGTCCCCTAGTTGACAACCAAGATTACTGAAGTGGTGGTAAGTAAAATGAACGTTTTGAAGTACTGTTCACTTTTGGGTGGCTTTTGCAAGATCTGTGTGTCATGCTTTAACTGTGGTCACTTGCTTCCTTGACCCAGTGTTACCTTTCAGAAATGAGTACAGCTATCTGCACTGCAAGTAAAAACAAAAGGCGGCTCTGGAATAAGTGAAGAACTGGTCTTGCTGGAGTTGTTTCCCTTCCTTCAGAAGGGCATTAGAATTGTAAAAAACGCTTATCTATGCATACCCATTACATCTAATCCTTTATCTTGGAAGTAGATGGAATTGTAAAATGCTGCCAACTATTTCAAAGACTATAATGGAAGATTGCCTTTTAAAATACACTGTAAAGCTTTTTTGCTTTATATTTTCATGTAAAACATCTATGGCTTTCAAAATGCATCCACAACTGTTCTATTTAGCGCCACTATTCTAACGTTTTAGTGCTGTGCATGCTGTGCACTGCTATCTTGGATGGCACTGAGTAACTTCAATACAATTTGCTTTCTCTGACTCCTCTGCAGCAGGTCTAGGACTCTTACATTTGTTTGCAGTTCAGACTTTTAAAAATTATTATTTTTATGTAGCTACAAAGATGGACATTTATGGAGAAAATAAGTTAGCTTTGCTGTGATATGTAATGTCTGGGAGTTGCCTGGCCATGGGCAAAGGTGTTCTCTATATGCATCAAGACCAGAAGTTCAAAACTGCGTCTTTGAAGGGCTTTGAAATACTGTTTTTCTTTAACCCTGAACAGAGTCAGATGGAGTTCAGCATTGCATCTCTGTCCTTACAAGAACAAGGTGGTGCCCAGTTGCAAAACGAACAGAGGCAGCCTGTGAAAGCAGCACCTGGTGTCCAAGTCCCTAAATCTTCTCAGGCCAATAAGACGCCTGGCTCTGATGGGTTGATAGCATCCAGAAAGGAAGAGGAGTCCTCCTTCTGGAAGATAAATGCAGAGCGCTCGAAGTTTGAAGGAGACAAGTCTGAGTTCCAGTCCCTGACCCCCAGCCAGATCAAGTCCATGGAGAAAGGAGAGAAACCGCTTCCTTCTTTTTACAGACAAGAGGTGGCTCCGAAAGAGGTGGCAAAAGCCGAGAAGCCCAGCATACCTAAACCAGAGAAGTCTGTTGCCCCCAGCCTACCTTCTGTATCTTTTGAATGGGAGAAACCTCAACCCACTCAACTCCCTGCTAGTTCTCTAGATGACTTCTTTCTTCCTGACCCACCACAGGACCTGGCATCTTCTAGGACAAACAAGGAAGATACTGATGGTACTATACTTACAGATACACAAATGCCTGGACAGGTAAGGACTGCTATACCTACTGTCCTTAGATTTTAAAACTGTGTAGCACATTAAAATCTGACCAGATCTCTCTGGAAGATTAGGGACTCCATAAAGCGTTAAGCCGTAGCTAAGTTTGCTGGCTTTTATCCTGCGAATTTTAAGAAGTCTATTTAACCAACATGTTAACTGCTACTGTTTGTTTCAGTCAGATATTTTTTCATGTAGTAAAGTGCATAGGATAAAGGTGTCATTTAAATATAATCCCAGAAATGCTGACATGGCATCCAGTGGCCAAATGACAGCAAGCTACCAATCAGTTTGGGGTAAAGAGCTTGCTATATCAAGTGAAAGAGGGTTGGTGTGTGTTTTTTTTTTTTTTCTTGAACGAGCAAAACACTTAGTAGAAAAAAAGTGTTTTAACTTTAAAAGTCGATAAACTGAAGTCTGGGATTGGTACCCACAATACATGGTGAATGGCGAACTAGTTTCTCAGCTGTTTTAAGTGGTAGCCCAACAGCCACTTCCCAGTGTTTTGTCCCAGGCAGCTGGGCTGCTTTCAAACGTGTTTTCTCTTAAAGTCCAAAATGGAAATGGAATGAGCTTCCAGAATTAGCCTTCTCAATGTTTTTTTTTAATAAAAAAACCCAAACAACCCCACAACAAAAAATGACCTTAAGCGGCTCAAATAGCCAATTGAAGCTATTTAAAAAGCAGATGGTGATCTGTGAGAAAAGAAAGGGAACAACAGGGTATGACATGGTGAGGGAAAGAAAAGGATGAGATCTGAAGCCTGAAAACTGTGAAGTAGAGGAGTGGCTCTTCAAAGAGAGCTGTGCAGTTCTGTTTGGAATCTGTAGCATCAGTCTGGCATAAGCTTGACATATTACTGTAGACCTTCAGCATGTTGCATAGCTTTTTCTCTACCGTATTTTCCTAATAATGGCTGTTTAAATTCCAAAGAAGGTGACGTAGGGTCAGAAAGATGCGGGATGAGGTAAATACTTGCAAGAGAAGTAAGTGGCAGTGCTTGGGGGAGAACAATACTTAAGCCACTTCAGTATTTGGAGTGCTATATTTAGGTGGGGTTTTTTTCTGAAGCTAAGAGATAATGCTTCTTGAGCTGTTGTGCTACAAATTGTGACCACGGTAGTCCTTTAATTTTAGTTAAATGGCTTTATCATATTTTCCCTACAAATTAATGGTTTGTTACAGTTTTAATTCCTTTGTGAATGTTCTCTAGCAACTGAAATAGTTTGAAAAGCCTAATTTTTCTCTCTGTGGAGAAACAATCCTCCCATGTCAAAATGTCAGTAGCGTAGTGGAGAAGATAGTATGATAGAGTTTTCTCTGTTTTCTGGTTTATCTTCCCTGTTTTGGGGAAGAGTGCCGTGCTGTAGTAAGATAATCCAGACACTTGGCTGTGTCCCTTGAATAGTCTTCCTGAACACGAAAATCGCCTTAGATGTCATGGCTAGAAGTGCAGCACTGCAGGGGCGAGCACGTTCTTGATAGCCTAGTGAAAACTTGTCAGCAACGTTTACACTGTGTAGTTTTCTGGAAACAACTGGCTGTCACTGCGACAGACATTCCATTGAATTAGTGATGCTTATATTCTGTGTTTGTTTCATTCTCTGCAATTCCCACTCTGGTCTAAAAATTGATCTTTATGAATTTGTCCATGGGGAAACAAAATAACATTTTGCCTGCAGACCGCTGTGATAATTTTGGGTTTATCCAGAACTGCCTTTTTCATCATTGTGAGTATTCTTCCGTGTCCAGCGTTTTCTGGTGTAAGTTCTAGGTATCCTAGAGCAAGGTGAAGAACTTGAAATATTGGCAGACATTTCAAACTTTCTTTTGTGAATAGGCAGTCAAGTACCGAGTTTTGTAATACCATAATTAACAACCACATCTTGTTTCTCTTTTCTTCCTTGCAGACTAGTACAAGCAATGTTATCTTGAAGACTGGCTTTGATTTTCTAGACAACTGGTAAAAGATACTTCAAAATAGATCAAACCAATTTTGGGGAAGGAGTTGAATATCTTTCTCCTTGTATGTTAATTTACTAGCATTTGTGTCTTTTTCTAGAAGTAACTTTCAAACTCTTAAATGTTGCCTTTGTATAAACTTTTTGTAATACCATATATGTTTTTTTGTTTTTTAAACAGTGGTAGAAGTGTGTTTTCATTTGGATATTTTTTAATATCTGTTAAAATTTTTAGTAGCTACTGTATTGAGAGGTTGGGAGAAGCTACCGTACGCATGTTAAAGAAAAAGAAATGAGAGTCTCCATATCCTAGAAATGGAACCTACAGGACCAGATTGCTGTTTTCATTTGAAACCTTGTTAGTACGGCTTGTTAAGAAATAGCATTGCAGGTGCAGTGGTTCCAAATAAGCAAATAATTCTGAACTTCAGATAACTGGCAAAAGCAGTATGAAAAATAAGCATACAGAGGAATTGCATTGATTTCTAGACTTCTTTTAGTTTGAAAGTAACTTTTGTACCACTTATGTGAAAATGCTTTTCTTTTGAAGAGGGCAAAGGCATTGCCAAAATGATGGATCCAAAGAAGCACCGTGTTTGTACCGTACAAATCTGCTAAAATAACGTAAGAGTGTTAGAAAAATGACCTGGGGAAATGGCAGGTGTTTCTGGTCTTCGGCTTAAAGACTTGGGGATGGGTGGAGGGGAATGGGACAACACCAATAAACAGGAGAAACTGTTTTCAGGGAACACAAGCCTAGCGATTTCACTGCCTCCTTACTAGAGCATAACTTCGTAATAGTAGTGCTGGAAGAAGTGCAGCACTGAGAATTGCTGGAGTGTAGATTACCTTTGTGTCAGGAAACCCCTATGTTTATAGGAGGTCATAGCAGTATAAGGCTTCTTTGTTTATAAGCAGCTTATTGTCTCAAGGACTCATCAACTTTGGTGCTTTTTCCTCCTCGCGGGTACATCCTCTTCAGCGTTCAACATCTGGGTTACGTTTGTTCCCGAGGTGCAGCGAGGCACCTCAAGGTGGCCCTCAGCAGACTTGCCTCCGGTTCTGCTTTCAAAATGATCTTTGTTTGGTGTTTAAAATGTAGAGAACAAGACTAGCTGTTGTTTGAATCTGTCGTTTCTGAAATGCAGCATGATTTACACACTGACTCTCACTGTGTTTACCTCACCTCGAAGCCTTAATTCCCCCTACGCACAGCCAGCGACTGGTCTGCTCCAATGCCAAAGGTTTGACCTTTCCCCTTTACCTCAGCAATAGTCCCGTAGCATTTGTTTGGGGTAGAAGGCAAAACAGGGCTCTCAGATGGGTCCCAGCCAAGGCTATAAGAAAGTCACCATCTCCTAGACCATAATTGTGCTAGGCTTCTCATGGATTAGCGCTCGAGATTCGGTTCAGTGCCAGGGGCAGTTAGATGTGCAGAATTGGATGCTGCAGGATTTTCTTCTGCCTGTTACAGGAAAAGCTCAAGATGTCCTGGAAGAATCCTTGCCTCTAACTGGCGTGCTGCTTGCTCTGAGCAAGCAGGGGATGCTGACAGAGCAGTAGAACTTACTTGCTTATCGAGGAAAATGCTGTAAGCTACCCCTCTCCCCTCCAAATAAAAACTAGAACCACCAAGCCCCAAACCTCTAGTTTTTCTAGTGTTTTCTTAAAAGGTTTCTTAGCTAAAGAGGAAGATTGCCACAGAGTATTAAGTCATTGTGTAGCCTTATTTGTAGACTTCTTTCCATGCTTCCTAAGATGTACAAACTCCTGTAATTAGTGGACATTGTCTCTCTGCATTCAGCAGTTCAAAAAATACTTGCTGTTTCTGCCAGCCTGGACTTTACTGCTGGTTTTTTCTTAGCTGACCTTTTTTAGCATTTGCTACAAGCATCCAGCATTAATATCACTTAGAACAACTTTAGCCCAAATTCTTTAGGTGTATAATTAGCGTGGACTGGCACCTTCTCGCCAAAGCTGACAAATGTGAACCCTGGGGTCTACAGTTACTAGTGCATCTAATTTTCTGTATGTTCAGCTCCTGAAAAGTTATAAATCCAGCGTGAAGATGTGGATTCTAATCTTACTTTGATATGGGGACAGCTGAAAACGAAGTATCCTACTGTTGAGGAGTGTAATTTTAAACCTCTGCTAAATACCTTAAAGCTTCTTAGGGAAGAACCTGGGCTGCCTGCCTCTTCCATTGGCTAACTCGACCCTAATACACATTGGGACCAGCTGGTAGAACATGCTGCAGAACTTTTTACTTATCCTGGTAGGTTTTTCCTGTGCTTTGACAAGAGTTGATGCTCCTTCTTTCTTTAATATGTTTTTATTAAACATTCTTACAAAAAAAATTGTACTTGGTCACATTTTATATTAACAATGTTTTAATAAAGTCACTTTAAATAGAACATTCAAGGCTTTTGTGCTGCTTTGTGAATTGTCCTTTCTATTCTGCTTTCCCCAGTGCCTTTGGAGTTGTTTGGGGCATCTTGAATCTGCCTGAGAGGCAGCCAAGAGTGATCTGGTTTAGAATGTAGAAACTGAATTTTTCAAATCAGAAAAAAAAAATAATCAATACAGTGCAGCTGTTTTTCAAGCCTTTGAGTGAGGCCGTTTGGGGAGGTATCTTTGCTTTATCACTGTATGTGACAGCTGGGGACAAGATGAAATTTGGGACTTCTTATAAAGGCTGAAATCTATTTTCACTTCACTGTAGCAGACTTAAACACAATACACGCTGCCCCTGCCCCCCATCTTCAGGTGACCCAAAGCAGTATCAGGATCAATGCTGCAGAGGCAGTTTGAAAACCATTATGTCATGGTTTAGCCCCAGCTGGCAACTAGGCACCATGCAGCTGCTTGCTCACTCCCCCTGAGCAGGGTGGAGGGGAGAACCAGAAGGGTAAAAGTGCAAAAACTCATGGGTTGAGATAAAGACATTTTAATAGGTAAAGCAAAAGCCACACAGACAATCAAAGCAAAATAAGGAATTCATTCACTGCTTCCCATCGACAGGCTCACTGTACAGTGCAAATCGGAACTGGCAATGACAAACTTCCAGGCAGTTTTCCTGCCGGTTGATGGTTAAGTATGGGTCTTAAAAGCACATCACAAAAAGGAAGATGCTAGCAGAGGCCGCTGGTTCGCCTCTCATTCTGCCTTCTGTCTTATGCAGCAAGTTCTCAAAGCATGAAATAATCAAGCATGCAGCTACAAGGATAGTTTTTCTTCTGTGTGCCCACACCCACTTCCAGAAATGCAAAACAACTCAATTTGGTTTATACTTGAGCTGAATTTCTACCAACAACTGAAGAAGAATTTGCTTTGGAGAGACTCAACAGCCAATTAATGGGTGGTATTTCAACGATATTTAGGATCTGTCCTACACGTAGTTTGCTTCAGTCTTGTTTAAGTTCTGTCTTAACTTTTAAAAGTCCTTTCTAATAAAGGCAAATCCACAGCATCTGTCTTGGTGTGTGGAGTCATCGGGTCTCATGACTGAGTGAAGACTTGTAAAGGCAGAGTAGAAAACACACCGTGGCTGCCTTCCAAAGGATAGTGACTGATTTATTTATTGGTGACTTCAGCCCTGGTTGCTGAGGTTCAGGCAGCACAGACCTGTCTGAGGTCGCGGCTGTGGGTGCTGGAGTGGTACCCAGCAGGCAAAGTCCTGTCGATTGCTCAGTGACAGCATCTCCCAAAGAGCTCGCAAGTCACATCCCTGAGATACAAACTCGACTTTGCCGGCATTATTCACAGACAGGCCCACAGGCTTTGCCGTCCAAGTTTGCCTGTGACCCACTTGAATAAATATGTTCTTGTTCTTATGAGGACAAAGCCATAATCTGGCTGTCCTACATTTGTGAGTTAATGAGTTAATGCCAGTGAAAGCCCTCAGAGGGCAGGTAAGGCGGGCACACCTGATTCTTCTCAACAGGTCGCTTTTCTATTGAAAATGTTATTGTCCCCTTTTTACAGGTGGGCTTTACACCTCAACACAAAATACAACCAAGTAGTTCACAATGAGGATCTACACCTGACCTCCCACCATCTGGGGAGCTTTGACAGCACCCTCTGAGGGCAATGGATGTGAGGTGGGAGATGATCACAAGACTTGTTCGCATCCCTAATCCAGCAAGCAGTTCCCCAGCAGTACTGATCTGCACCCAAAGGATGCTGATCTGAGACCAAGTTTATTCCGTCCTAATGGAGCAGAGAAGGAAATCTCACGGTTTCACATCCTTCTCCTTCAGCGGACCCTCTGTCCCCTAAGATCCTCTTCCCAGGGGCATTGCTGCTCCCTGCTCTCCCTGCTGTTCATGGTGAAGATGCCCAGGGATGCTCTTCCGGCTCCTCACCAGGTTTTCTTGCCAGGGCAAGTACACGCATTCAGCACAGTAAAGATACCTTCTCTTAGGGCAGCTGCTAGGGCAGGCAGCCACTGCTGCCCCGAGCCAGGCTTGGTCTGTGTCTCCACTTCAGCCCAACAGGTTACTTTTAGAGCTTACCATTTCTCTGTAAGCATCGCTGTGGATTTTACTCTGAATGTCTTCTGGGGCAAAAGATTCCATTAGGCAACCTCTAAATGACAGCATTTATCAGCTCTGCTGCTTAATGGCTGCAAAACTTGGACCTCATACAGGACCAAGATACAGGGCTAAATGCCCTTGGCAGGTCAGGATTTTAGTGGGATGACAAGAAGTGAAAAAAACATGTAGCTTCTCTGAAAATAGCTTACTGCAGTTTTCCTATAATACTTGTCTCCAAAATGAATGAGGGAATGAAAAAAAAAAAAAAAAAAAAAGGTGGGGGATGGAAAGAGTCTTCTGTGTTTTTTGGATGGTTCAGCTATTTCAGTGACCAGCCAGAGGTTTACACAAGGGCCTGACCTCAGCCTTAGCTTCGCTTCTTACCAAAAGTGGCAAGAGTGCTGGCGACCCCGAAGTTCAGCTGCCTCTTTGACTCCTGGGCTTCTCCTCTGAGCTCCAATAACCAGAGTGAAGGCAGCCTTTGAAAATTTCCTACTTGCGGCTCACTACGAAGTATGTCACAAGGGTTGTTTTTGTTGCTGTGAAATGCTGGCTGCTGTGAAAAGATGCAGTGGCATGCAGCATCGCAATGGAGATGGGAGAAGAGAGAAAGGTGATGGAAGAAGGAACAAAGTTCAAATAGGAGCAGAAAATTTCGCCATGTGGGTCCTCTCCACCCTGACATTTCCCAGTGACATGAGCTGAAGTGCTGGCTCTGGTTAGCTTGGTGGCAAAATTTATTTTGACTTGCAGGAAGCCTGGACTTTATTACAGCTGTTTGTTATTAAAGGATTGACTGAACATCCTGCTCTCCTTGCCACATTTTTCAGAGCTGACATTTGCCAAGAAGGAAACTTCTGGTGAGTGCCTATAAGCTTAAGTTTAAGGAACCCTGCTCCGGTCCGTGTGTTGTACCGAACCCTTTGGCTTCCACCCCAGTTTGGCTGCAGCTCAGTTCCTCCGGAGCACAGAATGCTGCACATGCTTGTGGCCAGTAATTACAGTTTTTTTTTTCACGTCTCCATCCCGGAGAAACCAAGTTGTTGCCAGTGATTCAGAGCACCTAGGAGCTCCCCGCAGGCTGGCACCAGCACGGGTAGCGACTGGTGATGGCAGGAGGGGCTGCCTCCTGCGGTGCTGCCTCCGAGCCCTTCAGCAAAGCCCATGACCTGCAGTCTGAGACACCCTGAGCTGGCTCCAGCAACTGAGTCTGGCCAAAGTCACAGCAAAAGTACCAACAGATGAGAGTTTCTTGGCCCACGGCCCTGCCAGCACAGGAGTACTGCTTCTTGCTTGTCCTCTGTTTTGTCCTCTCTGCCTCTCATCTCACGAGGCAAATGGTCTTGCTGTCACTGAAAGTCATGCAGTGTCTTATTAGCAAGAAGGTGTAAGGTTGCAAAACTCTTTAATAATGTAGCTAGGTGCTGGTACTTGCTTTCACTGGGGCACACCTGGCATATTAAATTTTATGTAGATCTTGGCTATACTTCCTTCAGAAACCACTAAAACGAGTTAAGAAAGGGGCAAAAAATCCCAGATCAAATAATTTTGAGTGTCCAATCTTTGGTCAAGTTGTATTATATCACTACCACCAGCCTTGACCCAAGCTTTGGGTCAACCCACCAGTTTTGGTACCAACTCAGTTGGGTCTGTGGCAATCCTGCAGCAGCCCCAGGGAAGCTTCTCATCACTAAGATTTCATCAGTAACATTACAGGATCACAGATGACCAAAAACAGGTTTAGCACAGAGCGAAGTATGCTCCTGAATGGTCTTTCCACCAGCTGGTTCAAAACCAGTCCTGGCTGGGAGCAAGCAAAGCCTGTACGACTCAGCTGGATCAACTTCTCCCCTGCAGCCCCATGCAGTCCCTCGTCACTGGCACCTCTCTGCCAGGAATGAGGTTTGCTCCCCTGGTTTCCAGCATGGCAGGGACTTGCCCAAGCACCAAGCCAGGTCCCTCAGGCCTACAGCCATGCTGCAGCGACTGAGACCTCTCCCTGCCCACTGCTCTAGGTCACTTCAAGCAGACAGCTGTCCATTTTGTGTTATCGGGGCTCTCCAGAGCTCTAGGGGCAGTTTGGTGTTGACGGATGGAGCAGGAACTGGAAGCCGGCAGGGTGGGCACTAGCTCACCCACCTCCAGCCCAGCCTGCTCCAGCACTGGGCTTGCCCTTTAAAAGGGAGGTTTCCCCTCCCAGGATCCGGGCTCGTTCCCCAGCAGCCCGGTTTGTTGTTACAGAGCAGCTTAGCGAAAGGCCCCGTGCCAGGATGGGACGCTTTCCCTTGGAGGCATCTAGCTGTCAGCAGCACGTAAGCCAGGCACCAGAGCCCAATCTGCAGCCCACCGCGGAGAGCCTCATGACCCTCAGCGCACAAAAGCATTCCATCCTGAGCCGCTACCTGCACCCCAATTTTCTGCTTTCCTGCCAAAGCTCCCCCCCCCGCAGCAAGCACCTCAGTGGCCAGGACATAGGAAGGCTTCACCGGTTACAGCAAAGTCTCCTAAAACACTCGGTCCCTGCACAAACTTCTCACACGTCTGGAAAATCAGGCTCAGAGGTTATTTGCAAAGCACAGCCATTACCAGACCGCTGGATTTTTGTGGGCATTCTTTAAATATGTTATTTTTGTCTCAACATCTTTTTTTTCCTGCCCTAAAGGGTGCGGAGCCCTGAGATGTGCGGAGCCAGCCCTTGGTCCCTCTGTTGGGATCAGCTCCGAGGTGGGCATCGGGGACCCCAAGGTCAGCAGCCTCCCACTGCCCTTCCCTCGCACCACAGCCCCGCTCTTTTCTCACCCCACCACCGCTCCCTGAAGTCCAATGCCTTTCACCAGTGTAGCGCCAGAAACGTAGATGGAAAAACTGGGTCGCGATGGTAATGTCCTGGTAAGGGAAGTTACATGATGATCAACAGAATCAGGGGTGGCTTCTGAATCTGGTCCCACAGGTTTTACCCAGCAGTTGGTGACCACGGTTACAGAGGACTTAAACTGACATGAAAATAATCCAAATCCTGACTCCTTTCAACTGTACAGATGCAGTTAAAATCCATAAAAACAACAGGACCGAGTCCTTAGTTCCTTTGAAATGAATCCCCCAGGGCATTACTTTTGCTAGAAATGCCGTCAACATTTACTGCTAAGTTCACTGGGAGTCACTTCTGGTTTTAATTATATGGCCCTTATAACATTTCCTCTGGCACTCTCTTAGTATGGAAAAAATGAGTGTAGGATATAGACAGATAAAAACCCTATTAATTCCAGGACCTACAATGCCAGATCAGTATAGTTGCAAACAGATTTGTCTCCGTAACCCAGCCCAAACAGCTGGCTTTCAGTGTTTGGATAGGAATGTACCAAATATGACAAAAATGTTGTTATCTGGGGAAGCTAATTTTAGACACCACTTTTGGCCAGGCAACAGAAATACTTTGGGAAGAAATTATTAAACTTCCAACAAAAAAATTGTTTTTGTAGGACGCGTTGCACCCAGTGTTTCAGAAGTGGTCTCCCTGTTAAGTCCATCACAGGGAGACTGGAGCAGCCGCTCAGCCGTGCTGCCACACACAGCCAGCGGAGCACATCCATTCTGTTCCCTCTGCGGCTTCCCCCTCTCTGTACCACCTCCAGCCTGGGGACCACGATGGACCCGAGCTCTGGCTCTCCGGGTACCCCTAGGACATGCAGCCCAGCCTGGCCCCCACTCCACCAAAGAACACGGGCTCTGGGGAGCTGCGTTTGCCAGTGGCTCCCACGAGGCTGGGAGAGGTGTTTGCTGGCACCGGTGCTGTCTCAGCCTCCAGACCAGCACTGTACCCTCGCTGTGGACCCCCTCATCCATCCTGGAGAGATGAGGATTGGGCACGGCAACTGGTGGGGGAGCAAACCAGGTTCCTGCCCCATGAAAAGAGAAACTCCAGCATTTCAGAGCTTCCCACTGTCCCAAGATGGGGCCGAGATATTTCACAGTTTAAATTAAATGTATTTTATTTTATTAAATTAAATTAAATTAAATTTAAAATTTAAATTAAAAAATGGCAGCAAAACCAAGGTAGAACCCAATGGCTCCAGCATCTGGCACACAGGTGATGTGGCTCAGTTCACTGCTCTGCTCACCCAGCTGAGCCACCCATGCAGGGCTGCAAACCAGCCCGGGTGAGGGCAGCAGCTTTCCTGAGATGGGGGAAAACCAGACCCCAGCTGCCAGATTGACCCAAGAAGAAGGGGCAAGATGTGCAAGTGCCTTCACCACACACAGCATTGTACACACAGTGATTATAACCCAAATAAAGAGGGAGGAAATGCACATGGCACATAAACAAGTTGTTAAGGGAGAGGTGCAATGAAAGATGTCTAACTGATCTAGAGCTCTGCAGTTTAAAAATTCATAGGCTTCGGGTTACTTCTGCCATGTTTAAAAATCACTTTTGAGTTCAACTGCCTCAGCACTTGCAACCAGCTACCTGCAAAACGTGCTCAGTTTGAAAGCCCTTGCCTACAACTGACCTGTTTTTGTGTAATACACATTTTCTGCCGTGCCCGGTCTTTGCAGGAGACAGCAGGACTCAGAACCAGCCATGGTTGTAGGGATTGGGTGTTCACAGTCCTGAAGGACACCAAGTGTCAATAGGATGCAAACAAATATATATGTATATTTTTAAATTCAAGAAGTCAGGGCTTAGAAATGCTCGCTTTTGATAGCAGCAATCAAAACACTGAAAATCTGCCAGCATTTCCCCTTTCAGCAAAGCTCTGAGGACTGGGGCCAGCTCCATCTGTCACACCATTTCCAGAGCAGACTGCAGCACGGCACAGCTCTCCGCTGTCCCTTTTGGCAGCCGGGCTGGGCTTCCACCCCGAAGCGCCTCCTCCTTTGCTCCGGTGCCCAAGGGGTGACCTGGGATGGGAGCCACGGACAGCCAGGCTGCAGCGACCAGGGCACTGCTGCGGGACACCTCCGCTCAAGTCTTTGCCGACAGACTTGACGTGACTTCAGATTGCTCACTTCACCCCAAGGTGCCCTTACGGGTTGTCCTGTGGAGATGCTGTCACGTGTGTGTAAAGCACATACCAGCCTAAGGACAGTAACGTTGATGTTTGTTGCCATCTCTTGAGGACCAGCTAGATAAAGACCATGGGGGCCTGCAAATTAGATTTTTTACATGTGAAATATAAAATGAAAATAGAATATGAAAGCTTCCTGGCAAAAGCAGTTGCTAATAACCATGGTAATGCCTCTCATGGCCTGTCTCAGCCTCGGTGAGACTAGTGACAGCAACATTTCCCTTCCCAAACTCCTCACAGCCCGCAGTTCACTATGAAGAGCTGGAGGATGCCCTTCTCTCTGTTGACTGTATGAGCTGTAGCCCAACGAATGAACTCGTCAATTTTGTTATTACCATTTTGTTCTGGTGTTGAAGGTATTCCAAAGACCTTTTCTGCATTGAAATCCTCCAGATGTTCTCTTGGAAATGGAAGGTACATTGGTACTCCGGTTCCGAGACTTCCCGCGGACAAAGCAGGAGGCTCTGATGCTGATATTGAATGGTGAGGCTTACCTCAGCCGAATGCTGGCATGCACCTCAAAGCATCATTTTAGCCTCCTGAAAAGCTGCAAAAAACATCAGCTGAAGTCACTTGGAAGGAGCCTCATGGTGGGAAGTGCAAGAAATAAGCCTTCCAAAGTCACTTGAGATGCTGGCAAAGACGTCGTTGTGAACACTGACCGAAGGCATGGGCTGGTGGTGGAGCAAACATCCCCACGCTTTGATGGGCTTCATGCTGGGGACTGTGCAGAGACACTGCTGCGGTACGAAATTGTGGCCAGCCAGTTTATCACCAGCAACCTGAAAACATTTCCCACACTGAGGTGTCCTGCAGAGGTGGCCCCCACCGGGATGTAATAAAAGCAGATATTTGCTGGAGCAAGTAATTTTCAGTACAATTGATGGAGAAACTTAAATCCAAAACACACTAGCGAACAGCAAAGACTTCTCAGCTGGCGGACACACCTGAAAAGGAGCTTCTATAGCCCGTGAGTGTTTCTGAGCACTCAGGCATAATGGGAATGGGCTCGACGGGGGACAGGACACATCCTGCTGTGCACACGTGGTGACCCTTCCTAGGGAAGGGCTTCCTGGCTCGCAGCAAGGGTGCCAGCACGGACCCTCTCTCCCTGGTGTTTCTGTGTTTCTGGCAGGCGGCTGCTGCCCCAAAATCCTGTGCTTGGGAAGCAGCGGCTCATTGTGCCTGCAAGGGAAGGCAGACCTGGCGTTTCACCCGTGCTCGCGCTGACAATTGTCAGAAAGAGAGGCAGCACCTCCAAAACGCCTGGGTGTGCACCCAGGGCCAACCTTGGAGTTGCCTTTGGATGCACATTCTACTCGTGGATCTATAGCTTTTAAAATTTATTTTTAACCTCCTTTGCAAACACAGCTGAATATCCTGCCCTGTGCCCAAACACGACATGACGCCTCTCCACTGACGATGTCCTGCTGAAGGTCAGTTTTGTGGCTTTCCAGGTGACCTGCAGAGCAGACCCCCTTGGATCAGAGGGGGACCCCCGGGCTCTGGGAGTCACCTCACTGCCAAGCATCTTGCCCCAGTGCGACAGCCAGCAGGGACAGCTGGAGCAGAGGAGGGCACCGTGCGCTGTCGGTGCTGAAACGTAGCTGGCACATCTAATATTAACCTCAGGAGCACTAAAAGCCCTCTGGAGTTGCAGCATCCTTGGTAAATCATCTAAATCAAGGCTGCCTGGCCTAAAGCTGGCTCTCAGATAGGAAAGGTTTAGCCCTGAATTTTAAACATAATTTTGACGGAAACTGAAGTTGTCTGCCTTCAGCGGTGACCCAGGGCATCTGAGGCTTGCAGGGACTGGGTATTAGGAGAGACACCAAGAAGAGGCAAAAATGCCTGGGATATTTCTGTTTTGCTGTCTAATGCAGATTTGACTGGGAATAGATCTATGTGTGCAATATATATTCAGAATGAAAGCTAGAAGCATGGACGTAAGCAGCAAATACCTGCAGGGTGCAGAGCAACCTTCAGGTCTATAGATGGACACCAGGGACAGCTGGTTTCTTGTTTCAAGAAGACCAATGACATTGCAGAAGCTTCATCAACCTACACAGCAAAGGGACCAACTGGGAAAAACAAAAGGCATTTTGCTTCGAGTTCTGCATTCACTATTGCCTACTTGGCCAGTATTTGGAGTTTTGAAGGCTGGCTCCCATTCAGAGGCAAAAAAGTGATGCAAGTTTGATAGGGCCTTTGGTGTGACAGGGTTTGTTGATGGAGAGCACCCACAACGGCCGTTTTGCTGCTTCCCATGGGCTCTTCCTTCCAGGCACCACATTCAGGTTCCCTACATGGGCACAAACACACATGCCTACGTCTTCCCCTTCAGGGCTCCATGAAACCCACTGGATATTTTTGTTGGCTTTTCAAGCCTGACATGTTAATGAGTAACTGAAGAAACTGAATATTCTCCTGGGGACAGAGGTGGGTCCGTGGCTACAGGCAATTGTCTGTGCCGAGCAGGCCTGGAGCTTTGGTACCCCTTCCCAGTTAATTGTGAAACCGGATAATCCATGCATGGTGAATCCAAAGCTGGCTGCCAGTACCTTTAGGGGACCGACTGCCTCACTGCTGGGGGTTGTTACTGAAGCCTTGTACACAAACTGGCCTACATATATATAAAATACATGTGTGCACATATAAATATAGATATATTCATTATATTTTATATAAAGTGTATATATATATATTAATATGCCTCTGAAGCAGTGGTTTTCCATGTCTCCCTCCCTTGTTTGTGCATCTGAGAGATGCCCAAGGGCAGAGAGATTATGGAGAGAAAAGGAATACAGCTTAGTTAAAAAATGCAGCGTTAGAAAACTAATGTTAGGTCTCCAAAGGTCTTTAAAACATTAATTCCCAGTCATGTGGTAGTTTCTGTGTTAATGTTTTCCAAGAGCAGGTTGTTAGTGAACAGGGAAACTACCAAATTAACAACTATAGAGACTTAATTGTCTGACCGCTTCCAATCATTTGTTAGGGAAGGAAATCCCTGCCTGTAAACAAAGCCAGCGTAGAGTTATTTCATGTCAGAAGCAGTAACAACACATCAAAGCATTCACAAGCCATGAGTTAGGGCCACTAAAATTATCAACAGGATTTAGACTTCAAAAAATAATAAGTGGGGGTTGATCTTTATTTGTATTCTGGTTTCTGAACCTTTAAGGCCTGCTCAAAAGACATTTTCTAGATATTCTCCGTAATCATAAAAGCTGAAACTTCCAGTAAAAAAGCTGGCAATTCTCACTTTCTCAGAGGTTTCTGAAGAAGCTGAAATTCTGTGACGCTGACTGAGCAGGCTGCCAGCAAGGAAGGTGCCTTTCTAATGCAGACTGCAATTCTGAGCAGGAGTGGAGTGATTTCCACCCCACATGAGGCACAGACCATCTTTTCAGCGAGCTTAAACCACAGTCCATGTCTTTCTGCTGTAACCAGGGCACACGCACCTTGTCTTGTGCCTCCTGGGCCATCTGAGGTCCCAGGTGTTGCATGGTAGTGGTACCTTGCTGGAGAAATCTGCTGTGATCTATGGAGGGAAATAAGGATGGAGCCACGTTTTCCTTACACAGAGGTTTTCTCCCTGTGCCTTGGGTGCTGGGGGCGCATCCCTGCATCTGCCCACAGCAGAGGGGTCCAGCTGCTGCCTACCCAGCCTCTCACGTCATCCATGGGGCATTTGGGGTGCAAAGTGGCCGCATCCCAGCAGCAAAGCTGCTCTGTGCATGCAGATCTTCAAATGAGCTTTGACACCATGAGAAGGTTTTTTTACTCCCAAACAGGCATCTGTTTTTAGACAATGCCGAAGTTAGATGGCTGCCCTCTAGGATATGCCTGGAAGAGCATGAGGTCAGCTCTAATGCAAAATTTATACAACATTGGGAAAGTCTCTTTACAGTGCTTTCCATAGGTGTCTGACTAATAAGTTTAAATGGTTTTTGTGGAGGTCTTTATAGGCTAAAATAATGAACACAAATATCCCATCCCCAGAAAGTGCGTACAGATGATCTCCTTTTCCCAAAAAGGCTTGCCTCATCCATTGCTCCTCAACAGCACTGGGCTCTGTGGGACCCTCAGTGCCCCTGACAAACAGGTCTCTTCTCAGGCCCTTCAGGGTGGGGATGGACTTTTTGCTTCTGGTTCCCAAGGCTTAAACCCATGACCATTGCAGCTGTTTATGGCTTGCACGCTTCCATCGCACTGGCGGAAGGGAGCAGCACATTTGCTCCCTAGTGGGTAGGGCAAACTGGATTCAGTCCACTTGCAATGAAATGCTTGTGGACCACAGGGTGAGCTGCTGAGGGAGCCGTCACTCCCTGGCTCCTTGCAGGCTGCCCATGGCACGCTCAGCCCAGCGCTCATTTTCTTTTCCTTGCACTGAGTGCGTGCCTTTCCCCCAGGGGTTGTGCAAACCGCACCGCGACTCTTTTCCAGCCAGGCCAGCCACCCATGCACCCGCTTTCAATCAACGTTTTTCTACTGTAGCTCTTGTTGGCTCAGAAAAGTGCTTTGACAAGCTTGACATTTCCTGCCCTGGGATGGGATAACATCTCTTTCAGAGTGCCATGGGTTCTGTTGGAGAGGTGTTACCCATGAGCTGCAGAGAAAGCTGGACTTAGGAAAAGGGTCGGGAACTGAAACAGCCCTTGGGGCGGCAGTACTAAAGATGTCCCCGAGCTCCTGCGTAGGGCACAGCTGGGGTCACTGCCATTGTGGCACCTTCCTAAAGACACTTCTCAACATCTGTTTCTTGTGCCCAAATGTTTGCTTACCCCAGTTCAAGAAAATACAGCATACATGACATCCTTGTGAGGAATAAATTTAGACACTCTTCAGCTGAGCCTGGTGGGGCAGAAAGCTGAGCTGAGGCTGCAGCTGATCTCAGGTCACCCACTCCCCTTTGCCCAGTGACGTGAAGAAACCCTCCCTGAAATAGGAGAAGTATTTATGCATGCCTTCACCTTGGAGAAGAAATCTGTGGGGATGGCGGCTTCTGTACAATGGCCCCTCGAGTTTTGCTTCCACTCTCCTTGGCCTGTGTCCTGCTAGAACTTTCAGTAAGCTATTTATCAGGTAAATATGTAAACCAGCCATCATCATATCAACATATGGTGACAGTGACTGAGAGCTGCCCTATTAATTGCTGACCCCATTTCTATTCCAGTCACTTGTTTTGTCCTCTAGGAAATGAACGGGATCAGTCATGATAAATCCATTCTCTGTGACACCAGATAATCTGTTTTCAAGCTGGAGTGGATGCTGAGATGCCCGTCCTGGCAGCTTGCTGCTGGATGGACAAGGGGGTTGTAGTGCAATGTGGCTGCATCCCTGAATACTTGTGTTGGTGCCTCCTTGTACAATAAATGTGTTTCGCGACACAGTATTGTGTCCTAAAATGCCCTGAAGTGGTATGGCACATTCCACTCCTACATCCTGTATGGAAAGGATGCATCTGTCTAAAGGTCCCACAGATTAATTCCTGGATGGCTGACAGCCTTTGATTTGGGTCTTAAACCGATGCAGAAAGGCTGAGTGACTGGAGGAGACTGGAGAAAGGTAAATGTTATCTGAGCTGCTCAAGTTTTGAGCTCAGATCTCCTGTTCCTGCTCTAACCACTGGGTTATGAGTCACTGTGGTGTGGTGGTAGGGGTCTTCTCAGCTCCCTACGCTGGAGATACTTTGCTTTGCACTGAAACAAAGCGGTCCTTTGAGATGTCACGGATGGCCGAGGGAGCGTATAGGTATTTAAAAATATGATTTTGCTGCAAACACTTAAGCATTGAGAGGAGCAGAGATCGCAGCGGGTGCCCTGAGTGCTGGGCCGGAGGGTTGGACACAGCTTTGCTCTCTGGCCCCAGCAATGGTTACTGCTGCCCTGCACAGACACGGCTGCAGCTGGCAGGGGCTGCAAGAGCCGGCTCTGTGCCCTCAGCCTTCCGCTGCCACTGCCTCGAGCAGAGAAGGCAGCTCAGCTTGGACCCTGGCTGCCAGCGCCCCTTCCAAAGCCCTGCACATGCCGTCACCCTCGCTCAGCTCCTGGGACAGACCCTGCCACAGCCCGTGAGACCCTGCGACATGGGAGACCATGGGCCCAAAGCGGGAAGTGCCCTCCCAGAACAGCACAGGCGTTTTCCCCTGGGGCGGTTTGTTTTTGCTGTATTTGTGTCCCTGGGACCCAGCTGCTTAGCAACTGGATAAAATTGTCACAAAATGCTGGCAGCGCCCTCCTTGCCAGGGCAGGGGCTGGGCTGTGTCCCTCAGGGGGGCTGTCTGCCAGGAGAGGTGGCCGTGTGGCACTCGTGGGGGGACCCCATTCCCTGTCCCTGTCCTCGCCGGTGGGCTGTCCCAAAGGTGTGAGGGAATTTGGCCCTCAGGCATGGCCAACACCGCTCTGCAGGCAGGGCATGCAGGCAGCTGCCCCGCCGGCTGCCCGCAGAGCAGGCGGCACCCTGGGGGCAGGTGAAACATGGACACTCTTGCTTAGGATGTGTCGTTAGATCTGGGTGGATAAACGTTTTTTTCTCTCTGAAAAACCAAGAAAAAAAGTACACTTGGAGTATTCTCACGAAGCACCTGGAAATGAAAACATTCACTACTCCTGACCGTGTATCAGGGGGAGATGGGGATGAATGCACCATCTTACTTTGGTTCAAGGCATTTTAAATAAAAACAAAGAAAACGACGTCTGTTCTTTGGGCCAGAAGAACAGGCATGTGACTAATGCCTGCTGCTGTCCTTGCCCCTGTTTGATGACTCTGTCTCTACAGATAATACAGAGGTATCCAAGCTGCTCAGGAGGCCAAACCCTGCTCAGTGGAGCTGACTTCCCTTGAAGGGCCATGCAAAGGGCAAAGGATAAAAATTAATTAGTTTTCAGGAGAGCAGTTTATAACACACTTGCTTTTATAAGTAGCTGACGTGCAAAAGATAGCTGTTGGCAATTGCTGACAGCTTGTGTGTTTACCTCAATCAGCAAGTATTTGTAATTAATTTAAAAAATGTTGAAGTTCCAGCCTTACTGGGAACGTTATAAACTGCCCTCAGCACTCTGACGTGCTTCCAAAACATATGCTGCCACGAGTCAAAAAGCACAATAAATCAAATATTTCAGGGGCGAGACGGGGGAGGAGTGGGAGTGATGATGCGGCTGAAATTAACATCATTTAGGTAACTCGGTATCTAATCACAAATATTTAGTTTTCATGACTGGAAGTAACCACAACTGTTATAAACGGGGTAAACTACCGTATCACTTCTAGCATCTCTCCTGCCTGATGCCACAGCACCACAATAGGGAGGGTTGGCCAGCAGTGGGACGGCTGAACTTCACTTTTTCCCTTTTCTCTCCTCACCACCCCTACAATGCCTCATGCACTCCCTGTGCTCACACAAGAGTTTGCCCCCCCCAACCTAGCAGAGATTAAAATAAACCAGTGAAAAAAATATACATTCCTGAGACAAGTCTTGCTGTTGAAGACTCAGCAATGCCGAGCCACTCCTCGGGAGCTTTTTGAAGAAGCACAGGATACTTCTGACCAAAATTGTGGCCATAATGTGTATTGACAGTTTCTGCCTCTGTTTGCACAGAGACATGGCAGAATGCAGTTTCACTATTTTTCTGCTTCTTTACATTCTTACAGCAGTTCTTCGTGGTAGTTTTCACTGACTATATCCCTCCTGGCCTCGTCAACAGGTCGGGCAGGAAACCTTCTTCAAGACAGGAAAATGCCATTGACAAACCTACCGTCAGGGCGGTAAGGGTGGTGGGGCTGGCTGAGCTTGGGACAAATGCCAAATGACCCCCCCTCAACGAGCTTATGCCTTGAGTTGACGTTGTTCCTTTAAATTGCCATGTCTCTGAGCACTGCCCAAAATCTTGGGGAGCTGAGGCTGCTGAGAGGGCACTGGGGAGCAGAAGACATACCTAGCCCCAGGGCAGCAGCCAGCCACCACTGACATCTGGCCTGAGGCTTTAGCAGCTGGTTTTAGAGAAAGATTTTTGGTTCTGTGATGGAGTAGGAGAGCGTGGTCAGATTGCAACGCTGTAGCTAAGTAAATTTTAGGTTTTTTTCCAGTAATATAACTATGAAAAATCCTTCTCATGTTCCCCATTAATACTGCTACTAGCAGACAGGCAGGAGTCCCAGCGTGAGCCAGGTCTTGCTAAGGAGGTCTGTGTGTACCACATTAGGGAGTGCACCACTCACACACATTTCGGATCATTCTAAGTGATTTGTCATGGCTCCTGTAATGCTGCAGAGCCAAACATACCTACATCTTATTCAGAGAAGGCAGCAAGATCTAGCTTTAACTTCAAGATCCTTGACTAAAAGAAAAGAAGACCAGTAAGCCCAAACCCCTGCTTCTGGGCACCGAGCTGCCCTCCTGCTCAAACACTGGGCGGGTGCTGTGCTGAGAAGGACTATCATTCTTGGATGGGGCCGTGAAGTCAAACATCTCTCACTCACCCACTTGGTCACTCACACGAGCAGCATAATAACAGACCAAAAAGAAACCTTTACCAAGGTTTATCTAATCCTCCATCCTCACCTGCACTTACTTCTAAAGTCACTTCTCCCTTTTTAAGGTGGGCCTTACTCCAATGCAGAAAGAAAATGGTCTGGTGCATAGGACAAGGAAGAGCAGCTTCTGTTCTTCCCCTTGACTTTAGCAAGGCTTTCAGCACAGGCACCCAAAATATCCTTATAGCCAAAGTGGTGAGATAGGGACTGTGCCGCAGCAGCCTCTGGGTGGCCGTGGGCCAGTTTGGTTGTATGTACAGGTTTTCTTCCACTTAACTCCCCTTACACACACCTCTGCTGTGTAGACCCCAAGGTAGGATGGGGCCTTGGCTCTGCAGTGAGCTGGCTGCCCAGGAGAGGGAACTCAGATGTTAGCTCTCAAATTCCTTGTGATACAGCCAGCCAGCAACTGCTCCGAGTGGGCAGAACACACCTCAGAGTGGTTTTTTTTTCCTTAAATGCATGGATTTAAATGCAGTGAGGATTTTTGCCTGTGCCCCATTGCTCCCACCTCAACATACACCATTTTCTTATATCAGTCCTGACTCTGCCAAGACATTCCCAGCTCTATGTAGAGGAACAGAAAGCTACACTGGCGGTGCCAGGCATGGAGACATCTCCTTTCTTCTGCATAGCTTGTGGACGATGCTGTGTTACAACAAATTTGTATCCACATCTAAGCTCGCACAATGAACCAATTAAGGACCCATGATCTTTCATTTCAAGTATGTGGCCGAATGTTTATAGGACAGTCTAGATTTTAATCCAAACTTTCCTCCCGTGCTGTCAAAAGGGCATACAATCAGCACATCTGAAAATCAATACACCTCATGGGGCTTAGTAACTCGGTTAATCAAATACCGCAACCATTAGCTTTTGCTCAGCTTCTAGTTAGCTTCAGAGCATTCTCTGCATAGTTACAAGATTATAATTGTTAGAAAAAAGGAAAGTGGGTGTTTCAAACATCACAATCCCTATGTTTTTTCATTGTTTGAGCTTCACCTTTACTGCAGCTTGATTTTCCTTCCATAATTGCTCATTAGGTCTAAATCTAGAGAAAACAACCCCCTGGCTGTCTCAGTGATTCCGGACAGTCGGGAATGCAAGGCTATTCTAGGGCCATCTGTTTCACTGCAGGAAAGTTTTTAGAAAACAAATCCAGACAGTGGATTCATTATAAAATAGACATAAATTATGAAGATAATGATGGAAACAAATCCTATGAAGACCTCTTAAGTACCTGGCTGCTATTACTGTTATTTTTTAAGTCATCACTGGCTACCTACATCACATGAATAATACTATAAGTCACAGATGCAAAATCACAGAGATTGGCTTGTGAGACACACTCTGGCCACAGAGCAAAGTGTGTAGCAGAAGAACTTTGTGGGTAGCAGAGGAAGGACTAAGGAAAGGTGAGATGCAACAGTTTTCCCTAAGTTAAATTTCTGATGAATATCAAACCTTAGCTTAAGCATCCTTCTTTGGAAACCTGGACCAGGGACCTCTGTCATAAATATTCAAGGATGAATTTTAATCCGTACATTCCCTAGTCTTCCTTCGTTTGCAGTCCACCAGACTGCAATTCATATGGTTCTAAGGGGACTTGTTATGTAGCCAACAGCATGCCTGGAAATAAATTCCAAACTGAACAAAGTTTTATGCAACCTTATATTTTCAAAAGCGTCTTACAGTAATCTGTAACCAAGCAGCAGGAGAGACTTCTAATCACCGTAGTCCGTGCTGTGCTGAAATTAAATACAGTCCTATTTCATAAAAACCTGTGGTCACTCAGGGACATCAGTTTCAGTCTGCTTGAGAGGCATGTGTGCCCAATCCAAAACCAAAACAAAAGTGTGATCTGACTGTTGAACTCATCAACAAGGCTGGAGACCAGAAAGGATGGGCAGCATGTATATTTCTCTGCATGAAATCTCCTGGTAACGTTTGCATGCAAAGCGGACCTCAGCTGCTGGGGCAGAAGTCTCGGCAGCAATGTTGCAAGAAGCTCCCAGAATCCAAGGCAGACTTCTTCAGATGTTCATTGCCAGGTTGATAAACTAATACAGGAAGAAAGATCAAATTTACAATAAATTATTGCAGGCCTTTCTCCCTTCCTCTCCCTTTCTCCTGATGGAAGAGAGATGTTCAAAAGCAGTGCCTTCACTCTGAACCCCCCACTGCTTACTTGACTTTTGTGTCCTGCCTTAGGAGAGACCTGAGCCAGCATTTACTTTTGTGCTTGGAGGGAAGGAGGCAGAGCTCTCCAAGCACTAGATGCTGATAACAGCAGTGATTTTATCTGCATCCCAGCAGTCCACACAGGCTCCCACATACACTCTGCCAGGGAATTCATTCTGCCTTGCCCCAGGAAGCTTTGGGTTAGTGCAAAATGATAGACAACCCACATATGCAACAAGGAGACAAAGAGAGCACAAGAAAATAAGAAGCCTGTGCTGAGCAGTGTGAGAAGCAGATGATGGACATACACAGGAGAGGCTGATTTGATCCCTGGGGGACAAATCAGGGACAGTGAATCGCTGCTGGTTCCCCTTTCCCCCATCAAGAGCAGGCACCTGAGGAAGGAAAAACCAGAGAATCTAGAAAGGGGGATGGGAAGTTGTCAATACACCAGAGGGCAAGGAAGGAAGGAAATAGCATGGAGGAGAGGCAATCAGTGCATGCACTGTAAAATCCCAGCCCTGCTGAATCCTGCAGGTGCCCCCTCCACTCTCACGGCCATAGATGTCACCTGAAGTGTCATGCAGAAATACTCCAGTTCTTACAAGTGGACAAAGCTCTAGAGAAGCCCCATCATTTTGTCAGCGTTTCTGAAGCTGTGCTCATACCTCGCCTATATTCAGGTTAATGAACTCCTTGTTTTTCACACTCAGTGCTTGGAATACTCCTGAAATGAAAAACAGGACACCAGTGCTATAAATACACCTCATTCATATTCATACATGAGCTCCCCATCCCACAGTGGGTGGCCGTGCCAGGGAGAGGGAGGGCCTGGCGCAAAGGCGGATCACTTCGGATTGCTCGGTGGTGGTAGCTGCTCTGACAAAGCAAAGTCCTTGCAAGAGGCAATGTCTGGCTGACTTAAGGCTTTTCTGCAAGTCTCACTTCAGGACTCGACTGGAAGAGGGTGTCCTGGGTGTGCTGAACAGTAGGATTCGGATGATACTCCAAAATGAAGCCAAGCAATTTGCCTTTCTTTATATATCTTGTTTAACTTTTCCCTCTCGGTAGTTTACTACTTCTGTTGCCACAGATCAAACCAGAAAGTGAAGAGAAGAACAAAACAAACCAAAAAATCAGTGAAGAAAGTTGATTTTGCTTCTCGTAGAGTTGCATTTGATTAGAATTTGGAGCCACACTAATGAACCCTTCAGCTTTTATCCAGCCATTTTACTTATCTCTACTACTGCTGCTCTGGAACGAGAGTGAACCTGCGCACAAATGAACTGACACCTAGGGTGCCTTGAGCTATAGGGCACCATATCTTCAGCCAAAAGCAAAGTTATGTAAAAGGTACAGGAGATAACTGTTCACGTGTATGCCAATTATCCCTTTGCATTAGGCACAAGCAATATTTGAACCTCGAACTTCTGTGATCCCAAATTAAGCTCATGGGTGAGCCACAAGAAACTAACATAACACGGACTTTGCCAGCATTCTTCACATGCCTTCTATGTTGCTGCAGAGTTTATGAAGCAGGCTCTTTTCACATGGGGAAATTTTCCATTAGCAGCAGAACATTTTTCACTTTACAGGAGAAAAGCCACCCTAAAAGCAAATGCTAAATGCAGCTCCTTTCTGTTAGCCATGTACACACTTGACCTCAGATATCGTGCAATATGCTCAACAGTAGCCGAAAGTGAAACATTTTTTTTTTTCAGAGGAGAAGAAATTCCAGAGGAAGAAGATACTCACGACTTGCATTCTCTAAGCGAATTAAGCAGTTCAGAAAATCATCAAATTCAATCTGGAACTGTTCGTCAGAGTATCGGAGGACAACCAGTTGCAGCAGGTAGTTGTTGAGCTGGTATCCTTCCCAATGACACAGGCACAAAGGAAAAGTGAGCAACCTTGTAGGCCAGGGAAGAATCTGCAGACCTCTAGCAACTAGTCTTGAAAACCAGTTAATGGGAGGATACTCTGTGGCACACACCCATCCAGAAAACAATCTGGCCACAAAGTTCTTTAAGCTTGCAATGAATAAAAAACTCTGAACAAGAAATTTTGCAGTCACTGCAGTGTCTAGCCCATGCACTTTTTGGTGTATGAGGGACCATTCTGTATCGTTGAAATTTGGAGGGATTTCTGCAAAACTGGGAGCTTTAATGAAAAGAATTTGTGATGAAATACAAATGCACTGACTGCTCTGTATAACAAACAGCTCGCTCACTGTTCCTCTGACCCTTGAGTAGAGACAGACTCCGAAGTGGTTTGTTTCAGGGTCTAAAGCTGCACATGTGCAGCCCTGTTGTAACAGAGTTCAATAAAAATGTAAACATTCTCTGACTGCCCTGCAGTGCTGGGGATATCTGGGGCAAAATTGGTCCACTTAACGTCCTCTCTAGGTGCCCAAGTCCTCTCTGGGGTTTAGAACTCCCCTCTTTTCAGGGGTACCTGGCCTGCATAATTGGTTGCAGCCGGCTTCACCCACAGACGATCTGCCCAAAAGGTTTCCCAGATAAAATGCAATGCTTGTCTTACCTGCAGCTTTAAGAGCGCTGCGAAGCTCATAGGAGGACATGGAGCCAGATTTATCAAAGTCAAATTGAAGAAAGATATTCTGTTATGAAAGGAGCACATGGAAAGCTCAGTATTTGCATACAAAAGGGAGCGCAGATATGGCATAGAAAGGCAAGGGGTTTATCTCTGTGTAATGTAAGCATTTAAGAAAGCTGGCAAGACTTTAGTCTAGATACAGTCTGATTTTATAACTGGAGGAGCAAATCTGGGTCCCAATTCTCTTTGTCATATGAATAGGTTGTTGTGAAACTTAAACGTACTGCCAAACCCAAGCATTAAAAAATAATGAGTTGGTTTTCATAAAATGTTCCATGATTTCTTAAAAAGTGATTTTATCTGGGAAGGATGTATTGTTCTTTGTCTTTTAGCTCTTAACTGACATGTTCTCTTAACCTCTTTTTCTGTTTTTCTGTATAATTCTGAAGACTAGAGACAAATTGTTTAACAAGAAGTTAAGATTGTCACTTACTCATTTTCTTCTAGGTATAAAAGATCTAAACAGCAACATTCATGATACAACCAAAAGAACTGGTACAAATGGTTTGAATTTTGACCTAATTATTAAGTAATTATTAAACTGGAGTTAAATTCCATCATTTTAATGAGACAACAAACACAAGCCTCCCTTGGAATATGAGTGATTTAGAGCTGTCATCACATCCAGCTTCAAATTTTCCAGCAAATATACATGCAAAGCTTCCTACAGGATACAAGGATCGCTCAAGCCCCCCTTGTTAAAAAACAGTGTGTCCTTTGTTAAAAGCGATGTGACATTATTACCCAGAAAAAGTGTTTGCCATTTCTGGTGGACTAGACATGAAACAGAGAACTGCATATTTTGAATGCTTGGAGAAAGCATCGATTCAGAAGAAACTATTAATGACCATGGGGAAACAATTATGATGTCTTTATTTGACTATTCAGTCTGTGGCCTGATTCTACAAGCTTACTTATTCTTACTGCCATGGAAATGTGTTTAAAATTAGAATCAACACTTTCCCAGGCTTCAGTACAGTGGACTCCTGAGAAATCAATAATGGAAATGCAATGACTTAGGAAATGATTGTTTCCTACTAGTCATGAATCATCAATTTCTTCTTCCGTACAACAGCAGTAATGGAAACTCCTTTAAGTTTTATTTTGATTGGCTTGCTTATTAGTGCCCATTACATTTTTTATCCCAAACGTAGTTGATTTGCTTACAAAAATCTCTGTTATTTCCAGAAAACCATTATGGTTTAGCATCACAGAAAGCTAAGAATGTCTTTGACTATCCAAAACAAGCCCCCACACTTTTAAAACAGTTGTTTTGAGTTAGAACTCATGGCTTATAAACACTCCTGTCTCCATTTTTGTCTGCGCACACAGAGTAAGCTATGCAGGAAATAGCTAATGAAATGGAGAAACAAATACAATGAATAATGTCACCTACTATCCATTTCTTCATTTTTTCCCAGAAAATTTTGAACTCATTAAATTCCAGTTTCCCGTTGCCACTAGTCTGGTAATCTGAATCAAGGAAAAGGATTTGTTATATGAGGGTCCAAATTCTGTCTGAATTACTCAGCACTGCTCCTTTAAGCAGAAAATGTGAAGTTGCCTGGAAAGCCTATGGTGCCACTGAACCCAATACTGGGATTGCTCATAAGGTGCAGTCGTGGCTGTGGCTGTGCTACTTGGGGAACATTATGTGATATAAAAACACAGCTGAGCAATACAGGCTCCACAGGAGAAAGACAAATTGTTCTAAGGCAAGAAGAGCTTTGGTTGTAAATGGCATATAAATGATTCAGAGAATTAAATTACCTAATTCAAACAAATTGCTACTGTACTCGAAGGAGTTAGTCAACCAGTGCGCTATTCAGTATTGTTATCTAGAGACCACGCTTTGTTGCAATGGCTCTATCAAAAATTAATGGGAGTGGTGGGGTGGGGTTGGCAAAGTCTGGTCTTCATGGTCTGGAAAAAAGGTCTGTATAGCGGGTCTGAGAGGCAGTGACTAGATTTGCCTGGCCTGCCCTGAAGTGTGAGGGTCTTCATACCTGTTTTACTGAGTTACTGATGTCACCCAAGCACAGCTCACTTGCAGGACGGGGCACTTGCTCTGGAACGCTGAGCAAGGAATGGGCCCATTTGCCTTCACCTTTCCATCCCCCTTGCCAGGACAAAGCTTGTGCTCAGATGGACGCTAGCTCCGTCAGCATTCACAAAGGTCAAAACGTGCCAAGTGGGGTCTAGCTAATGCCTGCCATTACTGAAGCACCTACACTGTTGGCATTTGGAGGGTACCCACAGATCCCATGCTGCAAAAAGTTTGTCTTTTTACCCAGCCAGATTCTTCTTCCTGGGCTCATGTAGAACTTTGCCCTCGCTCCATGCCACTGCATGGTGACTGTAGCCAGGGAATTCAGTGGCATGTGACACGGCAGGGACTCTGCCAGTGTTGACCTGGGTTTGCATTCATGTCATTTTGCTCCTCCATTGTGCTCCAAATACCATGTCCAGAGTGAGATGGTTGTGTTTGCATTCCTTGTGCTTCCAAAGCAGAGGAAGAGATGTCTCCCCATTTATTCAAAACTATGCAGAGATTTGCTTGGAAGCATTGCAAATCATGGAAACTATTTAGTTATATCCTAAATAGTAAACCTAGGACTGCTGCCATGCTCCTGGGTCAAGTGCACACCCTGGCTCTGTCCCAATACCATGTAAGGATGAGACAAGAACATGGACCAGCTCCCTCCTGAAGCTTGGTATTTAAGGGAGGAAATTTAGGACTGGTCCTCTGTTTCTTATTGCATATGCATGGTGACTGATCTGCACGGAATTTTAATGCTATGGACATAGCTTTAACAGGGTACAGTTTTGTCTGGTTTGGTTTTCTGTTAGAAATGTTTGAGAGGATGTTACCTCTGTCATGGGCTGGAACAATGAAAGCAAAAGATAAGAGCTTCTAAGCTGAACAAGCAAGATGTAAACCAAATATTAGATACTTGCCTTGTTAGGACTGTATCTGTTATGTCTCACGTGTAACAAAATTGTCTGTCAGGAAAGCACACCGCAAAAAATAGCTCTACCTGAGCAGAAGCCATGCTAAGCAAACTCAACAGGCACCAGAACATTGCAAAGGATGAATCTGGTGGAGGAGTACCCAGGGCTGTGATTCATCTCACCTAATGTCTGAGCAGCCATTTAGCATCCCTCACAGTTAGGTGCATCCAAGATGATAATTATACCACCCTTTTCACTATCTACAAAGGAAGTCTAGAAAGCCAGATTAGATGTAGACACCTACACCACAAATGCCTAAATTTGGACAGACAACTCTCGCCCACATGTCTGCTTCCTGGAGTTCCAGGATCCAGCTGAAAGACCAGATTTTCCAGCTTTTAGTCTGCTTGTCAAAATAACCACAGCTTTGATATCAGTAATTTTCAACACCCTGC
Source organism: Falco punctatus (assembly GCF_963210335.1). Taxonomy (NCBI): domain Eukaryota; kingdom Metazoa; phylum Chordata; class Aves; order Falconiformes; family Falconidae; genus Falco; species Falco punctatus. Next base: position 79,983,246 of record NC_137584.1, read on the forward strand.
TGAACCTTAATTTCTGACCCTGTCTGGTGAATTTAACCCTCCAGACAACAGACCTTTCTTGACCTATCTCTTCTAGACCTTTTTCAAATAAAGCACAGCTTGAAAAATGCACTGTTCTATACAGAAGTAATCTGAGAATTACTTTTAAAAGTGGTCAGCATTAAAGCATCTGTCTTTAAGTCTGCAGCAGAAAAAGGTCTGACTTGAAGCTCCTAACCCTAAATTTCTAGAATGAAAATCATGATACAACTTCCATATAATCTTTTTCTTTGGGTAGTGTTTTGGCACGACATTACCACATTCATCTCTGGTGGTTGCTATGACAGGTTCCAATGCTATGGACAATTACATTCACTATTCACTTAGCCTCATGAGCACGTATTTGAAAGGATACATCCATAAGAGAAATGATATTTCGGCATGAAATGAGACTTAAGTTCTTGAATTTGATGTTCTTTGCTGAAAAAAGACAATAATAAGAAAGAAGTCATTGGGTAAATCTGCCTTTTATAAACTGAAAGTAGAAAACTGGTTTTCATAAGCAGAGATAGCTGGCTCTTATTCCTCGTAGGAGGACCTGTATGGTGGAAGATGAAGACAGCCCTTACTATAGAGAAGTCACAGTCCAGACAAAAGAAGTATTTACTGAAGATATGACAGGAAATACTGTCCTTGTTTTGTGTATCAGGAGATGAGGTTCAGAGGACACCAGGTTTCCCATTATACAAAGGGTCTGTAGCAGGGTGATGAACTACATTCAGGTCTTACAAGTCCCAGCCCAGCACCTGTCTTTCCACAGCAGAGCAGCAGTGCAATGGAGAGCTGGTCTCACTGAGCTGGCATGGATCATGCTGGAGGCAGGGCAAGCTCGTGGTTAGATCATGGACGCTTTCCTGGATCTGCACTGGCTGGCTGGAGGACACCAGGCAGGAGTCATAACACAGCTTTTATTTTTCCACCTGTAAGTGAATTTAATGGCAGCTTTTATAAAGTTCTTTACCGCCCTTAACTTAGAGCACTTACTTTTTTCTAATACAGCATTCAGAACATATTTGAGTTCTTCCGCAGCTATCTCCATGTCCTAAAGTAAAAAAAAAAAAAAAAAGAAAAAAAAAAAAAAAGCGCAGCATCTGTTACTTGAATGCTTCTGTAATCAGACATAAGAAAAAACACAGAAAGCACAAACATCACCCATCTGTACTTTATTGCAACTCAGGAAAAGAGAACCATACAAAACCCCCCAAAAGGCTAAACACTAAAGGGCTGGCGAAATACAAAAGTGCTGCTGTGCACAAGACTGTCTGAAGGAGAACTTAAACAGTAACCATTGATTCAAGGAAAAGTAAACTGCAGCTGGACACCGAACCAGGTAGGCTTCCCTAGAGCCTGAGCTCTAGCTTTGGTCCACCTGCTTGCTCACCGGGGACTGCCCTCTTCTCCATCTAGACACCAGGCGTGGTGACATCTGGTGCCCAAAGAACACACTACAACTACGCATTCTCCTCCCCAGACACGTCATTTTCATTTCACCTGGCCCTGGGTGGGAACAGAAGTGTGTCCCCTCTTTCTACACCTTGCTGTGGCCCACAAGGGTTTTGCACTCACCTTTCCTGAAATCTGCGCAAACAGTGCCTGGAACAGCTTTTCTTCTTCCGTTTCTTGTGGGCTTGGGGTTGGGTTTAGAGGCTGCAATGTCAACACGCAAGTCATTGTAAGAATTGTAAAACATGACATTTGTCCTGCCCATAGCCCCTGGGTGCATCAGGGGACTACAGTACCTCTTAAAATAAGGATACACATGCTCTCGAACATTGCTAGACCTGAGGCCTCCCAACCATCTAGCTGTCTGAGGGGAGCCTCACCTCCTCATTTCCTTCACCCACGGGACTGTGTAGTGTGCCATTGTCCTGGCTATGTCAAAACCTGGAGCACCCATCCTGGAAAACACCACTCCTCTCATCCCACCCCTGCACCACTCTGCTTCCCCAGTCCATGCACAACCACAGCTCTACAGAGCTCATTCTAGCGGCATCATCCAGGGACCCCTCTCCCTTCTTGAGAGCACCAGCCAGAGGTGGGCGCACATTGGCACATCACTCAGCGCCATCCTGAGCCTGGATGCACTTTTGGCTGGCTGCCAGCTCAGTGCCTCAGTGCCCTCACAAGGGTGTAGAGTCCAGGCTTCAGTCTACACTCATGAGCAGAGAGATGCAACGGTGTAGAGCCACTGCTGTAGTTAGGATGACCATGTGAACAGAGAGCAGCTCTTGGGCCAAAAAAATGGGGGGAAAGAAGGCAACAGCACAGCACAGGAAGCAGAGAATTGAGCTTCGTTTTCTCTACCCACAGAAGAGCCAACATGGGTGCTATTTAGTGCACTGTCACCAAAGTGGCACTGGTGACACCGCTTGGCCACTCACACTTTTTTTTGGCCGTATATATGTTCCTCACTTCCTTCTGCACAAGTTTGGATGCAGTCCCTTGATGGTACTGGGACAGGGGAACAGATTTACCTTGCTACTGAACATGGCCCTGGGATCCCAGGAATGGAGATGCACTTGTTAGCTGGTCCCCGGAGGAGAGCTTTCGGTAAAGAGGGACACATGAGAACCTGGCTTAACTTGTTTCCATGGGAAGGCACACCACAATTAATGGCTTATTTGCAGGGATACACTTAAACAGGAGCTGACTCAGATTCAGCTGCAATTACTGCTCAGCAGGCAGACCAGGACATTCAGAAACAAAAAGAATTTAATCATTTCAGTAGGCACACATATGTATCAAGCATTCCTTCCTAAGCCCTGAGGATACTGCTAAGCAAAATAAGGATATTTGTATGCAAAACGAATGTAGGTCTGTGGACATTCTTTTGCCTCTTATTTTTTCATAATAAATAAAATTCTAAAAGGTATGAATGGCCGTGTGCCTCCCAGGTGCTAACGGCTGGGCTTTCAGCCCACCCAGGGTGGCTGATAGCCACCTCTGGTGCTGGCTGATGCCGACTGCCTTGAAGCAAGTGCAGAAGCATAGCAATTATGATTTTGATACAGCTCTTTTACCATATTCAGCAGAACTGACTGCTTCAGTCACATACACAAAGCTGGCAATTGTGTAACATTCCTGTGAAATGAACGTGTTTTAGCCAAAGACAGTAAAAGCAGTGTGTGCTGGCTTCTGCTGAGCTATTCTCTTGCTATTTTAACTCTGTAGACTTACCTCAGGGAGATCAATGGCAACGTTTTCATCTAGATCCCTGGAGAAAACAAAACCTTATTCGGTATCTGAAGATATACAACATCTGCCTAGGGTGAAAGTTTGCTTATTACATTTTCCAGAGGTGAATGATAAAACTGCATTTTTTACTGAACAGTTTAAGTTTAGATAAAATTCATCAGACAATCAGATATTTGCACTGTTTAAATTTTGGTATAAGCCCTTAAAGCAGACTTTAAGCAGGACTCAGGGAGGGCATAGCTGTGCATGCTGTCTGCTCAGGAATTAATTTCATCCTTTATTCATTGTGAACTCACTTTTTCCTCAATACCCTTTTTTAAGATAAATTTCTCATTTGGATAAACTTTGGGAGGAAACAAATACTGCTGCGTTCACAGATTCCTGAACAGTACCAGGTAGCTAGCAACTTTTCCTTGTCAAGCTTCCACCAGATTCACCATGGCAAGCCCTATTTCCTCAGGTTTAGCAAAAATGGGCAAATGCAAAAGCAAGCCATCAGGAGCTTTCCCTGCCAGGGCTCTGCTGTAGGGATGGGTGCCCAGCAGCCAAACTGTCCTCAGCAGCCACAGCCCCATGCATAGGTGAGCACCAGGGCTCACTGCTGACTTACTCGGTGATGGCCTTCTTCTCAGAGAAAATCCTCAGGCAGAAATCTGCCTCCTGGTGTGGCTCAAATGTGGTCGGAACAAGAATGTAATCTCCTGGCGGCAGCTTGAATCGGTTAGATACTTCCCTTAAGTTAATGTAGGTTTTGCTCCTGGCCTTGGAGGGGTGGTACCTGAAGAAGTCTTTGCCCAAGTGTCCGTCTCTGCCAGGGTTCTAAGAGTGGAAACAAAGGCAGCAGTGCACTGTCTGGGGTGTGCTGGGGGCCATGCTTGCCCCTTTCCCAGTCACAGAGCCAAAGTCTGCCTGGCACAAACCTCTCCCCTGGCTGTGACCCTGACTCTGATCCCTTCACCCAGCTGCTCACAGCAACCTAGCTCCCACCTTATGGCAAGGACCTATTGCTGGTGGTCCTTTCCTGCCCATAAGGCAGTCTAAGAGGACGCTAGAACATTGTCTTGCTGCTTAAACATTCCGCACCATTATATATCACCGTCTCAGACAGGGTGTCACAGAGCAGTGACAACAGATTTGCCAATCCCAACCTCGCTCAGGGTCAGGCACTCCTGTGTGTGATGCACCCCAAGAGGCTCATAAGGAGCAACATTCCCTCTCGGGGAGCCAGGCAATGGATGACAGAATCATGGGACTGAGGAGTCTGTCCTGATAACCCATGGCCCTGTAGGGACTCCTAAATCCTCCTCTGAGAGGGCTCCATGCTGACCACATCAAAATTCTCCATGGAGCTCAACGTAACTGAGATTATTTTAAGAGCAAGGGCTCTAAAACCACATGATGACTGGCAGGGGTACAAACTCAGAGAAAGATGCTAATACTGATAGTGTGGCTACTGCACTGTAAAAGTAATAAAGTACCTCATAAATAGAGTAGCCAATGGTTAGCATTTCAGCACCAAGCTTCTTGAGTTTACGGCGATCCTTTTGCATCAGTGCTGCTATGAATGTGCAGTCATCTTGTCCATCGTCTTTCTCTGTCAAATGTAGCTTGATTTGTGGATTTGTCCAGAAAGTCTCTGCCAATGTAAAGAACACCAGAGAGTTTATTTCCTCAGAATAATAATACCACCACTACTAATAATAATAATAAAAAAAAAAGAAGACAAAAAGGACAATTGAGCTGAGGTTTTGCTCAAATTTAGTTTTTCCATTAGCTGTCATGCTTCTTTCCACTAAGCTGTGCAGAAAACAAGCCAAATCCCAAAGTCCTTCATGGAACTAGGTGTAGAAAAGATTTTAGGGCTGATACTTTATTAAGTTACCATGGTTTAAATAAAGTTGTCAGATGGGATTTTGTTAAAAGTACATAGCTACAATGATCTCATAGTGCTGGTGCCAGACCGGAGTAACACAGTTCAGATCCATGTCACTACTTCGGAGCCACATAAACATGCTGGCTGAACTGGATTTTTGTCTCATTTTACACTTACTGCTGCAGTTTCAGTGAGTTATTTGGAGCTAGTCCTGATCATGCAAATGTAAATGAGAGGCAAATCAGATCCAACAAACTTGAGAGCAAAGAAAGCAGCTTTTTAACCGCAAAGCCTCAAGTCGGACCATATGAACGTTTTTCCTTTTGGCTGGTTCCTGCTAGCTGAGACTCAGCTGGCCTGGCCTGCACCCACAATTCTGGCTATGGGGTAACAGGAGAGGTGGCTGAGGGTGGGTAAAGACTTCAGTGCCTGCTTCTCATTTTCAAAGCAGCGTGTATTTACCTAGAAAATTTCTACATCCTCCTGCAGTGGATCCCCGGACCCAGCTCCCTTGGTGGATGGTCACCTCCCACTTGTGGGCAGCGCTGTCTTCCAGGGCATCCGGAGTCAGGTTGCAGATCTCAACTTTATCAAAATGCACTTTGAAGTCTTCAAATCTCATCCTGAGTGAAAAGACGTGGGAAGGAACAAGCAGTCACTCACTTCAGTGAAGGTTGTCCAGCAGAAGTCTTTACTCCCCAGAGTCCTAGGGCCAGATCACCAGCTCACGTGGGTCTGAATAGTTTCAGTGACCATGGACAAGTGCCAAAGTGTACCAGGGGAGAAGCTAGCTCTTGCTCACTGTGGTGTAAAACACAAGCAACCTTATTGTCTGGGTCTCCTTCTGATATCTCTTACACCTTTCTTTTTGTACTACAACTGTTGATTTTATTCAATTTCGGTTGAGTATAAGATGGAAAGAAGCGACACTGGCACAAAGCCTATGGTGAAAAGAGTTACTTCACCAACACCATCCTGGCCTTAATGGCTGCATCTATATTGCTGAAGAGTCACCAAAGGATGGCAGACATCTGTGCAGGAGCTAAGTCTGCTTACAAATCAGCAGTGTGTTCCATGCCAGCCGCGTGCCAGCAGTACAGGGGACATATGGTGATGGATTAGCCAAGCCATGGCATGGTTAACCTGTCCACACTGCAGTTAAAGTCCCATTTGGGCCTCTGCTAAGGTGCCTAGGCTCAAATTGCTCACCCTCCCCTCCCTCATGGGTGCCTGGAACCTTGTCCTAGCAAAAACACACACCAAACACAAGAGCTAAAAATTGTGTTCCAACTTGAGTGGTGGCTCCAACCTGCCCTTGAAGGTGGTATAGAAACTTCTGCCTGCTACTGTGTCACATAGATTGCGCTATATATATTTTATATCCAAGGTGGATACATATACATGGCCACGGGAAGGAGGAAGCAAATGCCACAATATGGATAGTTTTGAGCTGCTAGGCTGGGCTGGTTGAAATTAGCTTGCTCAGTGTGCCAAGAAGCAGATAAGCAATGTGATTTTGTCCAGCAAGTAAAAGGGCAAAAAGATACCAACAGCCCTGCTAGCCAAGGAGCCTGGTGTTCAGGATTGAGCAAACAGCCAAGCGAAGGGACAGTCACAGCCAGGCACCACTGGGCATGGTGTGCAGCCTTGGGCAAAAGAAACAGAGCAGGGAAGCTCTCTAAGAGAAAGCAGCTTGCAAGGTGGGCGCTGCAAGGACGGGAGGCCCATATGCTCTAAGACTGAGGGTAGCCTTCATAGGCAGAACTTCCCTCTGTAAAAGAGTAGAGGTATTAGACCTTCCTGAGGGTGATCTAGCACCCAGGTGTGTCCTCCGCTCTCAATCACTATCTGTAAGAGCCCCTCTCTCTCCACAGACCATAGAAAAAATGTACAGAAATGGATCTCCTCCCTAACACTAACTTCTATAACTATCCTTTTCCTCCAGTGTCTGATGCTTAGCAACAAAATGGAGTAGCAGGAGAGCAAAATCTCTCCAAGACCACACATTTATCTGTGGCAGTGGCAGCAGATAGGACCCAGCTAGTCCTCAGGGTAGTTAACTAAACACAGCTAGCTCCATTTTTCTGCTGCATAAATAGTAGATGTCTGTGGTGGTCTTAATTTACACTTGCTATGAGCCATTTTACAACTTGTTCTCAGTGTGGGAAGAAACAGCAGGGTTTGCTTTCCTGAGCCCTATCCTCTTTCTTGTTGGCTATTCCCACATGCTGCTAACCCTAGGCACGGCTGATTCTCACTTTGATGCTCAGTACACTAGAGCAGGTGCAGCACAGCAAAATCTATCTCCAAGTGGCTTGGTTTCCTGGCCACACTATGCAATTTTGGGCTCTTTGGAAACATACTGCCAAGCAGATGAAGGAGTTGCACTTTATAGATCAGATTTGGCTCCTAAGAGGTAAAACACCTGGTCTGACTTCCCTAGGACTGTACTGGATTTGTACTGGTGAAGGGAAGAGAAGACTGTGACCCTCTGATTTTGGGAGGGAAGGGACTAGAGTGAGTGAGAAGCTGGTTTCTTAGCCAATAGCAGCATGCCTTCTTCACATTGAGTAGAAGCATCTGGACCAGATTGAACGACTAATATGTAGCCAACATATCTTTGGTGTAATTAATGAGGTCAGTCAGCCTTCAGCATATTGTCATGAAGATTTTCTTCTGTTCTCAGAAATTCAAAGAACAAAAGGGACAAAAGGTCTTATTAGATGATGTTTCTGACCTTGGCTGCCTTATCCCATGTTGTCCTCTACAGTTGTGTTGCCTTTCTGCATTGACTGAAGACACTCTGATGTTATGACACCTGTCTTGCTTTAAATGTTTCATAGTTTTTGATCTGATTTCCCTTGCTGATGAAGTCTAACACAATACATGAGAACAAACAGGTATGTGTCTACTTTCTTCTCTTTCATTTAACAGAAATGAGCCTGTGTAGGAGAAATGACCATTGCTTTGTGTGCAGTCAGCACATGGAATGAGCTGGGTCCAACACCTGCAGCACAGTTAAAGAAGTTGTTCATGAGTGCATAGTAGGTTTCTTAGGCTGTCTTTCAGCTTCCAGACAGCCCAAAGAGCTCGGTGACTGTAAAACTGAAGTCTACTTCAGTAAAAACTGGTTGTGTTCAACAAGGAGAGGAGCCCCATTGCACCTTATGTTATTTGCTAAGCCCAAAGATAATAATGCATGTCATTGAGATCATGTTTTGAACCCTTGAAGACCTAATTACTTTGCTGCTCACTATTTCTAGCAGCAGAATTCAAAGCACCTCATAAAGATTACCCAAGCTTTCCAGGGAGGCAAGCCAAGTGCTGAATAGACCAGCCGAAGGTCCTCAGCTGCAGAAGCAGGAATATACCTCATTTGCCATCTCCTCAGCTAAATTGCATCAGCAAGAACCACAGTAGGAGCAAACTGAAAGCTGGAGAGAAGCAGCTGTGTTCATCTCTTTCCTCATCTGACCTTTTTAATGTCTTTAGGGATACATCACATTATTGCACATGTAAAGTCTGTATGTGAAGCCTGATGGGGAAACCATCAAGGTGTGGCTTACAAGGGGGCAAAGAGGCAAACACTCCTTAGAGAAATACACAGAAGTCAAAAGGTGTTAGGAAAAATAAGTCTGATGGACTGGGTGGAGGGTTTAGCTGGTATCGAACTTGCCTGGCTGGTTTTGGAAGCATTTCTTTCCTTATGCATATGATTTTTGTCCACTTAACCCCTTCAGCAGAAATTTCAGTCCCAATGGCTTTTGGTTTTGCTCTGAATGGCTGAGATGCTTGGATGAGGAAAGCCAACGTTTGTCTGGGTGTTCCCAACTTCATTAATTTTTATTGGCCTTCCAAGGACTTACTTGTCAGCTCAGCTCTGTTGGACAGACGACTTTTTAATTAATTTCACTGCTCCTTTGATGCCTACTTGCACACTTGTACCTCCATTACACAGTCAGGATTTAAGTCATGCCCTGGTATTGAGAGACTTACTGGAGTTACTTGGATTCCAGGTAAAGTCTTTGCCTCCTTTTCATTCACCCCACAAGCTCCAGCTGTAGCCAGGTCAAAAACAGACAAAACAACAAACCAAAGAAAAAAAAAAAAAAAACAACCAAAAAAACAAACGAAAAAAGCTTTTTGGAAAAACTGGAAATGCCCTACTGCATTTGCAATGTCAGTAGGAAAATAACTCAAAATATCCTATGTAAAAATACTTAAGAAATAGATCAGCTATTGGATATACTTCCCTCCAAAGGTACCAAAGTTTAGGGTAAATCATTTTATGGAGCAATGTGCTGCATTGTCTATCTCAAATCACATTTCAGGCCTAAAGCTGAACTTTGGTTTAACTTCCGGGAAAAATCTAGAATAGCTCCACTGCATAAGTCTCTAGATTTACCTCTGTGTAAAAGAGATGAGCATCTGGCCCTAGAAAATGTGACTAGACACATTGTCAGTAGTGCACAGCACCATTGATACGGGGGGGAATCATGTGCAAGTCAGCCATCTGCTCTGTCTGAGATTGTGAATTTTGCATGAAGAACACTTCACACTTCTAAAGCAATTTCCACCGCATTTTCTTTTTCCCATTTAATTTCATTTTTTCTTGAAATTTTCCATCATTTCACACAGATCTTGGTGTTCTTTTACTTTCCATAACAAGTACTACTGCTTCTCGGGATGTCCTTCCCTTCCATTGTATGCCTAGCATCAACCCTGAAGGCATTTCATAGGTGATACAGAAGATACATCGCTCCCTTCTGTAGAGCCTCCCTTGGTTCATGGCAAGGATTTAAAGGGTGTTACCTTCATGGCAGACACACAGTATTTGAAATATGTTAATTCCATTAACTAAGCTGACTTTTAAAATACCTTTTGTTATTAAAATAGACATGGGCACAAATGAAACACATAGAAAACCAAATGAGCATTCTACCTGATCTCTCCTGAGCAGAAACAGAGCATTTCCTCACACAGACTTCTTCCTTATTGCTCATTTTGGCCACCTGCACCTTGATTTCTGACTAAAGCCACACACTTTAAAAACCTGTGGCTTACCAGAACTCTCCATCATCCAGTGCTGTCTGAGATAGGCGTCTCTGCTCTGACAGGCTGACTGAATGCCACTCTGGAGAGCTGCAAGAAAACAAAACCAGGTTTTACTACAGGTATGTGGTGATTAATTTTCTCTGGCTCAGAATGACTGCCTGGGCACAGCAACAGGCTGTTCTCCTTCCAGTTGTGGCTTATTTGAGTGGCTCACACAAACACAGATGTGTTTAAGAGGTTTTGTGAATCCTGCTATCACTCATGGTCACAGACACCCAACTAATGTAGCTGGAAGCAGGACCAGGCCAAAGATCCCAAAGCTGCTCTGGGATGGTCCTGTGTGAGTCATTGCCTGCGTTCGGAGCTGGGACTGTTATCAGTTGTTGGGACTGGGCATAATAGGGTTATTGGTAAACCTCAAGATTTTGGTAGGTCACATCCTTCCTTAAATCTGTTCTCCATCTGTAGCACCATCTCTCTTTTTATGTTTGTCGGTAATTTATGGCCAGATGTTTCTTCAAAATCAAGTCAATGGGAACCGAATAGACTCTTTCCCCTGTACAGAGAGATTTGCTGGACTAACTGGGGTTCCAGGTAAAGTCTTTGCCTCCTCTCATTAACCCCTACAACTCCAGCGGTAGCAGATCAAAACCAAACAAAAGTCTGATACAGCTTTTTGGAACAGCTGGAAATGCCCTACTGTATTTCCAATTTGACATAAACTGGGAGTAGCAGGCACCTTGTGTTGAGCTTTGTAATTACAGGAACCATTGTGAAACGGCAACAGATTCCTGTGTTGACCTGTGAGCCCCTCTGCATCTTGAGTTCCAGGAAACCTCCCAGGTGCAGAATCGAAGCTCTGCTTTGCAGCGACAGCCTTCCCAATGAACAGCACAAATTGACACATGCCTGTCCTGATCTCAACCTCTCAATTTTTTTTTTTTAGATTTAATCACTCATTATATATGCCAATTATCCCTATTTTCTTTTTCAAGATAACAAAAGATTATAGCTGATGTGGAAATATTTCATTTATTCCTGAATCATGTTAAGGATGGGGACTCATAGCAGTCCTACAGATGGCTATGTGTCTCAACAGTTTTAAAGGGACAGGCCAGTTACAGCTCCTCTCTTCTACATCTGTGTGAATTAAAAAAACCCCTAACTTAGTAGAAGAAAGTGAAACAAAAATGAAGCCCTGAATATCTGCAAAAATATATTGAGAAGTGTAGGGGGAGGGGGGGACAGGGAATGCAGTGTTGTTTTTTACTATGTAATTTCTTTTTCTTTTGTATTATTTGTTCTTTGTTTACCTTCAGTAGTAAAACCAGACTGGTTTTCAGACCAACCCTGTTGTGGTTTTGGGTCCTTCCACAACTTTAGTGGGTACCACATGAAGAGGGTCTCATTTAATGTTCATATATAACCTGTAAGGTTTCTGCCTATTCCTGACATGTTTAGTAACCCAGAACAACAAATGCAACTAGAGGCTCATAAACTACTTACAGGGGGTAATACAATATCAGTTTCCAGCTTATCTGCAGTAGGTGTAGTATGAATGTTGTTACAAGCACTACAGCAACAGGCTTGCAAAAAAATAAACAAATAATCATCCCAAATGTCTAATTTCTCCTAAAAACTTATCTAAACTTGTCTAAAACTTATCCCATTTATATTAATGCAAAATTTCTGCTACTGCCAGATTTTGGGGGCTAAATTTGCAATGTCCCCACAGCTGAGCAGCTTTGAAAATACTGAGAGTACCATGTTAGTATGGTAGTAATACTGCTAGACATGTGCAAACCCTTGATTTAATTTTCTGTGGAATAGCTGGGGCTACAGAAAGCTAGCTGTGCAGCAGCAGCTGGGATTTGGCCTTCACAAGGCCAGTGTGTATGGGACAGCACACGCACTTGTCACTCCAAGGGCCATTCCACTCCACATTTCCCCAGGGGTTCCTTATCCTTATGAGCTGCACTTGCCGGCCCCGATAGCTCACCTGGGGAAAAACAAAATAAAGAAAATACCAAATGTCAATAGCTAGGGAGCAGGACTTCTCAGTCTGCAGAGGCTGGACCAGCTGGTGTTAACAGCTGGGCGAAAGGTGCAGACTGCTACAGGAGATGTGGGAGGGAAGGATGGATGGGAATTTGGATAATTCCAGTAGAATAACACCCCCTGTCACCTGAGGGTGGGGGGCACTCCGTTATCTTTTCCCCAGGTCTCTCCTTGCCCCACACTGCTGAACATACCTCACTGATGCCAGTCACAGAGTAAGCGTGGCCCTTTATAAGGCCAAAGGGGGTTTTGGCTTCTGACTCTGCAGCACTGCTGGTCTGAAAATGGGAAAAAAAGTGTGAATCTGAGTGAGACAGCAAGTGGTGCCACCTGGTCCCTTCCAAGCATCAGGTGGGAAGTCAGTGGCTAACCAGTACTATGAAAAGGGAACTTGTCTGTCTGCTCGATACAGTGATGGGGCAATGTGATGTCCTTTGAGGACAGAACAGGATTTATTTTTTTTTAAAAAAACATTGTCCACTTAGAGGGAAAATAATATAGTTTCAGACTGAAATACAACATCACAGGGGCAGAGAAGGTATCAACATCATCTACGTTTCTGGGATCTCAGTCTTAACTCCCATGCAAATGTAGTTCATGTCAGCTAAGGAGTGGGAAAAGGTGCTCTCAGACTGAGATCAAGTGTTGATATGGTCTCATTTCTTTTAAGAAGACACTGATGGAGCAATGATGGCAGTAAGGGGTCCCATCAGCCAGCTGAGTATCATACTCCCTCTATATTCAAGAAATATTTAATTAGTTTTTGCAAGCAGCAGAAGTTTATCAGGAGAGAAAGGGAAACTCAAACCAGAAAACAAAAACACTGAACCCCAAAGCTGAGGGCACAGTCTTGAGTAAAAGAGTTCATGGAAAAGCTTTGCTTTCAGACAAGCAAGCAATTGGTTTGAGACGAGAGGTCGCCCTCAGCCTGGCCAAATGTTCGATGAGGGGGGTCTTGAGCAGACCCCAGCCTGGGCACTTCCTTTGCCTTTGTTACAAGTGCCTGAAAGGGAAATTAAACATTTTGTGCTTGGTGGGAGTTTTCATTTGCTCTGAAGCCTTTTTCTGCAGCTGCTCATTCTGGTGGAGAAACCTGGCACACTTTTGATTCTGAACTGCCATTCCTGCTGAGCACAGTCACCAAGGAACAGCAGCAGGGCTTTCGCTCTTGCTGTTGAGCAGCTCAGGTGTTTTTCACCAGAAAGCCAAAGATGGCTCCTTTTACCCTGGGTCAGACACACTGGCAGAGCAGTTTAAGTAACCTATGCAGGTGCTCCCCACCAGCAACGTTTTGTCTGGGAAAGCTGAAGGTTTTAGTCTCTGGAGGGATAAACCTGACATACCTTAATCCCTAGCCCCTGTCTACAAATAAATGTGTTGATCCTGAAAACTGTCTTGAGTCCCCCAAGTCCCCACAGGTGTTGTTACAGAATTCAGGGCTGAAAAACAACAATTTTATAGTCTCTGGAACCAGTAAGTCCTCAAAAAGCTATGGCCATTTTTAATGCTAAGTGACCAAATAAGTCAGGAAATACAGCTCACTCACTGAGTGCTCATACTCATATCATTATTGCCTTAAATACAATGGCTGTCAACTGCTGAAAAGTGATGAATGTTTTTCTTTTCTTTTTAAGAACGGTATGAAGGACTACATTAATACTACGTATTTATCAGTTCATAGCTATTATTTGCAGAGTTAAGAGCATATCCATTTACTTGTTATTAATTTAATCAATCTTTAAAAGCAGCTTTTTTAAAATGCAGAAACCACAAAACTAAACTGAGAAATCCAGACCCCAGTTCTTACTTACGTCAATAGAGCAGCCCACCATTGAGCACCTTTTCAGAGCTTTCTCTAGGATTTCATAGAAGTTGTCAGGAGCCTTTTTGACCTCATACATTTCTCCTACACCCCCAGTGAAATCTTCCATGGCTTCTATTGTACTGCCTCCTTTCAGAGCCTCGTAGCTGCCATTCAGCCTGGAAAAGACATGCTGATGTGAGATGTGCTTTCAAAACTTTGAAGGCACCCATGCCTGAGAGCTTTCTCACATGGGTGTAAAATTGCAGCGACAGCACTGAAATGAAAAGAAGTAACCCAGAATGTACCCAGGATATATGGGAGGGCCATTGGGATTACTCTGCTTTCCTTGTTAATTGCATTTTTAATTCATTCATTTCTCCATATCCTTAAAGCCTGAGGCTTTTTTTTCTTTAGTGCCAGTTGTCAGGCTGGCAAGGACCGAGTATCACTGTCAGTGATTTGCTACCTGCCAAATAATTTAAAAATGATTTAAAAATACAGTTAGCCAAAACTATCAATTGAAGTCTCAAAGAAAAAATGGCAGGATTCAGGCTTTGATCCAACTCTGTTGCTATTAGCTAGGCTTGTATCTAATGATGTGCTGGAAGTCAGACCAGAGATAGATGTAACATCTTTAGATCAGGGCAGCAGCAAATGCAAAAAAACCCACCACCACCAAGAAAAAATACTCGATAACAGCCATTCACTCGAGTTGTGAATACTGTATGTACAAATAGCAAATTATGTATGCGCAGTGTGACTTACTTGGCATAGGCTTTCTCTAGTAAGGCACTCCAAAATTCATTGCGTTCAGCTGAGTGCAGGAAAACCAACCGGCCTTTGAAGGTGGGTAATCGGTCATCGATCACGACATCCAGCCACTCGTTGTGCTGCCAAAACTATTTAGAAAGATGGGGCGTGAATTTGCTGACAGCATGTCATTTCCTAGGCATAAGACTCTGGTGTCCCAGCACTTCTAATCCTAAATTAGTGACAATCATAGGCCAGATTAGAAGTCGTATGTAAATCGTCTGTTCCCACTATACAATGCTAGGCTGCTCCGAAGGAAGGGAAGAAGAAAAAGTCTTTTCTTATCTTAAGAAAGGCTAAGGTTTAAAGTGTAGAGCTGTACTGTAGCTCCTTGTCTGGATAACATCTCTCATATATCCACACAAGTAGTCACCACATGATTCAAGACACCTTTAAGATACACACATTCAGATCCTAGTCCGACTCCTTTAAGGCTTTATATCCTAAGTGAGGCTTGTGTGCCCAGGAAAATTAGAAATTAGTTATAAATCCATATATCTCTTCACAGAGCAGAAGTGGCTATGTGCATGCCTGTGGAAGGCTGACATAACCCTCTAGGTTGCTTCTCAAAACAGAAACAACAGTGTAAACTCAGTAATCCCTGTTTTTTCAACGTCTCCTCTGCAAGGACTGGCAACCCCACTGAAAAATAGTCCGTGACATGTAATGACAGAAATATGCTCATGCTGTTCCAGAAGTTTATCTTACCTGGAAGTGAAATATTCCAGCATAATCTGGCCCAAAATCTTGATCCAGCGGCACCACTCTTGCTAGTGTTTTTTCATTCAGCGTGAGAGAAGCTATGGCTGCCAATAGCCAGCAGTCACCTGTGAATTGAGAAGGCGGAAAAAATCCCTCATTTTCTTTTCTTCGGGAGGAGAAGGTGGTGGTGTAGGGGGCAGAGGAGTTGTTATGGCAGTTAGCTGCCACCCGTTTTGAAATCCAAGGCAGCTCCTGTGCCCCCAGGAAGCATGTCCCTTTCCTGGCCAGAGCAGACTGTGCTGCAGTTTGGAGGTACTGGTAGACAAAAGGCTCCCTTGGGCTCACAGTACCTTCAAGTGAAGATCCTGCCCTGATCTTGAATCCCACGGCACCAGGATGGTCCCTGGCACAGGTGGGAGGATGCTACCAAAGAAGTGAGGGCTGGCGGTACGTCCAGCTTCACTGCTCCCACCAGTTCAGGAGGGACAACATCCCCTCGTATGAGGATATTCCTGCTGCTCCTCACAGGGTATGGGCATTAATGCATCCACCCGGGGGAATCACTCACCAAGATCCCCTTGGCAAATGTCAGTTCTTGTGGCTCCTCCAAGGATAAACTTGGGGTCTTTGACAATGTCCTGCGAGAGTAGGAGACATGCAGAAATGGTTTAGAATGTGCCAGAAAAATACCACCATCACTCTGAGCCCAGACTTGCAGCACAGTGTGTGCTACATTAGCTATATTATCCTGCAACAGAGTAGCCACCACAAAAACACTAGGTGGGGAATCCTTGCTAATTAATTACGGTTGTAGAGCAATTATAAAATCAACTCTACTCATTTTTTTTTTAATTAGTTAGCTGTTAATGAAAGGCTGGCATTCTTTATTCATCTGTAGGCAATTGTTAAAATATCATGACACAACCTGGTCCAAAATCTCAATGTTAGATTACAACCCTGGTTAATTCTTTTTTATTATTTTTGTTTGTTTGTTTTCCTGAAATTATTAGAAAAACTAAAATTGGCAATTTACCTTTAAATGCATTATTAAGCCTTTTATTTACCTGTACCATAATACTTGCAGCATATCATGTCTGACAATCATAGGACCATTTCCTCCTCAAATAAGCAAACAACAAAGGTAGACTCCAGCCTTGTTTGTTTTACAGTTAATTTCTAAGAGGAGGTAACAGTACCCACCCTTGTGTTCTCAGAGGCCGGAGGGACTGGTGCTCGTGGTGGCATTAAAACAATCCTCAAGCATCCATTTGCATGTTTTAGTTCAATTACTAACACCACAGCTGGATAGAAAAATTACAGTGGTAAGCCAACAAATGTGGCAGGAATTCCTCTCTCTTTTCTCCCCTTTCCTGTGAACTGTAGATTGAATTTAACTGTTTGAACTGAATAGAAAAAGGAGGAGGAGGGTATCTAATATATCACTAGAGGTATACGCCTGTAGTTGATCAGCCTGACCTGGTAGTTATTGCAGGTCCTATGGCATGAAGCAGACCCTTCTGCCTAAGCAGTAGAAACTTGGAAAAAATTTTAAAAAACCCCAAACCTAAAGTGGGGTGGAGAGGGAAATAGAATAACACATTTAGTCATTTAACCCCTGCATTTGCTTAGAAGGAAACAGAGTTGCTTTTGGTTCATATCACCGCATTTTGTGAGGCCATCAGGGAAGGATATTGATAGTGGTGGCTGGCTTCTTGCACTTACTGCTGAAGCATCTGCTGCTGGCCACTGCTGGAGCCAGGACACTCTCTCTAAAGAACCAGCTCTGCTCCTGCAACGCTCACCCTGCAGAGGCAATAATCAGGAGGAAGCTGGTTTGCCTATTTTTTGTTTGCCTTTGCTGGGGAGGAGGCAGTGGCCACGTTGTGCCTTAGCCACAGGTGCCCTGGGGAGGAGGTACTGCAGCACTGTGTGCCCCCGGTTCGTGGAGCAAAGGGAAATCAAACAGCAGCTCCTCCTGCTTGTTAAATACACTCAACAGCAGCTCCTCCTGCTTGTTAAATACACTCAGTCTTGTAGGGACTGGACGTGAACAATAAAAAACACAGATCATTGCCTTTAGACATTAATATAACAACAGCTGATAAAGTAGCTGATCTTTAATAATATGCCTTTTTTTAGAACCATTGCTCCTGGGAAACAGAGTTCTTGTGGCAAGGACTGTATTTAGCTGTTTCCAAGAAACTGTGTGTTAGCAAGGGACAAGATAAAAAAACCTTTCCACTGATGTGGGCCTGAACATTAGATTCATGGCTCATTGCTTATTGCACAGCTCTACAACTGACATATGGAAAAACATCTTCAATCTCCTATGTGTAAAGAAAACAAATAATAATTTAAAAAAAATCAATGAAAAGGATTGAAAGGATTTTGAGTGGACCTGTGCCATATTCCCTGCTACACGTAAGAAAACTGTTCTGCAGTTTTTAAGTGGATGTTAGAAAAATATTAATTTTAAAGGAATTTTCAGACTGGATGGTATGATAATGTGTATCAGGGCTTTCATCATATTAAAAGACAAACCCCAGAGGTGGGTCTTGCATACACACACAGCATTCAGTAATTCAAGGATTTGCCTGCACAAGGATATTACTTAGAATTAAGGATGTGCAGCCCTCAGAGAGATGATTCTTCTGATGCTACATCAAAGCTGTGTTTCTTTAGTCTCAAAAGAAAACAAATTGCTTCCCCTGTGCCTCTCATATTGGTAGAGGGGGTACGTGGAGACCTAAGGCAAGCTGAGGCTGTTCAGATGGCCTCATTCCTGTGATTACATTTCTCTGTCTGGTTCCAGCATACAGTACCTGTCATACCAGTTGCCAGTGGTTGTTCATATTAAGAGAATTTCCTTCTTACCTCCTTCTGTAGACCATAGACTCATTTGGCATTGGTAAAACACATTTGTCTTTCCTCTTTTTTTCTTTTTTTCTTTCATTCTTCAACTTATATGTCTAACTTTCCCAGATACTGAGTTGTTAAATTTATCCCAGGAGCTGAATTTAGATATAAATTAAGAAGGGAAGGCAAAAGGGGAAATACAATGACAAAAGGGTCTTCAGATTATTCTAAAATTTTAATAAGGTACAGTTCCAAAGGTTTAATTTGTAATGAAAGGAATGGCTAGACAAAATCACTAAATATCTTTTTTGAATCTTAGAGCACTTAAGATTTATGTAGGAAGAGCTACTCATCTGGTGTGGAACCATGTAGCTCACGTTGCAGTGGGAAATTTACAGATTGGGGCTAGCTGAGGGTCTCATTCACACTGCATGCAAACGTGTATACATGCAGGTATATGCATGTCAAAATAACGAGAAAGCCTTCTCTGCTCTCATGAATAAAGGTAAAACTCTAACAGAGTGTAAATCTGAAGACTAATATTATTTGGCCCCGCATGTATTGTGCTACACTACATCCAAGCTATTGTAAAATAGAGACGGTAAAAGCCAGTCACCGTGAAAAGCGCTTTGAACACAGGTACCCTACACAGAGGCTGTGCTCTTGGGCTCGCCCTCTCTGGCACCACGACTTTGCCAGCTGAGCCACAGCAGCTAACCCGGCACACACTCCAGGCCTGTATCCCACTTGCAAAGTAAAATGTTCACTTCTTGAAATGGTGTTACAGTGCCTCTGTTTTGCCGCTGTTCCTGACGGGTGACAGAGATGAAACTGATTTAGCTTAAGTGCTGAGGAGCCAGAGAAAAGCAT
Source organism: Falco punctatus (assembly GCF_963210335.1). Classification (NCBI taxonomy): domain Eukaryota; kingdom Metazoa; phylum Chordata; class Aves; order Falconiformes; family Falconidae; genus Falco; species Falco punctatus. Next base: position 80,002,508 of record NC_137584.1, read on the forward strand.
AACTAAACCCCTGTCCTTACACACCCTCTCAGCCTCCCCTGAGCTTTATTTCTCATTCTGCAGCTCACAATAGTTCACCTTCTTGCATGGTGGGAACTGGAGTGTAAAGAAAAGCAGATACTATTTCAGGTAACTTACTCATCCTGGAAATGCTTCCAGTTCAGTGTACAAAGTTCCTGAAGAAGACTGTGGCAACTATGACAGACAGAACTGCTCTCCGCTGTCCCTGGGTACCACACACAAGCTCTCAGCTGCTCCTGGTCACATTTTGCCATGAAGTTTAACTATTGTGAAGCCCCAGATGGAAAACAAGACAAATTAGCACCTAATGGCTGCCAAAGGAAAACCATTCTTTCTGATTTAGTGTCACAGGCACTTGCATTTTTCATGCCCCACCACACCAAAAGCATCTCAGCCCCAGTGCTCCATGCTGTGCTGGGGGGCAGCCCCACAGCCCACCCGGCTTTTGGGGCATGGGTAGGCAAGGCAGGCAACGCTGCCTATGGGGGCTGCACATACCATGTGTAGGGATCTCTTATTTTTTCATAGCTGAAACTTGTCCAAGAGTAGTAGATTTAATTCTGCTCTGTAGTGGCACTATGTTAATTATCAGATGCTGAGGCATTTGAATGCCTATCAATGTGGATTAAGTTAAGCCAAAAGCTTATTTTGTTCTTTTTCTTCCTTGGTATCAGTGTCACCAAAGGAAAGTGCTCTACTAAGGGAGAAGCTTTCAGACGATGAAGAAAAAGAGAATAAACATCAGTCACTGGCAAAGAAATAAATGTAGACACAAATTTTCTTTGGCTAGTAGTTAGAGAGTTAAGTGAGGAGAAGGAACCTGGAGCGATGGTGGGTTTGTGATCTGAGAGCATGTGACTAGTGAAGCTTCAGGCTCTTGCTGTGTTATTAATGATTGTTATGCAAGATGCATTAAGAGATACTCATCAAGCCCTTGGCTACTGCTGAATAGCTCAATAACCATGGCATGTATTTGTAATCTCTCAGTGTTTCACCATGGAATCAAGCAAGTATAAGAGTCTCAGACTCTAAAAGTTAAAAGGTTTGATTTTTTTGAAGTTTAACCTTAATTATTGATTTCCTACATTCAACAACACTTGACTCTTACATAGCTAGAACATCATCGTAATGCATTTGATCCTTAATTCCTCGCATGTCCTCTTACTTTCATCTTAGCGTTGCTTTTGTTTGGCAATAACATAACAGAGAAGGCTGATTACAGGTTGTTTATGCATGTACATAAATACATATGCATGAAGTGTGCCTATACAACAAGCTACATCCGAAAAATGGGGTGAAGCCTTCCAACCCTTTTTGTCCCACAGCTTGAGCTCTTTGTGGGTGGTGGGAAGGGTCTCCTCCTGCGCTTGGTCTCTGTCTCCGTGAACACGCCATGCGTTTGATGTGATCCCAAAGCGCAGCGGCACTGGCTTTTGGTAGGATGGAAGGAGAGAATGCAGCGGCATACTCACCCCGGGCCTTTTCCAGATGAAGGGGACAGGTGTCCTTTCGCTGAAGAAGAGAGAGGAGTTGCAGGCGGGGAAGTCGGGGTCCTCAAAGAGGACGCCCCTGTGCAGGCACTCCTGCTTCAGCTCCTCGTAGGTCTTCCCCGAGCTGTGGGTGGTGCGTGCAGCCCCGGGCAGCGCCGGCGGCCTCGGCTTCGAGTCCTGGTACACGTAGGGCATGGCTCCCTCACACCTGCCAGAGACACAACCCGGGAGCCGAGGCTCAGCAGGCATGGGGGCAGAAGAAGGTGGGAACAGGAAGGAAAAGAGGAGGGAGCAAAAATACCTGTAGTGCCTTGCAAAGGAAAAGGGGGAGGAAAGGAGCGTGCTGCAGGGGATCCGGCAATGTCCTCCAACCCTCCTCTGTCGCGCCTCCTTGAAACACAGTGTGAGACTGACCTCCCGCTGCTCCAACAGCAGCCGAGGCAAACGCCCTGAAAGCAAACAGGGCAGGAAAGCGGCCGCCCCGGCCAGGCGGGGAGCGGCCCGCTGGTGCCCTGTCCCCCCTGGGGCCGAGCCACTGTGCCCGCCCGGCGGGGAAGGGCGTGCGTGGGGCCTGGCACCGCTCCCCAGCGGCCACGGGCTGGGCGGGAGGTAGCCACTGGGCCAGGGATGACTTCGAGCTATGCAACACCCAGCCAGAGCCCTTCAATTGTGCGGCGAGCCCTGGGAGAAAAACCAGAGCCACGTGGCGGGCTGTAGCCGCTGGGCCAGTTTGCCTGTTTCTCACAGGCGGGACAGCAGCCTGGCACTACTGGCGGCAGGGCCACCATGGCGGGCAGGTGTTGTTCCCGCTGGATGATGTGCAGTAGGGACAGCAGGGCCGAGAGGTAGCCGTGGCCAGCACTGCTCTGCCAGCTGGGGTCCGGCCGCAGGGCAAGGGCTGGGGGTGCGCAGGAGCTGGGGGGTGGCTCGTTGTGGGGCTCAGAGCAGGACGTGTGCCGAGTACCAGGGCAAAACCGGGGCAAGTGTCAGAAAATGTTACCCCGGGGAGGGATTTTAATAGACCACGCACTGAAGGAGTTCTGTGTGCATTGTAACATGCGATTTTAAAAATAAATATGTGTCTACTTGTGGCTGTAAGCACACACGTAAGTACATGTGTACTTTTTCTTCCACTACCCGGCTTTTACCTCCGGCATCGTACCTCACACTGGACAGTAAAACACTGGAGAGGGTGCCAGTCAATGTGCCGTGGATGCTATGAAGGAATAGTGGCAAGGCCTAGCCAGGTGGGCATGGATATTTTCCTTGGAAAGGGAAGAGATGCCACCCTCTTGTAACAAATTACAGTTCCTGTAATACAAAACACAGACCCCGAGTACAAACAGCACTCGGCCCCCCTTGGCTTTAATTGGCCCTTTGGTGAACCAGTCGAGCTTGCTGCCAGGAGGTGATTTATGGAGAGCAATTAGGTGAAACAGATTTAGTTCCTTTCTGTTCTGCTATTTTTCACAGCAGTGCTGTAAGGAAAGCTTTCTTTTCCAGAGCATATATTCCCATGTTTATACCCCATAATTGCATCCATTGTTGATGCCTGCAGGCTCCCTGCCGAGACCGAGTTCCCATTGTCCAAATGTATGGATGCTGTCCAAACACACGAGACGAGGCAGGCCTGGTGCTCCAAACATGGCTTTCGTTTGTCCAAACGTTAGGTCTGCAGAATAGATTCCAAGCTATTCACCTCAGCTTTTTCTACAGTCAGTGCAGAAGATCCACCTTCAGAAAGTGATTTACTGTGTACTCCTCTGTTGGGGTCTGCAGCAGGTCTGCAGGTGAGTTAGCTGACTTTGAAGACTTAGTCGTGTACCTTTAATACAGCCACAAAAATGTCAAGCATGTAAACAGGATGTGAAAACCCGAAACTTAAAACTGCAGCATGCGGCAACATACAGCAACAGCAAACAGCAAGCAAGAAGAAGACAAAGCCTATCAGCATCTGACACGTACTATCTAAGATATATAAGCAATATGTAAAAACAATAAAGTGCCATTTTGGCCCTTTTGCCTGAATCCAGCCATGCTGATATAGTGTTTTTGAGTCCATCTCTACTTGTGTCCACCACACTCCACCATAAAATCCTGCTGGAGATGACTGTGTCTTTCGTTTGCCTGTAGACAGACCCTCATGCCCTACCTTAGGGTAGGTGCCCAGCTATTAAGTGTGTATAGTCAAGTGAAAGAGATCCCAGCCAAGGGGCTAAGGCAAGTGAAAGGCATCTCAGTGCCAACACAAGCCCAGGGATGTGATGTATCAAACATCCCACATTCAGCCAGTGGCAAAACCAGGAACTTTATCCAGAACACCTCTGTGCGGGCCAAGGCATGTCCTCGTATGCCAGACTAACGTGCTGACTGGGGAAGGAGGTGTTCAGCATCCTAGACATGCAGGCTCCACACCTGTTACAGCCCAAGGAGAGTAACCGTATATCGCTTCGGGGAATTTCTGCTTTTCAGAGTTCAGTTGCATACAAAAATGTGTGGGCTGAGCTCTATGGGTGCTCATCCTGCTGCAGGAGAATTAATGTGGTTTCTCTCCCGTGTGAGCGCTCTGGTGTGTGATGCTTTCATGCTGCAATCTTTCTCCCAGAGGGCAGGGACAGCCTTTCCCTCTCCTCGCCCTGCTGCTTCATGTCATGACACTGCAGGGAAACTTCACACCCCTGAGAGCTCAGCCGCGGTGTCAAGACACAGAAAGTGCTCAGGAGAGATGGTGCTTGGGGAGAGCAGGTGGAAAAAAAGGAATGAGCAGAAAACACTAATAAAATGTCTCAGTTCTCATTAAAATATAACACTTTGCCAGTCACACGTTAAGAATTGCGGGCTCATCGCTGAAGCTTTCTGGTCTGGAAGGGCAGAAATATACAAATGTATGTAAGACTTCTTACGTACTTACCCCATGCGAGTGTTTTACAAGGAAAGGGACTTCAAGAAGTTTTGCTCTTTTACCATGAAATTGCCTTTTGAAAGCAGTGAGAAGTGCATTTCTCCCCTAAGATGACTCTTGTTATTGCTGCCACTTGGTGCTCTCTGCAGATTCTCGGGGACTGTTACGGGTGGGAGGAAAGTGAAACACAGGTCCTGTGATAGATACTCTTATAGTCAGACACCAGGTCTGTGGTGCAACTAGCTCAGGAGAGTTGTGAGCAGGATTTGTACCACTGACCTAGAACAGCTTTTCTCCTTAGACGTGCTGGTCAACTGAGTAAAAGCAGGACAGATTTTAACACTCCCCGGAACAGTAGGTGAACATGGACGATAAAAGGCTGTGACACCAGGCGGTGTACATTTTCATTTGGCACGCTGTTACAGCAGGCATATTGTGACATTAAAGCAATACAAGACAGCCCTGAGTAATAAAGCCCTTCCTTCACGATTACACTGTCTCATGGACAGCAGGTTTCCAGCCCACGGGCCCTCTCCCAGCAGGGGTGATAGTCCAGGTCTGTCCTTGGTCTGCAAATTAAGTGCCTGCCAGCATGTGAAGGCACCCTGACTGAGACAGATGCCAGACTGAATGCAATTAATTCCCAAGAGGCCACCTCTGGACATCATTAGGCTCCTGCGGTCTGCAGACATCTCTCTACGAGCCACATCACCAGGCAAGATTTCAAGGTGACAGCATAGCAGCACAAGTGACACACAGGCTGGCAACATATGTTAAAGCTGAACACTGTTTTCTTCCAGGCACCATAATTAAATGCCTGTGTCTGAAACACCAGGATTTGTATCTGTTACCTTCAGCCATGGCTCCAAAGCACAGAGAGAGCGTGAACACCAGTCCAATTCCAGCTGCCCACAGGCATCACCCTCCTGCCTAGCCACACTGCTCATCCCACACCATCCGCAGAGGGGGATGGGTACATGCTGCACTGAAGCAGTGACTCTGACGGAGGGTGAACATCCTCTGCCAAGAGCATGGGTGATAGGAACAGGAGTGGAGTCATTTCTGCCTGCTGTCAGGTCAGACTTCCTTGGATCTTCTTGTTTTCAGCAGGAAGGCAGAAAGTCCAATTTGGGGTTTTTTCTGTTTGTCTGTTTTATTGTTTTTTGTTTGTTTGTTTGTTTGGGTTTTTTTTGTGTGTGTGTGGTTTAAGCTGCTTAACCTGCTTTTTATCTAAGAGAGACTTATTCTTTCTCTCAGTAGTTATAGTTGATGAAGTAGAAGATGACATATAGGGGACCCAAAAGGCCTGATGTAGGAAACTATGATTTCCACTTCTCCTTGGCCTCCTTACTACAGCTTTGACTTCCACCCCATGCTGTTCCACATCTAGCATGTGTTTTTCTGAGTCACGCTTATGTAAGTCCTTCCCTATTAACATCAGGTGGACCCTGGTCATTCAGGATTTAAAGCTGGTTATTCAAATGACAGACACCTGATTAAGTCTTTCATAACCTTGTTGTCATTAAACCTCATGCCCTGTCATCAGTTTAACATTGGAGGGTTTATCCATAGCCTTTGACCTGACTGATCCCACGTTCTCTAGTGTTTGTTGCCTGCTGGCTAAGCCCCTTCAGTGTCATCTGACCTTCTCTAAGGGGCTGGTTTAGGCTAGGTTACTTCATTTTGTGTTCTTTCTCCAGGGGTTTGAGAGACATGACTGGTTTTGTCTTGGTCCCTTTACAGCTCTCCTTATATTTGCAAAGATATAAAGGTAGGTGTTGTTATATGGACTGAGGTACCGTCTGTGAAGCTCTGCAGCACTCCTTCCTTCCTTTCTCCTCTGAATTTGTATGGAGTTATATAAACCATCTTTGTTCTGCCTCTGAGATTAGTCTAATTTCATACTGCTTGGCGCCCTCTGAACCTTGCATTGATTTGAATCCAAACGCCACAGCCAGGGTCACATGAAACCAGGCTGTTTCTTACACTTTCCATTACTTAGGCTCAATGCAGTGCATGGACTCTTGCCCGGCGGCTTGCAGCCTGGCAGGCGTCGCACATGCTCCTGCATGCATCTTTGCTAACTGGGGACATGTTATATTGCTTTAGCAACTGCTGAGGCCAGATGAAATTGAGCCCATCTTGGGGCTGTTTTTTTTAAGAATTTTTCCTTTGGCTTTCAGGCTTCCAGCAATAAGGTAATACATATGCTTTCTCTGGCATTGCCAGGGCTCCCTACAGAGGGGCTGGAGCATTCTTCTCTCCTTCATTTCCAGAGGCAGAAGTGATGTGGAGGGAAGGGATGGGGGAAAGGCCATGTAGGGCTTTAGGGATTGTAAAGGGACTGCAATCCAGGCCTGAGGACTGGACAGCCCTACAAAATGTTGTGGAGAGCCTAATGAAAAATGCTGGAGAGCAATGAGAAAAAGGGCACCAGAAATCAAGGGAAGGGGTTTTAAGAACTGCCCTTTGAAAATCCTGCCCTGAGTTGATTAAAGAAAAAAAAATATCTTAGAGGAATTGCAAAATATCAAAATCTCATTCAAAGGAGGATCCTAAAATTACAGTGAATGTTCATTATCATTTTGCATAGTGGTGAGAGGCCAGGGGGCACAGCCTGGCTGATTTCACTGTCGTGCATAATGGCAAAAGGTCCTTCTCCTAAAGAAGCATCAATCCCAATTGTGGTTTTAGGACTAAGCTGTGCTCACACCACCTACAGCTTCACCATCACTGCCCACTGCCGTGCCTGGTTATGAAATGCGGACCTGGGGGAGACATCCTGCAAAACCGAGGGGAGGTGGATGCTGAGCTGTTGCCCTGACTGAGGGTGACCCCGTGGGGCAGCTTCCCCACCGTAGCCCACCTTGCCCAGGTTACCCTGATGCTTACAGCACCCAGGGCTGGGAGGCAGCTCTGCTCTGCCTGTCCTCTTTCTGCTCAGCATCCTTGATGGGCTACCCAGAAAGAAGTATGAAACACATCTTCATATGTGCTGTGGTAAGTAATGACAGCATTATCTGTGCTGGCAGCTGAAATATCATTGTTAGACAGCCATCTAAGTGATTTACCCAGCCAAACAGGCATGGCTTTCTGAGTTGTTGTTCCAGGCTTTTGTCAGAGCTAAGCACGCACTGCTGCATCAATACATTACTTTGGAGGAGTGGCCGTTTCACAAACAAAAGGCGGCTTTTAAGATTATTTTTATTCTTTAGACTGTGAAACACCGAGTGGCAGCGTGGGAGAGGAGCCAAGCTGCAGCATGCCTTCAACCCCCTAAGCCAGAGGCAATCCCTATGGGAGTTCAGCTTTTCCTGAGAGAATAGCTGTAAGAGCACCCACTGATCCTTTTTTGGGGAAGCTTATAGTTTTCAGAGGCATTTGTCAGGGTCTGCTTCAGCATCCTGATCAGGAGGCAATCTTAATTCTTTTCTTACTAGGAATATCCTGGGCTGAATTTACCGTCCCTCGGCTTTATCCCTTAAACAGTAAACTAAAATATTACTGCATGTTTTTACAGTTAACATTGAAAAGGTGGAAAAAGAAAGCAAAGTAAAAATGAAATGAACCCAAAATTGCAGTGAACATGTAAGCTTTTGCTTAAAAATCATCCAGTAAAAACGAAAGAGCAGGAAATTCTGATCTGCAAGAAGACTGATTTTTGCCACTTATGGAACCCTAGAAACTTCAATTACAAGCTCCTCCATTATTTCTTGTAAAAAACCACCACTGGGTACAAATTTAACTTTTCCCTCCTCTTGCTGTCAGAATTATGGGTTTAACAACGTGCAGTAAGGTAGTCACATTTCCCAACGTTACTGGCACCGCAGCGGTGAGTGCGGGTGCGCAGCCAGCCCCCCCGCGCCGGGAGCAGCGATGCGGTGGCGCTCCGCACGGAGGCAGCTTCGGCTAAGGAGAGAGGGATCTGCCACCATCCCCGCAGCTCCGCAACCGGCTGGATTAGTGCCTGCCTTCACCCGGTTGACCTTCTTTTGCAAAATTTCAACCTGTGAATAGCTGCACGTCGGTGCCGGCGTGGGAAGTTAATTCCCACTTCTGCTTGCCATGGCGGGAGCTGCTCCTGAAGGAGGTGATGGGTCTGCACAGCAGTCTCGAAGAGAGAGATCCTGTGAGGCTCTAGAAACCTGGGCAGCCTTAACATAGTGCTGCCTGGCTCGATCTGTCTCTGCTTTCTCCCTTGCCACCTTTCTACCAGGATCTGAAAATGGGAGGGAGTCCAATGTGGCCAACAATTTTGCTACCGTCAGTTGTGCACCCCTCAAATTAAAGCAAAACTGAAAGCCATACCCTTCTCTCAGCTCACAAATGAATCTGTTCTTTTCCATATATAGATTGTATTTGGAGCAGTGAAAATTGCTGCTCCCTGCCCAAGAGGCTGGCTGTGTGGGAGCTGCCTTTCAGTGGCTACAACTCCAGAAAATGGAGGAGTCCCCTAATGCCCGCAGTGGGGCAGAAGCCAGTCTGTTTCTCACTAATGAACTGCACAAACTGTATGTGATTAAAACCACTCCTCGAGTGAGGCAGAAGACCACCACAGACAGTGTTCTCAGAAGAACACTGAGTAGCAGCCAAAATAGTGGAGCCCTGCTGCTTGCCCACCCAGGGCAAGAAGCTGCGGGCGGAGGAGCAGGAGGAGGGGTGGAGGTGGCCTGAGGGAGGCTGGGGAGATGAAGGAGAACCTGAGTTTGCACAGGGAATAGGGTTATCCCAGTTTCCAAAGGTCTTTCTATGGCTATGCTTTGAATTTCCAGGCTGGGAGACAACAACTATTATGCATGGTGCCCTGGGGACAGTTCAGGTCAGGACCAAAAGGTGCAATGAGATTTTCAAGGTCTCAGTAGTGCCAGCAAGGATTAGCCTTCCAAGGTCTCAGAAGATCCCCAGGAAGTAAATCGTCGTTGAACTTTATGCAGCAACCTTGCAATACTGAGAGGAGCGGGATGTTTGGTGGTGGAACCTTTTGGAGCTGAATATTGTGACACCTCCTAGACAGTGGTCACCTGGCTGCTTCCCTTGCTTATCTTGGGGAACAGCTAGAAGGCTTCAGTGGCTGACCCAGCTGGGAAATGTTAGGACAAGGCAAAATCTCTCCCTGACACAAGGGCATCTGTCAGGAGAGTAATCAGAAAAAGTGTTTCAATTCTGATGACAAAGCTGGCCTCAGCTCTTTGACAAAGCATCTCTCTGTGCAGGCACTGCCATCCCTGCCCCTCTGCCTTGCAGCTCTCACCCAAGGGACGAAGGCACAGCGTGATCAAATAGGTGACACGCTGGGCTGGGAGTCAAGAAACCTGGCTGCTTGTGCTTGAGATGTTGCCAACCCGCTGCGTGACTGAAGGTGAATCCTGTCACCTCTTCGTGTCCGCTTTCCCTCTTGGGACAGAGGCTCACCCTGTCCTGACTGCTTCAGTCCAGGATTGTCTCTTTGCTTCTCACAGGCACAGCACCTGCCACAGGGAAGGACACAAAATCAATTATAGATCGCCAATGTAACTGTTAGCGACTGCAAAGTATTTTGAGATCCTCAGGGTAGGAAATTCTGCATGGGCAGGCTGTGCATAGATCATTCTGAAAATGCTATTAAAAAGTGTGTCTTCCACCGGGAGAGGGAAAAAATAGGGTTACAAAAATTCAAAGCAAACTCTACACTCAGGTCCTACAAACAGAAGCCATAACAAACCGAATGCAATTATAAGCTGGAACAACGCGTGCTAGTGTTACTGTAAGTTCATTTGGGTATTAAATAACTCAAAGAGCTCCACAGATAGGGGGTGATCAGAGCACAGACCTCCCTCAAGGGGACAGAAAGAGATGCAAAGATGGTGATCCTCCTTCCTCCACCATGGAGGGTTTGCAGCACGGCCAGGGCAGTGGCTGCCAGGGCAGCTGGCACAGCCAGGACACGTCTCCTCCTGTGAGGAGGCAGCGCCATGCCACGCGTGTCCTTTCGGGGTGGCCCCAGCTACCTGAGTCAGCTCTCCAGCTGCCCACTCACCATCATACATTTGGGCATCATCCAAGCTGGCACGATGCGTCCCTCCACCCCAGCACAGGGGTAGAACACCTAGTCCTTGGGGTTTGTAGCAGCTGTGTTACCAATTTTTCCATTGCTCCTTGCTGTGAGAACGCGTGGCAGAAGCAGGATAATCTCTCTCTTTCATCATCTGTACTTTGAATGCTATTATTGAAAAGCATTTTTGCAATCCTCTTTACACAAAAAATTGGGCAAGCTGAGTACATCCCCCACGCTCACCAGCTGCCTTCACAGAAAAATGGTTCCAGCCAACAAGGGCAGAGGTCAGGTGTACAGAGAAAACATCGGAAAAATCACATGCAAACCTATTCCTTGTCAAAGTTTTATTAAAACAGTTTAAAAAAATTGCTTTACACAGCCTTTCTCCACCAGGGAGAGCAAAAATAAACAAATAAAATCAGGTCCATGGCAGCTTGGCACAGCTCTCACAGAACGGGGGGAAAATTGGTTTGCTGATGTATAGAAACCTGCCTGACCCATCATCAGAGCCGTACTCCTTTTCCCCTGCTTATTTACTCTGGAAAAAGTTGCCAAGTACTTTGTGTGCAGCTGAAGTGAGAATGGAGCCCAAAGGTCCAGCAGGAGACAAGAGACACATTTCAGACCCCAGTGCAGTTAGTACACATACCGTGATTAAGAGAAACAAAACTTGAAAAGTAGCTAACTTACGTTAAGAGCCTACCTACGGTTTTTGAAAATTGTTCATATCTTCTAGGGCTTATGTTGATTCTGGAGAGATAGCAGCAGGTTCCTGAATGCACTGTGCGCAGGAGCACAGCCCAGCAACACCAAGGCTTAGGGTCAGGTTGGCTGGGTGTGCAGTTTCCCTGGCAGAGCTCTGCTGAAAGAGTATTTCCAGTCTGTGCTGCAGAATGAGCCAGCATAAGCTGGCCTCGGCTCAGACGTCTCTATTTCCATCGCAAGTTGAAGACAAGCCCTTGGAGGGGAGCGCGAGAGCTGTTCTATGGATCAAGCTGAAATCCATTCCAGCCAGCTGTCTGGGGATTTCCCGAGTTAGCAGTCGCACCTGGGCCATCACGTTCTGCATCCTCCGGTGCCCACACCCTCTGTGATTTCATTTAATCTCTTTTTGTACCAGCTAAGACTCCACAGCATCCTATGGTAATGCCTCCTGCACCTTACGTATGCGAAAGGGACCTTCCTTTCATTTACATTTGCTGCCTGATGCTTTTATTGGGAACGTGCTGATTGTGGCATCGTTACTAAACAATGATTCAGGACTTGCTGTTTGCCTTCATCACTTGCCATTTATACTCCCTGCACCAGTGGTTACTCTTCCAAACTGAAGCTTCTTGGTGTCTGTAGGCACTTGACTGCTCTACAAATTTTTTTCCTGGGTGTCTCACAAATGGTGGTCCTTCCACTGTCATGACTGGCTGCCACACCTGGGGCAACCACCGCACCCACTGATGAAGTGATATTCCCTATTTTCCTTTTGTTGGATCCTTCTGCACGAGCATCCTCATTTTCCTTTCTTTCCTGTCCTTTTCCCAGTGTCTGTTTGCCCTCTCCGTTGATGCCTTGTCCAGACCCTGCACTGCCTTCCCTTACCCAAGCAGAAGAGGGAGGGAACGTTATGGATGTTGATGGGATGGAGATGTCTACAATTACCAACATCAACCCACAGGCTGTATAAACAATCTGTTTGTGGCCTACTTCTCACTCAAGGCACTTTTAGTCTTAAAAAAAGAAACCCTCAGATTTAGTAATGAATGCTGTATGACCATGCACGTGCTGTTATGTCTGAGTTAGCCATATGTTAATTCATAATCTATATAGGTCAGATATACCAACCCAACCCAGGAAAAGTCCATGGAAAAGTCTGTGGTCTGAGGTTGTAAACAGGGTGATTTATTATCCCTCCTCCACAACTCCCACCATAACCTCATGGGGAGACAAGAACATCATCACAGGAGTACATATGGTTGTTTTGAGTTCAGATCTCAGGGCAAAATTTGGGAAAGCTGGAAAACAAACTGAACAGAAGAGAAAAAAATATTTACTATTGTCTCTGCACAAAGTGCTGACTTTTATACAGCTTTTCCCAGAACAATCTGGATCAATGAAAACACTCTTTGACAGAGTGGAGACATGATGTTCTTCAGTGAAAGAATAGCCGCCTGGCTGGTCAATCGCAATTCTAGCTCAGACAATATCATTTTCAAATTCTACAGCTAATTACACGCTGCTGGCTGTAGGGTCAGTGTTCCTGTGCCAGGGTTAAAATGCCTAAAGCCTATATGACAGTATTTACACGGAGAAGGGCCAGCAGCACCGTCACCAAGGCATTCTGACATTCCCGTGGGGCAGAGGAGCGCTTCCCCATCGGCACTGCAGAAGAGCAAGGCTGCCCAAGAGATCCACCCCTCTTTGCTCCCTCTCAGCAGCCACCATGAATAACAAGCAGGAAAAACAGAGGCAGGTTTTGAAGAGAAATGAGGGCAGCAGAGGGGAGGAGGGAGGGCCGGCCCCGCTTATGCAAGGACGGGTATAAAAGGGGGAGCCAAGCGCCTCTGCAAGGTAGGGAAGCTTGGGGCCAGAGGAGAGCGCGGACCTCTTCGCTGAAGAGCAGGTTTGAGAGGTCTGTGGCTCTTTGTACCTTTACTGCCAGTGTCGCAGGGAGGCATTTGTTAGCAAAAGCGTGTGGGCCCTGGGCTTGCTTTGCATAGGGGATGCCTGTATGCTTCCCAGCCTTGCTATCACCTTTCTCCATTCCTAGTTGCTGGAAAGCTTTTTTTTTGCCCAGGTTTGGCCCCATGCAGGTTTTCTGGTACAGCTCTCTTCAGGGAGCCAAATCCTCCAACCCCGGAGCCGAAGGGCAGGACAGAGACTCTCTTCTTTCTGAAGCTGAAGCTCTATTTTTAAGCACACGCTTGTCCTAAAGCATGGCAATCCAACAAAAAAAGCCGGACAACAGGGTCCACGTATAGTAATTGGAATAATGCTTGTGGACTCCTGCTTAAAAATGGCTCAGAAGTGAAATGAAAGACTAACTGTAATTAAATCTTACTAGGATGAAATACATTCCAAGAGTAGCAGTCTATGTTCTCCACAGTCTGTGAAGTATGTTCCAAGAGTAGCAGTCTATGTTCTTCATAGTCTGAAACCTCCTTTAGTAGAAACTTTGAGAAGATAAAAGACAAAGATCTAAGAAGTGTGCAAGTGCATGATGCATCTTAATTAGGGGAATATTAATTGGGTGAGTATAAGTGATGGTCAAATTAGGGGGCTGTTGTGTACAGGGACTTTGTAGTAGGACATGAACATAAGGTGAAATCAAAGGATCTCCCTCATTACTGAGGCCAGCCACATTCCCAGTAGTCTGAAGGAGGAGGAGCACTGGTGAAAGTGGGTCATTGAACATTTTCTGGTGAAAGTTTTTTTCTGAAGAAAGCTGGGTATTTTAATTCTGTGACTGTATTGATTGGGGGGGGGGGGGGGGGGGGGGGGAGTCTCCTGCACTCCTCAAAGATATTGACAGCATTTTTTGTTGACAGAAGACAATAGAACTCAGTGCACAGACACCAAAAGAGCCCCAAAGGTCAACTAGGCTGAAAACCCTGAGAACTTTAAACTAACAACTGATCTTTATTCATGTGACGGAGCCAGATTGGAGTTATCATTCAGGTGCCTCTTGCTCCTCCTCTTTTGTGGGGCAGCATCCCCTGCAGCCAAGGATGCCTGACTTGGGGCTGGTACCTATAGCAAAAGGAGACCACCAGCTGCAGTGTGACTCAGTCATGGCTTGCAGGGGAGTTGGGAGCAGGAGATACCCAAACACTGCCCTCCAGGTGCTACAGCACAGAGGCACATGATTTAAGGAAAAAAATAATAATACAGTAGCTTCCGATTATATGATTTCCCCTTCTAGTGTTTCTTGTCCACAGCAAACATAAATCTGGCAGCTGTAGTATATGTTACTAGCATCACTTAGAGCTTATTAGCCAAAGTCAATAATTCTTGTTAACAAGGATACTTTTCAGAGTGTTGCAGAACACAAGGCGCCCGCCACTGAAAGAGCCTAGGTTTCTTTGTCCCCGATACTGAGATTATCAGGCCGGGTTTGCTTTTTCCCTGTGTTCGAGCTTCGCCTAGGGGGATGTAGCAGAGCAGCCACAGCTCACAGGCACAGCATGATCTGGCCGCTCTTGCACACCGCTGGTGCCTAGTGCCTCATGTGGGGCTGTGTGGGTGGTGGGGCAGGAGACACAGGTTTGGGCTGTGCTGTCACACGTCCCACCCGCACCTCCACTGGCCTCTGAGGGACCAGCTTTCTCCTCCAGCATGCCTGTGGGAAGGACTCTCTGGGGAAAAGGGGAAACAAGGGGAATGGCAACCCAAAACCTAGCTCGTTCTAGTAGCATTTAGCCGAATAAAATGCATTTTTGATGGAGAAACTTCTCCCATTGCCTGTATCTGTGGCTGGGCTGCATGCATTTTGTAGCTGTCTGGAGACGGTACAAATGCTCAGGGACTGTTCTGTTGCCAGGTGCTTCCTCAGCTGAGATGTCCATGCAGCAAAAGGACAAAACACCGTGAATATTTCAAACTATTTGTTTAAGCCTTGTGTGCATGATAGCATGTCATATGGGCCTGGGCTCAGAACTACTTTCAGACTTCATTAGACTTAAGGTCATCAGACTGTTTAAATGAAAAGCAGGGCTGCAGAGACAGAAATTCCCAATCCCTTTGGTGTTACATGCCTGGCACACGGCGCTTGGGCTGGCAGGACTCGGCTGCCCCTGTCTCCTCCAGCTCCAACAGCTCCGACTGCCCTGGTGCACTGAAAACATCCCTCTCTCTCGGCTCTCTCCTTGCACCCAACATCTAACTGGGCACAGCAGTACAAACCATGCCTGACTGGCCCTCCAAAATCAGGGCATGGATGTTAAAACAGCCCTACTCCCATTATAGCCATGGGATTTTAATTACGAACTGTAACAGGGGCACCGTGCAAGACCCAGTCTAACCCAGCTGCATCATCCCTGGTTTGATTCAGTGTTTACTTGATTAAAGAGGAAGAAGAGGCACACCAAAACTGGAGGACCATTTCAAAAGCAGCAGAAATATCTCCAAATCCCATCCCTTTTGCCAAATAGGACTTGGGAAGCTGAGACTGGGAGGCATGAAGTCTCTGTGATCCAGCTCTGGCAACCTCATCCGTTTGGCTTGCATCCTCTTCTTTTCAACACATTTCACTTTGAAAAGGAAAAAGAACAAACTTTTGATCTTCTGGGTAGATCAAGAGGGAAAGAAAGGGTAAAAATTGAGAGCTTAATCCTTTTATTCTGCAGTAGCATACATGTCCCACTCACTGATGGGTACCCAGGCTGCAAGGTAGAGATTAAAGGCAATTTGTCTGAGAAGAAAAAAATCTGGTCTGACTGTACAACAAATACAGGTACAAAGAAATCTGCATTCCTTTCAGTCTGGCACAAAACAAGCTGAGTTATTTTCAGCTCCTGTAATTTGTTCTTCTGCACAGAAAAACGCCTGTGTCTGTCTTAGTAAATGTGTAACCGCGGGCTACACAGACATGCTGGGTCTGGTTAAAGGTTGTGTATCCATCCCTGAAACTTTCTGTGTGGCCGGTGTTGAGCCATGCTCTGGTTTCATCGGGTCCTGTCTGGCCTAAGCTAACTTTTTTTGCCCCCCCCCCCCCCCAGCCTGTGATGTAAAGTAGCTTTGTGTAACGCCACTGCAGACGTGTCGAAAGGGCCATCCTGCGGAAAGGGCATAAATCCACCCGCAATCACACCGCCCGCTCCAGGGGGAAGAGGGCACACGCCAGGACGGAGGCGAGTAAGCACACCTAGATTCACTTGGAATGCCAGTTTTTCAACTCGGGATTCTGTGCTTTTCTGAAAGGCTCAGGGCTGACTTCTTTAGGGCTTTCTGCAGGTGGGGCTTAGTGCAAGTGCTGGGGTGAGAGCTGCTCCTCTCGCTTCTGCTCAGGAGAAATGAGCTGACATGGTGGCTCTGGCAGCCTTGAGAAGTAACCACCAGGCACCAGTGATACCTAATTGCACAGCCTGACTGGGAGGCACAGAGACATCCTCCATGCTCCTACGGGAAAGATTAAGAAATGCTTCCAAGGAGTTGCATGATGGAGACAACAGGGTGGGAAGAGCAGTGCCTCTAATTTGGGGCTTTTTGGTCTGTTTTCCTGAGCTGTCTCAATCAGGATAATGCAGTGAGTAGTCTGGAAATGCACAGTGGCTGGGCTAGCAGTGAAGATGAAGTTGGGAAGGCAGGTCCCAAGATAATTTTTCAACTGGTCATAAGCAACGAAGAAGCTCTGTGATGCGCGTCACCTGCTGCTGGCGGGGCTGGGGAGGCAAAGACAGGGCAGGGAGCAGAGAGGACAGCAGCGCTGGCTGCGCTGCCTGCACGATAATTTAGAGGATGGGATGGGAGTTAACAGGGAATAGCAATCCTTGGATGAAAGCACAGCGCTGGAGATATGCAGCAGGCCCTCCCTTGCGTGCTTCTGGGGAGCAAATATTTTCAGGCCTGACTCACTAGGAAGATGTTCAGAAATTCCAAGGGACCATCACCACCAGCAGAAATGCCATTTGCAAACCAAACTGTTAGACAGGAGCCTACAGCCTGGGAATTTAGAAGTGTATGTTAGCAGGCATATCTACTTAACAAGGTATGTCTAATTACCAAGCATCTGCACATCTCAGTTTTTTGCATTTGCAAGAGAGTGGCGATACTGCAAACAGGAGTATTATTAGGCATGAAACACTTGGGGGTCCCTCAATGAAATGAATATGATTACACACAATAAATCAGGATGGAAAGGTGCCAGGTCTTGAATGGCTGGATTTAAACCCAAATACTTTTACCCTAAATTAAAATGTTGGTGAGACAGATAGTGCACTGTGTCCTCTCAAAAGGCTCAGGCTACTGGAATTGCAGTACCTGAGAGGCTGGTGTGACTCAAAAAATCTTAGAGAAAGAAGGCAGGGAGTAGAGTTTGATCACTGCTGAGGCTGTTAGCAGTTTGCCCATCCAATGAGTCTGCAGAGCTTGGAAAGGGGAAAAGAGAGTGAACAGAGCTAAAATAAATAAGAAATGACTAGTAGAATGAAAATACAGCTCCGAATAACAGCATTTTGGCCAATAGCTGCATAATTTCCAATGCATTTGGATCTCAAATACACAAATTCAAGGCTATATACTAGAAATCCAGGGAAGGTACAGCAGAGCTATTAGTTAACAAAAAATCAGATACAGTAAAAGTGAGAATTACAAAAATGCAAACTTTTTCAGTGTATTTGCACATATGTGTGTATGTATGCATGGGTGTGTATGTGTGCCAATGGCTTTCTCATTCCCAATATGCAGCAGAGCCTTTGTGCCAAAACATCAGTGACATCCATATCCAGTCAAACTCTCTACTTCTTATCAGGAAAAACAAGAGCAGCAGGTAGTCTTTTACCACAGGAGAAGACTACCTGTACTTTGGAGTAAAACTCAGCTTACCCCCTCTAACTCTGTATTCAGATAAAGAAGGTTCTATGAAAATGGTTTCAGTGTCAGCACATTTGTATAAGGAAGCCGTCAGTGTGTTTGCCTAGAAGCTGGAATGAATGTTTGCACTGGGCTATGAAAACACAAAATGCTCTGCTAGTGCCAAGTATTATGCTGACTGGACATATAAAGTGAAATCATTCAGTGGTGGGACTTTAAGAGACCTGGTTCCCGACCCCACTTCGCTTAGCCTGTCTGTGTACCAGCCAGATTCATGCAGCAGTTTGCAGAGACAACTGACCAGGTCCCACAAGCAATATCGTCGCACTATTACAATGCCCTGCCAGAACCAGCACGCTCTAGCTGGCAAGCCCAGCTGGCTGGCGCGCACAACCGCACTGCTTCCCATGCTAAATCATTAGGGTGCCGCAGCGGGTAACGGAGTCACATCTGTGCTTAGCATTTCCCCACCTGCCACCATTGAAACCAGTGGCCATCTCATGCTGGACTTTTCAGGGGGCACACTCAGACCAGCCAGCACTAAATACTGAAATTCCTGCCTTTTTAATTCCAATGCAGCACTAGCACCTCACCCTGTGAGTAAGAGAAACTGTATTTACAACAGGCTAATCAGTCTTCTTTCCTCCTCACTTTTTCTTTCAGCAGACGCCGTGGAAGCAATTTCCCGACATGAACCTGATAGCAGAACTTCTCTGTTTGTTGGCATGCCTCACCACACTGACTTGTGACCGTGTCTACGTCCACCCTTTCAATTTGTTTTCTTTCAACAAGAGTACTTGTGAGGAGCTGGAAAGCTTGGTACAGGAGGGAAAGAAAACTTTTGTCCCTGTCTCCATCAAGTCCCAAACCACACCCGCCTATGAAGACGACCTGAACCAGGACAAGCTGGAAGTCCTGAGCCCGAGTGGCCGGAGGAGGCAGAAGATGAGGTACCTGAAGGACTTAATCTATGTCCTGGGTGCACGGTTTTACAGCGTGCTGCAGGAACGGCGGCAGGGCCAAAACGTGCTCCTGTCCCCAACCAGTCTTTATGGCTCCTTGGTGTCTCTCTACCTGGGCGCCTCAAACCAGACAGCAGCTGATTTGCAGCGTTTGCTGGGATTTGTTCCCCGCTCCGGAGATCCTGACTGCACCTTCAAGGTGGATGGACACAAAGTCCTTTCCAGCCTGAGGATGATTGAAAGCCTGGTCAAGAGCAGGGATGAGGAGTTGCAGTTTTCCAAGATGCTCTGCCTGTTCTCTGCCCCCAGTGTGCCTCTATCCCAGCTGTTCGTGCAGGACTTGCTCCCTTCTGCTGATGCTCTCTACGCCCGAGCTGTTGACTTTACAAAACCAAGTGAGGCAGCAAAGCAAATAAATGCCTTTGTGGAGGCCAAAAGCAAGGGCCAAAGCAAGTGCTTACTGACAGACATCGACTCATCTGCTGATCTGCTGTTTGTGCTGGACGTCCACTTGGCAGGTATGAGGCAGCACTGCTTGTTTCAGGGGCAGGCTGGGTGGCGGACAGGCAGTGCCTCTGCTCCTGGGAAAGATGATGAAAGGCTGGACCACTGCCCCATGTGCAGTGCCCTGCTCCCCACCGCTGTGCTGGGGGTCCTGCCTGCACTCTGCCATGAGCCAGCAAGGGCAACGGGGAGGAGGTGGAGGGAGATGGCCTCCTAGAAATTTCCCTTGTCTAGGAAGTGAAGAATTAGGAATGGTGTGGGAAGATGAATAAGAGAGGTATGCGCAGCATTTCTGACTGCAAAGGAACCAAGTCATGAGGGGCCTCCAGCAGAAACGATCAGAGAGTAGCTTTAAAGCAAGCCAAAGAAATACCTGTCCCCAGAACCTGTGGAAACACAGGGAGCTGGGTGTAACAGGCTGGAGGTACAGATTCAAGAAAGGCTGAAACACGTAATGGCCATGACTCCTCCAGTCATTAAACACAGAAGTCTGGAGGCAACTTCTGGGCCAGGAAGGAATCAAACAAGCTACCAGTTATGGAAGTGGGGAGCATATACAAAATTAGAAGAATTAAAGCGATGTCTTAATTACCTAGGGTTGTTCCATGCTGCTGTCCCAGAACTCCCCCTGCACCGTAGCTAAGCCTCCTCTTCCAAGCGTAGCTGCTTTCCAACATCCCTGTGACTGAATGCGGTATCAGAGACCGCACACTTTAGGGTTGCTTGCCTACCAGGGAATGTATTTCAGAAAATTTGCAGTGAGCCGTAAGTTTCTAAGCAGGCCTCTGCTGCTAAAGGCAGAGCTCTGGTGCCCATGGAATGCTTTTGTGCCTTCTCCTTCCCACCTGAAAACTGGATGTCAGGTTGTCTTTGCCTTTCATGGGTGCTGTCATAATGGATCTCAGCTCTTCAGGCAGCTGTGAGCATCAGCTTTCTCTTCAGTGTAAGGTCTAGAGATGATACTGCAAAAATAATTCTCGTGTTACAGACTTCAGCATGGTCACAAGAGTTTTCCTTTAGCAGAACAGTTTTTTCCTCTTCTTCTGTATTGGAAACATATAATTTTATTAGCTTAGGAACACGTTTGAGGGTCTGAGTCACTGGGTCAGCTCTACTACCTTCTCTCTCTCAGAAATGGGTGAACTTGAGATGTAGTCTCCACGTGTGGGATGGAGAAAATTGGCTCAAGAACAAATGAGTTGGATAAGCAAGTCTCTTCTAATAAACACAGGAGATGACTTCAGCAGTTGCTTTGCCATTTGGCTGTGGAGAGCAACCACGACAGCTAATGCTGTCATGTTCCATGTCTGTCCCTATAGCTGCAGAAAGGAAAAAGTATATTTTTTTGATCTGAAACACATTATATATGCTCCTGAGATCCTATCAACAGCCATAGGATTGATTACATGACAGAAATCCAGACTAAACAACAGCTAAATCTTCCAGTGGTCTCAACTGTTGTTTGTTTGCACACAGTTGTTTTTACATTTTTAGACTCGCTGCTGAGCAGAGGCTGCCATTTAGAACCCAATACATAACATCAGGTGCAAATTTTGCTGAGACGAGACTTCTTTTGGTTTTTTTGAAGTTGCAAAATAATTACAAACTACTGAATGAAAATAGCACCATGGGATTGCACAATCTTAAGCGCCCTTACCTTCTCTCTTTTAAACGCTTTTCTGAACAGACAACCCTCAACAACTTAGTGTTAACTTGAAATGTGGCAGGATGCTTTTTGCTATATTTTTAAAAAAAGTAAAAAGTCATAGCTTTCCACAGGAAGTCATCCTCTCATTAAGCTTGCCAGGCTGGCGTAAAGCCTGTATCACAGAACATGGAGATCATCACCTGAAGCAGAGAGGTCCAACATTTCTTTCCTGCACTCCCAAGCCAGTACTGCAGCATACTCTTGCTCTTGCAGGCTAAATCTTCACTCATGGCTGACAGCCTTTTTCACTTCAGCTATCTTGTCTGTATTGTAGACACAGGTTTCTTCCCTGCTCTGATGTGGCTGCCAGAAGGCTGCCCAATCCCACAGCTTTAGTGTTCCGATAAAAGATCTCACTGTAAGAAACCATTTCTTCCAATGTGTCAGCTATCACTTCCTATAGCAAGGATGTTCATCTTCAGTTTTCCTTATATTACATTCTGGGTGTCTGAGGCAAAAAGCAGGGTTTCTGTAGTAAATGCATCTCTCCCATGTCCTGAAAAAATGCTGTGAGGAACAAATAGTTATATTAAGACTACGAACATCTTTTGGAGCACTTTCAGGGGAGCAGCTAGTTACACATTTGAGGACACAGACGTCCAGACCCTCACCTAGCAGAAGGCTACAGGGAGTCGTTTCGCACAGTGGTGCTGGTTTGTCAGTTCAGAACTGGCACAATATTAATGGACACAGCCCCAAAGTCAGTAGCAAAGCTTTGAAATTTTGCAGTATCTTTCCCAAGACTATTTTAAACCAATTACTCTCCCACCTTCATACATTTAGCTATCTGAATGCTCAATTCTTCTTTCTCCCTTTTTATTTAACTCTGTTGCAGTCTTGACTTTTGCTATCCTGTGAGAATAAATTCTGCAGGTTATACAGACCCCGTGAAAGTGGCTCCTTTCTGCTTGCCTCTCATAAGAAAAAAAGGTGAACAACTCTATTTCCCTATTCTTCGTTTTGCTTACACCTTTCACATCTCCTACCTGCCGCTTCTTTTTCGGTGAAGTTATAGTAGGTGAAAGTGCCTAAATGCTCTTCTTACACAAACTCATCCAACTTATTTAAGAAGCAAGTGTTCCTATGCAAAGCCACTTACTACATATTAAATATATTAGGGTCCAGCATTTATCTGGATTAATTGGAGAATAGACTAATCAACAGTACAGCCAGACCAGCTCCTATTTTATACCAGTATTAATTATTTTAATGTAAGGAGCTCCTTTCTTTACCCCAACGTGTACATCTGTTTTCCTAATTCCCCCAAACAGCAATTTTGAGATTTCTGATCTTTGCCCTTCTTGCTGATGGCAGTAGTTTCTTTAATGCCAACAGGATTATCTGCCTAACTGGGCAGCAGCACTGATCTATGGCAGTGAGCAGATAACCTCTTGAAATGCAAAGCTGCACAGAAGCAGCGGGAGGTGAGAGCAAGGCTTTCCATACTTGTGAACTGGGTAAGAAATCTATATTAAGGTTTAGCAAGCATTCAGGTACGTCCTTTTTAACCTCCTTGGCTCAATCAACACTTGGTGCTACGCTTACTACCTTCCCCATTGCTTTGGTTCATGCAATGGCCAAGGGTGAGACCTCAGCTAGAGCTTGTGCTGCCTTCCCGATCCCGAATCCGCCTGGCTGCCTGCGGGTGCTCCTGCAGCCAAGGGCTGGCTCTGATGGGTGCGCTCCCAAACCACCACCACCACCACTCAAGGGATGGAGAGGAAATCCATTGGCCAACAAGGAAGCAGGCAACCAAGCAAGCAGAACTACTGTGCCCAGAAAAGGCCACAAAGCCAGTAGAAATCTTGTGGCTTTGGCTGCAGTCCTGATGGTCGCCGTCCCTGTGCAGCCAGCCTGCACCAGCCTCTGCCTGACGCTACCAGAAAGCATAGTAAAGGCAAAATACATATGCTTGTAGTAGCAAAACATGATTTTATACTTGCGACCCTTGTCTAATGCACAGTGTGTTGGTTTTAAATGAACGTATATACTGGCTAAGGGGCAGGGGGGAGGAGTGAAGAAAGTGAAGAATAAATTTCTTCTTTCTCAATCTGTTTTTCAGTGAATGTTAAGCAAGCCTGCCAGCTCAAAGAGCCTCAGGAGTTCTGGGTGGATTCAAACACGAAGGTCTTGGTTCCTATGTTGTCAGTGACGGGGACATTCAAGTACAACACTGATGCTAGTGGGACTTTTTCTGTGGTGGAAGTCCCCATCAGCAAGACTGCGCTGCTGGTGCTGCTGCAGCCCATCAATGGCAGCGAGTTGGAACACCTGGAGTCTGAGCAGCTGTTGCAGTCCTCAGCTTGGCTTCAGCATCTGGCCCCAAGGTAGGGATGAACAAGACAGGTACCCCACACAGGCCTGACGGCTCACTGACCGGGGTCGGATCCTGCCAGGGAGGGTTTAACACCCAGCACCAAGGGGAACACCTGCAAACCTAGGGGTCTCACTGCGAGGGAGCTCGACTTCAGTGGGATTGGCTTTTTATCTGGGGTGTTTCAAGGAAACGAGCAAGTGCTTTTCCATAGTTGACAACACAGGACCCATGAATTGGGATGATCTGGGGTTTAAGTGTGCCCAGGGCAGATTTAAGGCAACTTCCCACTTGGAAACAACAACATGACACCCATCAGCCCTTGGTAGCTGTCTGTCCCCACATACTGAGCACTTCTTGTGGCTGTTTTCACATGCCCGTTTCCCAGGAGTGCCCAGATACCATGCTTTCATAGCTGGGAGCATGCACTTGCCTCTCTCTCTCTCTCTCTCTTTTCTGCAGAGAAATTAAATTAACACTGCCGGAGTTAACAACAGAAGGCAGCTCTGATCTACAGGAGCTTCTTGCAGATATGGAACTGCCTACACTGCTGGGAAAGGGGGCAGATCTCAGTAAAATAAGCGATGCCAATCTAACAGTTGGAAAGGTACAGTACACATCACTGGCATTTAAAAATATGCCTCCTGCTCAATTTCAGCCTCTTTAACTGTACAAATTCACCCAGAACAAACCCATCAGAGCCATGTGGGACACATGCTCAGTAGGGAACTTTCAAGGTGACTGAACGATGCAAATATTCCTTTGATTAACCCTTCAGCAGCAACAGGTTTGCCTTAAACTCTTCAAATTTCATCGCTGCAGCCAATACAACACGTGCACAGAGATGAGGTTTGAGATCCGAGTGTGCTGCACATACAAATCAGGCTGCATTTGTTACCACCTCCAGCTCAAATACCTTCAGGCACCACAGCAGGAGTGTATAGTAGAGACTGCAGGTACTGGGCTGCTGAGGATAACCCTCCATCACCGAGGGATTAGGAAGTTCTGTCAGAGGCTGCAAGGGTACCAGGATTTCCTACAGCCCAAGCGTACAAGCAGCTGTAGAGCTTTTCCCTGTTATGGAACAAGTACTCCATCTTTTTAAACATCCATGGAGTCTATCCCGTGCTGCTTACAGCTGATCTAAGTTATTGATTACTTCATGTGCTTTATCGTTTACTCAAACTCTCATTTGTCTCTTTGCTATCACGCTTTGGAACCATCAGAGTTACTTATATGTTTTGCTTTACAGGTAATAAATAAAGCCTTTTTCAAACTGACCGGTGGTGGAACAGATCAGCCAGAAGACCCCACAGCACAGAAGGAAGATGTGGCGGTCCTGGATGTAACACTGAACAAGCCCTTCCTTTTAGCTGTTTTTGAAGAGAAATCAAGGGCAATGCTTTTCCTTGGCAGAGTGACAAACCCTCTGAACAGGGCTTAGTGCAAGCACAGGGGATAGGGAGGGAGGGGAATGACATGCATTTCCCATCACCTTCTTCTTATTCATCAGCTAATTTTACTATCTTGTTGAGTGCTCTGTTTAGCCTGGACATGAAGCAGGTAGTGTCTGAAATACAGCTTTCTGAAAGCTTTTAAAACATTGCAACGTTTCATCCTTGTTCATCTATTTCATACAAGGCGACTCAAACTGTTCCTCCAGCTTCTTTTCCTTATTCCCACTTTGTCTCCTTTCTGTCCCCAGCTCCCTTTTTTGATCCAGTGGGGACAAAGTAGTAGCCAGCAGGGCACTGATTTAAAAAAAATAGTTTTATAAGCCCAAGCAGCATTTACTAGAGAAAGGTGTAGCAAAGGGCCTCTTCATTCTTTAAGAGGTCACTTTATAATTTTTAGTTTGGAGAGTTTTGCAACAGAGACTCCCTTTTATGCTACAGTGAAAGTTTCAGCTATCCACAGAGATTTCTGTCTTCATCAGCAACATTTTCCTTTAAAACGCTGCCAACAGCACAGGCAAGCTTCACTTGTCCCACTGAGACAAGATTTTCTGCCTTGGAAGCAAAAACACATTTAGAGGAAGTTTCTTCTTTCCGCAGTCCAGATGGATACATTCATTTCTTAACTCTATGGAAAAGCTAAAAATAGAGTTTGGTAGCATTAATGAACAGTGATGGATAATTCTCATAGCTTGACAGAATTATCTCTGACTTTTTAGGAAAAAAAAGCCCAACTATTTCAATACAAACCCATTCCTTGGGTTACTTTCTAACCTGAGAGGCATTTATTACAGCCTTACATCGAAAAAGAACATTACCGGTTAGAGCCCAGATATGTAAACTTTAACATATCAAAAACATATGTTCTTAAAAACTAGTATTAATGGCAATAATCTGTACTAGTATAAATGGTGGATGTGCTGGTACGCATGAATAAAAAGGTTTCAGTGGTCCAATCCAACTGTTCACAGAGTCATAAAGGTTTGAAACATTGAACTGGAACGAGAGATTATTAGATGGCTCTTGAATTAGGAAGTGAGGAATTGGAAATGAAATCTTGGTACTAAGGAAAGCCTCTCAATGGAACAAGGATTTCCACTTCTAATCTCCAGATTTGCTTTTAACACTGATGGCATTTAGAAAATATCTGCAGACCTCTTTGGTATATGATGCCAGATGTATCCTACAAAGCACGGTAGCTCATTGTCATCCAGAGTGGCCCAAATGTCTAATCCAAACCCACTAATGCCAGTGGCTTGCTATCGGTGATGTAGATAACGTGACAGATCCTTCTGGGGTGTTGGAAAAGACTAGTAACACAACTAGATAACGCTAGGATTTCAAGTGCCATGATATAGCATCCATGTATTTATCCGATTACACTGTATGTATTCCAGCTAACATCTAAATACTGTATTCATACATAGAAGCAATTAACTATAAACATGCAGAGATGGAAAAATGCAAATAAACCCACTTCCAAGTTGCTTTGCCACAGTTCAGTTTGGTTTACATCCATTACTGCCTCCCTTGTTCTGGCTTCTGAAATTTGCTCCAAGTCAGATTTATGTTTTTTTTTAAGTCCGTGAATTGCAAATTTTCATGCAAGACAGCCAATGGTATAGCTGTAAGCATGAAGCCTGGCAGCTCCCAAGTGTTTGTACCAATTTTAAAGTTACCCATTTATTCATTAAAGGCAGAAGGTAGCATCAGCCACAAATAAAATTTCTGACCACAAAATGTTCCATTTCTATGTTGATGATGGAGGACAATGAAAGGAAGCCCCAGCCACGCTGCCAGCGAGTTCTGGGACAAAATGCTATTATTCGCTGGTGGGGGCTGCATGCTGTTGGAGGACTCCATACACTGTCCAGTGGTATACAGGCAGGAAAACAAACAAGCAAAATCTAGCATCCACAAACCCAAACACATTTCAGAAAAGAAAAGAAAGCACCTCTCACCTCTCCACTGACACCCTGGAGAAGAAAAGGGAGGAAGAAAGGGCAGAGACAAGGAACTAGAAGTACACTGGTCAGAGCAAGGCCTGGGAAGAGACGTGCTGGAGCAAGCACTACAGTACCAAAAAGTTAAGCAATCTGTACTTGTACCCACGCACCTGGATATTTAAATGGTAATAAAACCAAACCAACCAAAAACTAAACAAACATCACACACACACACTGAATCTCTCCACTTCCCCAACAACATATAGTCTCTTGAGACTTGTTTCTGACATCAATTTTACAACTAAAATTCTTCTGGCATTTTGTACTCTTCACTCTCCTGCAGTGGTGTCCTTCAGTTCCACCAGATTCCTCTGCCAGGCACACAGTGATGCACATCCTAAGCATCACTCACACACTGAGCTCTAAGCTGCAGTTTACAGCTCAACAGTCTAGTGAAAGAAACACCTAAAATCATGCTCTAACAGGTGGGAGATTTGGAAATGGAAAACAAAGGCAAGGACAGGCTTTTTACGTTTCATCAAGACAACATAGTTCATCCCTGAGCATAGCTGACAATTACGTGGGTAAATTTAAAAAAAAAAAGTACGTATCTAGACAGCTTGCTCCAGTTCAAGCATGAAAATACAACTGCTGATGGAAAAAGAAGAGTAAATGTCATTCAGTATTGAGTGGTCTGGCCAAACACAGACATTGCCAGTTATCTGCAGGTGATGAGGTTAAAACAGCCCGGTCCACTTCTGGTATAACTCACAAACTTGAGAATCCAATTACCATTTTAGAGGAAAACATGCCATTATTCTTTCCCTCCTTGATGCTACTATACAAAAGCTCTTCCAGCGAATTCTTTCCAGAATTAGAAAGGCATAGCAAGTTTTCTAGAAGTTACAGAAGAAGAAAAAGACAGAAAATCTGCGTTACTGTCATGAAGTACAGCGCACTTAAAAAAAAAAATATCTGTGGAACAGGAATTAGTAGCAGAAGACATCTCTGTCAGAACACACTTACATGGTAGATCCTCTTCTCCTGACTGATCCACAGTATTGGAAAATGCTAGAATTTTTTTTACCAAAGACAAAGCCAATTAACACCTCTTCTTTCAACACGGGTATCACACAATTTTTTAAATAATGCCATATTCCACTGAAAGAAAATTAAATGCGATTCAAGTGAACAAAAGATGGGAAACTGACATAAAACCAGTGATGCAGGCATTTACAGCAATCACAGGACCATTCAGTAATTTTGATTTGCTATACGATGTTATTTCCTGCCTTGAAATTAAAGCTGGTCTTCAGTGGAAAAGAACAGAATTCAGCCTGTACACTCAGCAAGCTGATGGTGACAAGTGGGAAGTGTTATTGCAGGAAGATGTGGGAAATCACGGGCAACAAAAGGGCAAGTAACCTTTTCATGCCTTTTTGGTTTGGTACACAGATCGCATCCTTTTCCCTGGAGGATACAAACAAAGCTGTTCTATCTTCAATCACTAGCATGCGCAGATCTCAAAAATCTGCTACTTTTGTGATAGCTGTTACAGTAATTTAAATTTATACACACACACACACCTTCCAAAATTAGCACAATACATTTACGGTTCTACACTCTCAGCCTCAGACCACAACTTACATATACATTTTAGAATAAGAAAACGTCATCGAAAACAACAGTAGCTAGTGGCAGCAAGATGTCTCTATTCCTGACTTAATAAAAGCAAATTAAGAGGTGCAGGGAGATAAGACCAAGCTTTCTAGGTTCATCCGTTAGAAGCCTGGAAAAACAGAATCACAGAATCATAGAATGGTTTGGGTTGGAAGGGACCTTCAAGTTCATCTCATTTCAACCCCCTGCTGCAGACAACAAACTTCTTGTTCATAAGGAGTAAGTTACGTTCATTTTTAGTGTGTACCTAAGCCCTTGGCTGGCTGAGGATCTCCACGTCACTGAATGAGACAAACAGATCTGACGTGCAGGAAGTTGGTTCACTTTGCTGTTTCTTTCTTCAGCAGTAACTTGGATGCTCTCTGCATTGGATATGTTGCCGTGAATGGAGAGATGCTAAGCAAATGAGAAAAGCCAAATCTTGCTCTCCATTACTCAGATTGAATCCAAGAAAAACCAGCCTGATGTTAAGCAGCAGCACTTTTCCCACTGCCCCCCTTCATAAAATTAGTTTTAGAAAAGCTATTATAATCTTCCGCCCTAATTGCTTGCAAAGCACAGTGATCACATATGTCTTCTCAACTAAAACATGGTCAGTTCTGCAACAGTGCAGAATAAAAGCCTTAATGCTGTGAAAGGTTTGCTCACTACAGCTTCAATGCTACATAACAGCCGTGTGCTACAAATGCTGTTATTTCTCAGTACTTGGAAGATTTGCATCATTAAGACCCAAGCTCTCTAAATACTTTAGGAAGAAATGGGTATTTTTATTTAACAAACATGAACTAGAATTCCAGTGTTAAATTCTCACAGGTTAAAAAAAGCCCACCCCACCCCGCAGTCAAATTAAAAACCACAAACAAAACCTTCCTTTACTCCCACAGGGCACTCTCTCATTTGAAAGCTTCAAATCCACCTCCTACTGTCCCCAGACTGTTACCCATCCCTTAGATACAAAAGAGAAGTGTCAATAGGCAAATCACTCTAGGTTCAAGAGAGCTCTTTGTTAACCCCTCTACCATTTAGAAGCCTAATAACACTTTCAAATCTCCCGCTATATAAAGATACACCTTGTATTCAAGTAACTGGGTTTGAAGTTACAAGAATTCTGTATGTATTCAGGCAAAATACTCCCCTGAATTCTAACAATGTGATACAAATTAGAAATATGCCAACTCTGAATAAATTCTAGCTTAGCGAGTTAAGTTTTAGTTTGAAGGAAAACAGGCAGCCTGAATGTAACAGTAAGTTAGATACTGATACTAGAAATTATTTTTTAAATTAAGAGCTTTTTCAATGCAGCACTTCTGTTTTTTTCATGGACCTGGTTGGTGAGATCAGCAAGAGGAAAACATTCAAAACCCAAACAAGAGCTAACCATACCCCATGTCAAGGGAAAGCAGGTAAATGCAAGGCAGTAGCAAGAAACAGCAGATTCCTATTTCTGTGAGCAGTTTCTTTATTCCAGAAGAGCTGGAATAAAGTCCCTTTGAAAGCTTTTGACAGCTATCAATGAACACACTCAATTCAAAAACGTATGGGACATCAAAGTTAGAAAGACAATTTATTACATATTATTTTCATCATATAAGTTCATTTTTCTACATTTTAAGATGTACAACAAAAATAAAAAACCCATTTTCTTCTACTTATATTCTACAGTAGAAAGTTTAGAACTTCTGATTGCTTTCCGTACAATGGAAAACTATGGTAAATTCTCAAGTCTTTTTGGTAACACAAGCTTATCCTGACAGATGCACTGATTTGTTGCTCAAGATACATTAGGAAGCACTTCATTGCTACTTATTTGGTAAAATAAAGAAGAATTAAATTATCTTTCTTTCTTTTAGGGCCATTGTTTATCTTCAGTCACATGCTTTCAAAAAAATATCTAGGATTGTTCCATTGTAGCCTGATCCTTGGCAGTTAGAACCAGCTCTGTAAGGGCTGAAAAGCTTTTTATGCTGCTTGTTTCCAGTCCCATCTTTCGTATCTAAAAAGACACAAAAGAAACAATTACTTTCTTTAAAACATCAAAACCTCACTCATTATTCATTATTCTACTTAAAACATCTAGCAAACCATATGTTTTGTCCTGAATTGACATGCGGCAAAAACCCCACATCTGCATATAGTGAACATTATATAAAAAAAAATAACATATTGCATCCCACTTTGCTCAGTTTAGTCTTTCCAGTTAATGTAGTAGGAAATATAGATTCATTTCCAGGCAACTAGTAACTACAGCCAGTTGGAAGTTTTCCAGTGAAACAGTCACAAAGAGAAACTTGGCTGTAAGTTTGTTTTTAAGGCATTGATTTCAACTGAATTTTTTTCAAACCCCAAATGAGGTTTCTCGGCAAAACTTTGAAGACAAACATGAACACATCCAACAACAGCTAGCGGTGTGATGATGAAAGCATTTCAAGAGGCTGCAAGACCCTATGGTTCTAACCTTGAACTTCCTGGGGAATGAAAACAACTCTACAAATAGGGAGGTTGCTACGAGTCATTTCTTACCAAGGAAATAGATTGCTCTGACAATCAGAAAAAAACGCAGCCATGAGAAAACTAAGACTGCACTGAAAAAGAAAAATCTAGACCTAAATCAAACCCTAACAAAATGATTCTGAAAAGGTGTTTGCTGTTGGAACTCTTTGTAATGTTCACATGTACCAAAACAGCGCCTACATAATGATGAATAATCTATACCAGTTCAGCTTAAATCCACATTGCAGTGATGTTAAGAAATAAAAAGAACAAAAGCCCAACCCCAGCCACAAACTGCCAAATAACAGTTCTTGTTAGTAAGATTTCCATACTTCCACCCAAATCTTCCTTTGTAGGAAGCCTCAGATACAAGAAAAACATCTGCTTACACACAGGCAGACTTTATCTACCTGTTCCAATGCATCACCAGCATCTGCTCATAAACACGACTGACGACAACTTCTTGGCAACTAATGATACGGACTTGCCGTTGGAAGATTTTTTTTCATATACATATATAATTTTCAGAAAGAAGTAAGTACAAAACAGTACGCTTACACAATTTGATGTAGCTACTGCACATATCTCTTCTCCTGGAATAGTTTATTTTATTCATTTTGTTATTTAAAGTTTCATATTTGGCACCAAAAGGAACTTACAGTTATGCAGCACAACAAATAAAGCTAGCATCTTCAAAGCTCTAGGGAACAGACACTTGACTATACAGTAAATCAAGGCTGAAATACCCAGAGAGGCGGCAAACAAAAACAGGGCCATGGGACACAAGGAAGGTCCCTGCCCTCTGATCTGTCCACACGGTGTTTCTTCTTTGTGCTTCTAAACACTAGCCGTACTTGAATTTTAAATAGTAAGAAACACAAGGTTTGCATTTGTGTAAGAAAGGACACAAAGCACGCATCGTTGCTCAAGTAGTATCTACAATCACCAGGGTCTCGAGCCACCTTCCTTATACAGATGTGAAAACACAAAGCAACCCCCTCCCCATACCAAAACCACATCAACAAAGCTTTCAAGACCAAAAAATAAAGTTAAGCTTCCCTTTCCTCCTCTGTCTCACTCCCTTCCAAATCCAGTAATAAAAGCAAGCAAATTTGTTTCTGATAACTTACTTGTTCTCCAAAATATTCAACATCTAGGGCTAGCTGCAGTCGGATTTTATCATCATCACTCATGCCCCCATTTGTACCGACAGGGTTTGAAGTTGCAGTTCTTCTGGCTTGCTTCAACCTTTTTAGGCTCTCCTCCATTTTCTTAACAGAACTTAGTACATCAGATACAGTTTCATAATACCTAAATTGAGAGATTAATGAGAAAGAAAAAATACTACACTTTTACCAAAAGCCTACTTCATACACATCAGTACATCACTGCCCCTGAGAAAAATGCTGAACAGTGCTGGGAGAAGTGGTTTCCCTTGTGAGGAAGCTAATTACGTTTCCATCGTTACCAATTAATCAGTATTTCCCATCATTAGGTCTAGAGGTCAATCTATTCAGTGTTGAAGCCTCCTTCTCATCACAACATTTCTGACCTGCTCCAGGTATTTGAACTCAATAGAGACCAAAGAATGCAACTGCTCAATTTTGAATGGTCTGAATCAGCCTCTATTTACAATCAACAGAGCATTAAGTAGAATTCCTTTTGCAAACAGGACAAGAACAGCCTGACAAAACAAAAAAAATACATAGTTTTAGACAAGTTATAGAAGTGCACACCAGTGTGAAATGTCTATTTCTAAAATGAAGAACCTGATCTAAACAGGGCCCTCGAGAAGCTAGCAGGAAAAGTCAGAAAAACAGTAGTGCCAAGTTAGAAATGGTATAAACAGGATAAAAGACCACCTCCCACATACTGGGATCCACATTAAAGCAAGCATAGAATCAAACCAGGTAAACAAATCAACTCATCAACAGAAGTTCAAAAAGCATTACGGACTGAAATCCCACGCCTAAATGGGAAGAGCATAATACCACAGGCATTCACAGATGCCCAGGACAGCAAGTTGTTAAGAACAGCTAAGAGAAGAAAACAGAGCAACAATGGGAAATGAGAGGATCCGTAAGTGATCAGATTGAGCTATGTTCTATAATTTGCTAAAATCTGTAAATTTTAAAAAGCCTCTCTGTGACAGTGATGAAACTACTACTGTAAGGAACTTGAAAGAATCTTTCCAATGCTTAATTTTAAACAGGGAGGCAACAGAAAGCAGGCAAGCTTTTTTAAGGGATAATTAGATAGGAATGGCTAAAGAAAAAGTGCTTGCCAGTGCCATGGAAACTGTTTAACGATAATCATTCTACGAGAAGTAAAAAGTATCTTCATAAAAGTCAACTGTGCTCTCTTTTCAGATTTTGGTATTTCCTAGTCCCACTCACTACTTTTGCTGTACTTCAAAGTTCTTCTGCCATTGAAGCAAGTTCAGTCCTTCATGATTTTTAACTAGTTTATGCTCTTTTCTGTTTTTCTCATATAGATGCAAGAAGATACTGTCACAGCAGGAAATTAAACTAATTACTCACATCTGCACTCTCAATGAAAAAAACTACAATATTCCTCCATTTAAGAAAGTCAGTTTCTTTGTCTCCTCTTGTTCATTAAAGATAAGACATTTTAAAACAAACTGATAAAAATCGTAACAACAGAATTCAATACAACAGTCTAAGGAAATAAAAAATGAACTCGCCAATCTTACCTGTGTGTAACCACTACTGCTTAAGTGGGTTTTGGTAATGGTGACACAGAAAGTGAGAAACTTTTTTTTTGGGGGGGCGGAGGGAGGGGGCAGAGGAGGGGGAAGCTCTGGCTGGATCCAAGGAACTACAAAACAGCTACTTACATTGCGTGGTGTCACCAGTTTTACTGAAGCTTTAAAAGCAAGGCTTACTAGACACAGAGAGGTAGGCAGACAGGCAAGAAATCATTCTAATATGTTTTAGCTCTACAAGCATGCAACTTGACAGTCCAGAAATCTTTGGAGACCTTCAGCAATGTTAATTAAACAAATCTAACTGCTGTGGGTTAAAAGTAAGCTTGTTTTTATGGACTAGTAAGTGGTTAAAATAAGATACGCCAACCTTGAAGAAGTTTTTGTGAAAAATGGAAGCAAGCAGTGGAATCCAGACCAATCTATGCCTACCCCTGTCCAAAATACTTAAGAATAATTTTGAGGACAGTTGATGAATATTTCAGCATCAAAACGGTCCTATAATTCCAAGTTTATTCTGTATAACCAAGTAAGTGAGTGCAAAGTGCTGCAGATGCATGCATTGGGCATTAACAAATACCTGAGAGGTGCCAGAAGCGGAGCAGCAGGGAAGGATACAGAGGGAAAGGGCAGGAGAGATTTCACATTCTGACTACAGTTTAAAGCCTCAGTATTATGTGGCTAATTCTCAGAAAACGTCAATCCACTGCTCAAGCAGCAGTCAACAGACAAAACAATATGCTAAGAATTAATAGGAAAACCATGTAAGGACAGATGGAAATCACAGCATCACACTTTAACCTGCATGGACTGTTCCGATCATACCATCTATCACCAGAACAGACAAGGAAAAACAACAAGCTACTATAAAGATGGGAAGAGGAAAGAAACACCAGAACAGGCTAAGAGGACTCTTTAGACTGAAGCAAGATTACAGAGATAAAAAAAAAATTATAGCTGGCACAAGGAATAAATTGTCCACAATGCAAGAAGTTAGGGATATCCAGTGAAATTATCTGGCAGGACTTCTAACAAAACCAAGTATTGCTCTGTCATGTTGCAGAGTTTAACTGGTTGAACTCACAGAATGCAACATCCCATGGCAGTATGAATTTAAAATACAGCTAGACAAACAGACAGAAGCAAAATCCATTAAGGAACTTAATGCAGATGGACATTCATGCTCAGTAAGTTCTTCAAGATGCTAACTAGGAAACAAAATCTACTAAAGAATTATTGCTTTACAACTGCCTTATTAAACTGTGAACAATTAGTTCTTCAGCAGTTAAAAAAAAAAAACAAAGCTTTTTTTTAAAGCACTAAAAGTTGGATAATCATTACATACATTAAAATAGTCAAAGGGAAGCAGAACTCAAGTTTCTTGAAAATCCAACCATTGTTCACTGAAAATAACATGACGTTAAGGTCTTAAGTCAATTCTGAAACAAAATGCAAATTTTTAGTTCGCTGTTGCATTATTAGAGGTAAACAATTTTTCAAATGCCCTATCCATAATGTCATGGTTTGCACAGATCTGAGCAGAAATCATGTCTCTGGATTCCCTGCCCTGCTTTTCATCTGCTGAATACACAACACCTGAGTAAATCTGAAGAAATAGACCCTGCCAAAAGAGGGGTATATTCTTGTTTTCTTTTTGTGTTAATTCGTAGTGGTTTTTCCTGTGCCCATTCAATGGACACTGGAGGTTTTAATTAATGCAAAGAATGTTCTGTATGGGTCTCTTACTTTTGCGTGCTTTCAGAGAGGGCACCTTCCAACCATTGATGAATCATGGGCTGCTTCAATGCATCTTTGTATTCATTCTGCAGTCTGTAGAAGGGCTTAAGAGCACTGTCAACATAAGGTGAAGCTTTAGTTGGCACCTCCTGGTAGATGACAGGGAAACAAGGTGGGGAAAAAGAACCAGTAATATACTTACTGAAAGCGTCAACAACGAATACTACACCGAATACATAAAATGCTAAGCCTGCACCCAAGCAAACAGATACACACTCCATTCATGACAGACCAATGAAGAGGTCATCTTACACAGGAAAAAACACCATCACAAAATCATTCAGTAGTGTCATACAATGTGACATAATATTGAACAAGGTTCAAAATGACCAAAGCTTTTTGAGAGATGCACGTGCCAGCCAGCCACTCCTATTATGAGAGCATGATCCTGAATGCACTTTCTGCTTATGCTGATTTCAGAGAAAGCTAAGCAGACTCTGTGTCCACAACAGATTATTATATCTTTGTTAAAATACCTATTTTTCATACTATACTTCACTAAACTGAAGACATGGCTCCTTCTGTTCTTATACCATCCTGCTCCCTCAGTTATTTTCTAGAAGAATGTTTTGGGGGTAACTACTATCCCCTTACCATCTTCTTCTCAACCAGTTTTGGTTGCAGAATGCTTCATCTCTCCAGGGATGATCCACACACAGCTTGGGTGAAACATCATGCATTGCAGAGCACAGAACACATCCAGGGTAAAAAAAAAAAAAAAAAATCTCTGACACTTGAAATACCTCATCAACCTCTTAAGAGTTCCAAATCTCAGAACCTGGCAAGCAAGAGTCTTAGCAAACCTGATTCCTACAAAGACTATTCTCATACCGAATTCAGAATTCTGCTGAAAAAGCAAAGTATTAGAACACAGTAAAAATAAAGCTGCCAGAATGTGACTATAATAATGTACCTTCTCTACCCAAGTCATCTCTCAGCTGTTTATCAGTTCAGGCTCCACACCACATAAAGTCAGTTAGGCTGACGGCCAAGAGAGCAATGCAGTCTCACTCATGCAGTACAGAGCTCAAGCTAGCGACTCGACTGACTTGAAGGTGGCCAGGTCCTATGTCTTTGTTTAGGCACAGTCAGCTCACCGTCTCTTAAAAATTCCATAGATAATAGAGATGATGGCAGTCCACTAAATCACTACGTAGAGTTTGCTTTCAGATAACTGAGCTAAGCACTGTAGGGTTGCTGCAATTTCCACCTTCCTTGGACTTAACATACTTTGTTCTACTCTTTCCTTAACTTCAGGTAAAGATATTCTCTTAAATACAGAACAATCTAGTCACTACATAGATTAATTTATTAGCCTTGAGGTTGTCTCTTGTTTTTAAATACAATTTCTGATTAAGTATGTCCTTAAAACTAGAATAGTGAGAAAACCTAGGAATAAATGAAGTAATAAACTACTCCCTTAGGAACCAATTATCTTCCAGCCTACCCTAAATGTTTAGCACCCAAAGAAAATGTAATATCCTTGAAATAAGTAGATTTAACAGCTCTAATTTTTCCCATTTACCCACTGAAAAAGTACAGCACTGCCGGTGGCAGCACAGTTTCTTCAAAATAGCCAGGAAAGTGCTTTTGATTTTAGTAAGCCAAGGCAACCCCTTTCCCCCAGCCCCAACCAAAAACATCCCACAAACAAGCAGGAACTGAGAGCAAGGGGAGAGGGGTAAATGGGAAAGAACTGTGGCCTTGCCGATTGCAGCCTGCCTTCTGTGTTCACATTAGGTAAGAACGCAGAAGTCTGTGGTTCCTGTTACTCAACTTTTTCTCTGCTATCTGAATGACACCAAGCTAACCACCACCACGACAGTGCAGACAGACTGGCAAAGGCAAGTTGCAGTAGCAGAACAAGCCAAGATCAGACAATTGGGTTTGGTACTGTAATTTATCATTACTTTTTATTAGTTTCTCAACAGATTGCTCTTTTTCCCCAACCCTCTTTTTTTTTTTTAACCATTCTCATCTCGTTCCTTCTGTGCAAGATACTTCTTTAATGAAATCCAAGCAACTAGCTCACTGGGAAGAAGTTTCTTATCAGAGCAGGCAGAAGTGTCATACTCCCAAAAGAAGTCTGCAATTCAGCAGCACTGCATCTTATGGTGTATGCTATGACATGAGGAAAGTGCATTTATTCTCATTAACCCTTTTTCTTTTGCATATCAACGGTTCTACTCCTTCCCCTTCCTTCTATCTCAAACCTGTGCTCTCATCATTGTTACCCTACTTAAAAATTGTGAAAACACCATTTTATTTTTCCCTTTGCAATGAGGTTAACAGTAAATCACTAAGTTATCTCAAGATATTTAATAGGGCTCTTGGCTGTCAAGCAGATATGGACAGGCCTGAAAAACTCATACATGTACTGCCCAGTTAACATTCTGGCCTTTCTGAGATTTATTTCTTCATCTGCAACCAGCACTGACCTTATTGGTTCTCCTATACAATCTTGGAACTTCCAGTGCACTCTTCAGGTAAGTGAAGGAGGACTCACTGAGATCCTGGATAATCCTGTTATTCAAGGTAGGCACGCAGGCCGATAAAGAAGTCTTCGAGTCTTCCAAGGCTCCTATTGAAGTAAAAATGCTAAAGTTTAAAGTGAGCTACCCTGCCCAATCACAACATAAATTATGTGACCCTCCCATCATCCCAATCTCACTCACTACCCCTGATGGCTCCTGGTGTCAAATACAGGATGCTTACTAAATAAATACACAGTAGCCATTTATAAACCAATAACAACAACTGTTCCTCACCCAGAAAAACAAAACTGAGGACAGGAAAGAAAAAAAAAAAAAAAAAAAAAAGGGGTAAAGTAACATTCTCGAGGTTCACAGTTTTTTCAGCATTACCAGTGTAGCAAGTGGCTTGAATCAAAAGGCTCTGACCTACTAAGGAAACTGTGGTTGTGAAATTCCTTCTCACAGTACCTAAATTCCATACGGAGTGACTGGAACATGCTCAACTCAAAGCTGTAACTGACAACAGACCATCTACTGAGTGGGGGATATGCACAAGCTCCCACCTCTCTTATGGACTTGGACATCTACCAATAATCCTGATTTAGAGATTTAAGTGGAATTCACAGTGCAGAACTTCTGGTTCTGCTGAAGACAGGGACTAGCTCACTCACCCAGCTACATGCCTGGCTTTAATCACGAAATTAAAGTCAGATTCTGTGTTTCACATAAAGAATGATCATATAAAAAAACCTAAAAAAACAACCAAAGAAAGAAACAAGAAACCAGAAAAAAAAAAAAAAAAGCCCAAATAGTTAATTGCTTCTGTCCTCTGAAGTTAAGGTATTTAATTATGAAACTCTGATAACTCTCGTCCTTACATGATTGATCAGGCTAGGGAGAGAAAAATCTTTTTAGAAAAGTATTTTTGTTCCAACTGGATAATGAAACCCCTCTCCTTACTTATTCTCCATTTCCAAGTAGATGTTTAAAGATACCATATGAATCTTCTAGTCTAAAAGCGCCCTACAAAAACAACCCAACAAAAAAGCACCAAAAACCCAAAGCACTTTAGATTCACTCAATTTTCATCATTTTCCAGACTCAACATGTCAGTTCAAAATAGTTTCTATTTAACAATTTAAACCCTAAAGCACAACTTCATTAATAAAAATATTGGTATTTTCAAATTTTTCATTGTAAATGATGAAACTGTGTGTAAAAGCTGGTTCTGTATGGTTGGCAGAGGGGATTTGGGAGAAAAGGGAAAGACAGAATTTAGCCTCTTAGCTTTACCTGCAATACAAGATACATTCTTGAAGCCGATCATTTCAAGTTTTGGTTTCATCATTTCTAAGATATCAGGAATCTGAACAAAAAAAACAACAAACCAAAACAGATACAGTCATGTTATAAACATTTTAATTACTTTTCTTACATTCTGTAAGTTTCCAGTCTTTCAGAAGACACCTTCAATCTTTTCTATATTTTTACTGCATTTTTGGGAAACCAGTACTAGAAGAATACAATATTCACGGAAATTAATAAGGCCTACGCACTAAAACCCCTACCTTACTATTGTCCTCAGAGGAAACAATTTAGAATTAACAAAATATCAACCCAGACGCAACTTACAACTTCACAAATAACAGAAATTTCAGTTTTATTGACAAAAGATATGACAGAAGCTGTCCCTACTGAGAGAAAATTAATACATCTCTTTCCAAGATTTTCGATCACTAGAAAAGTATAATCAGGATGATAAAACCTTTCGCAACCTCAGAGACTAAAACCAGTAAACATTTTAAAAAAAACATAATATTAAAGCTGAATATTGTACCACACTCCAAGCTGCAACAGATATTTTACTAGCAAAGGTAAGACTCTGGCACAATGACACTTTGCACCAAAAATGAGCAGAAACATTATTTTAGGGGTTAAGTCCAGCAGTTACTGATAAAATTTAAATACCTGAAGTGGTTTCTTTGTAATCTGCCATTCCAAATAAGCACAATGTAGACCACTCATTTCAGGTGGTATTTTCTATATCAGACTACTCCAGATTTAGCTTTTAAGATAAAAAAATAGCTTGATGGTACATTATTTTAAACAATTTAATGTCCTTAACAAGATACCAGACTACAGTGGTATATACGCACACAGATCAACAAAGATTCTTTTGTAAGTATAGTCAAAAGCACAAACCTGATCCTGGAGTTTGTCCAGATCTGCAGCAACATACACCAACTGAGTACTAGATATAGAAGGCAATGGCTGACTTTCTGGAGAAGACCCATTTCCTTGGTCCTTGCTAGGACTGAGGCTTACAGAAGACTCCTTTCTACCAGCTGGCACAGATTTTTTGCTTTCCTTTGTATTCTCACTGGAAATTGGCCTTACAGAAACCTGAAACACCAAATTGAGACGTGAACCCTAGCAATAGCGAAGGCAGTTCAAGCTGGACAAACAGAAATAGTATATAAAGGATTTGTAGGTTCTCAGCATCAGAATGCCACACTTCCAAGGGATATTAGTATTCCTAAATTACATTATAAAAAAGATATTTTTAAAACAGTTTTTGGTACACTAAGGAGTTGGATGATTTGGAGAAATCTGTCACTACAGGAGAGGGCACTCCAGTCCCACAGCAGTATTCACCTGTGTGGTGCTCGAATGAACTACTGCACTGGAGGAATGTGCAAGACCAACAATGTGATCATTTTCTGCTTCACAGAAGCATGGTTTATTTTTGTATGCTGGAATATAAAATTCATAACCACTCACTGCTGTCAAACAGCCCCTTTCTCCTACATCTCTTCAAGCCCTCTGCTGTCAGGCACACACTTCACTCAACTACTCTGATTAGCTCAGAGTTTTAATGTTGGTACTTATCAGTATTTTCATGAGCCAATAAACCTGAGAGAACTGAGTCACTGATTCTTAAGAAAAGGATAAAGGGATATCTTACAGCTGTCTTCAACTACTTTAAGGGGCATGTATAGAAGATGGAATCAGACTTTTCCTTGAGGTACAGTGACAGAGTAAGAGGCAATGGACATGGACTGTAGCAAGGGAAATTCTGACCAAATATGAGGAAGAAGTGGTCAGTCATCAGACCAGGGTTCCCAGAAAGGCATGCAATTGTCATCTTTGGATATACTCAAAATTCAACTTGAAAAGGCTCTGCACAACCTTACCTGAGCTGGCCCTGTTTTGAGCAGGAATTGGACCAAGATGACCTGCACAAGTCCCTTTAAAACCCACTTATTCTATCATGCTGTCTTTCTCTGACACAAGAAACAGAGGCAAACTTGTATGCCTGCGAGCAGGGAGCAGAAGAGCAAAGCACAACTCTGCTCAGAAGCAGGGAATCATTGATGTTGAGTTAGCTGCCCAGGAAACTTCCAGTTTTACAGTTTCAACACTGAGCAGTTGATTTGGATTAAGGTACCCCTTTTTATTTGCAGGGTTAGTTTTCACCTGGCTCAGTTTCACAACCTCCTTCCTTTTATCAACTAATTAAACACACAAACAGAGCAAAACCAAGATTGTGGTGATTTCTTTCAGTGGCAGAGGCAGCCTTAAACATACATGGAAAGACAGCCTTGGCAACCAGCAGCCAGCAATACCACAACAGCACTGGTATTTGTCGTTAGTAACATATTTTGCAGTGATACTCTTTAGAAAACAAACTCGAACCCTTCAAAGTGTTCTTGTTAAGTAATGTTAAGTTCAGAAAAAAAGCACTTTAAAAGACATCACATACTTTGTTTCAAAAGGTCTCTTATTGGTGGACATACCCAATCAACAAAACCATAAGCATGCTGCTCTTACCTCACCAACAAACACAGAGTAGCGTGCCAAAATCTGCAGGCTAAGTTTCCACAGACGGTGCGCTAACAATGGTAAAAACATTTGATCTGACCAGCACTTCACAAGACTCATCCAGACCATGTGAGTGGCCAAAAGACAGTATGAGCTGCCAGCTAGAAACAATCAGACAACAAATGTCATATTCCTAAGCACATTTTTAAATAATGTAACATCAGTGTAATTGCATTAACTGAGATTTAAAAAAAAAAAAGTAAAAAAAAAGTCTTCCAAAGAGACACAATCAGAAAGATAGCAAAGAGGATTTATTAAGCATTGTCTGAAACTCTTAAAAGCTCCTCGTTGCTTTAGATATCAAATTCCACCAAGTCTTGCTGTAGCTGTGCAGGCAAAAGCAACAAATGAGAATCTGCCTGCAACAAATGTAGGAACAGCTTGTCTAAATAATCCGCTTCAGCAGATAACGTTTCCAGGATAATTTTTGCCTGTCTTACAAAGAAGTTTTATTAGACTCATTTGCCAGCCGTAACAGCCATTGACTCCTTAGCACTAAGCTACTGCTCCTGTCAGTTGTATCTGAGATACCTGCTAGAAATATTTATTTTAAACACAGTAGGAATATCCATATTTAAACTAAATATTTTTAAAGCACTTCATGCATTAGTATTTTATAGTTTACAATCAGAGAACTAAGAAACATATCAGCAAGTTTCAGGCAAATGCTCGAAGTGGTAGGATTTATGCATTTTGTCTCCACTAGAATTTTTTTCTCCTTGCTCTCTTTAAAGAGCATGTGTGCATATATATATATATATATACACAGACACACACTTCTACGTTGCTCTTAGCTGCCTTCTTCATAAATATTTACTCTGTTAACTGAAGTAAGTTTTTCTGATTACAACAGACCACTAACGAATATACCAGGTTTTCCTTACCACTCTAATCCTTCCTGTGCATACCACCTCATTTGCTCATAAATCAGTGTTTGTTTTTGGAGCAGACACAAACACTACAAACCATAGCAAGCCTAAATGCTGCCAACAGATTGCCGTTTTCACTACCACATAGTCCTACAACCATTAAGGAAAATATGCCTCAGTAACATAGCACAGCCTTTTGGTTGCCACTTAAAAGAGGATGCCAAATGCCAGTTTCATTCCTTTTTGTACTGAAGGGGCAGTTCCACAAATATGTTAATGGCTGGTGCCAGAAAGGGCGGTTTTGGTAAGTGAAGTCACTTACACTGAACAGTACTCTCATATTGCCTGCTCTACAAAAATCTATTACACTGTTTAATCAGTTCATCAGAAAACAGAAAGCTCCTGTAAACAACAGGATGTATGTTACTAAATACTCAACAGACAAACAGTAATCGCTACTACTTACACCCCTGATTCCTTCACAATAGAGCAATTATTTTTTGCAATAAAATTTTACCTGGTGCCTCCTCTAATGTGTCTGAAAGTGCTTCTTCTAAGGCTCCAGCTATTTCTCTGAATCTGAGAGACAGAAAAGTTTTGAATATTACAATTCAACAACTGTTCAAATTGATGCCTAAACGCTTTTCAATGTTTATTTCAATATTATTTCAATGCATTACCAATGCATATTCACAGATTTTAAATGTGGGGTTATATTTGCCCAACATAAATTGGGAGATAAATCAGACCAACATTCAAATACTTGAAAGAGAACCTTTGACATTTTACAGGCAGATATGAAGCTTATATTTCAGGAAATTATTAAAGTCACAGTTGTAAACATTATCAAAATGACAGCTCACAGAGTGTCAAGTCCTCAGCTTTTTTGAGAGAAATTTTTTTGTTTTGTTACTGTGTGTAAACTAAGTGAACACTTTGTCTCATGCTTGCTTTAGCTGACCTTCAGATATGTCACGTGACACTGCCAGGCTTCAGCTTTCTACATATTTGTTAATGAACAGCACCATAAGGTTCCGCAAACAATTCTGTACCTAATTAAAAAATCAATAGCTCCTTACAGGATACCTTGACCTCCTTTTTTAAAAATTCATCCATCAGAAAAGTAAAAAGAATCCTGCCTCC
Organism: Falco punctatus; assembly: GCF_963210335.1. Lineage (NCBI taxonomy): Eukaryota > Metazoa > Chordata > Aves > Falconiformes > Falconidae > Falco > Falco punctatus. The sequence continues at coordinate 80,046,424 of NC_137584.1, forward strand.
TCAATTTTTTAAGTATCACAGCAAAGTTAGTATTAAAATCTGTGATATTTTTCCATACTTAAAACATACTGGATAAACAACATAGCATTTCCCTCACCTAAAAACTGTCAAGCAAGATGCAGATTTTTCTTTAATGAGGTTTTCCCTCTAAATGCTGAAACAAAGCTATCATTTTAAGCTCCCCTATAGAAAGTTCTATTGTTTTTGGTTTCCCCTTTCTTGCTTTTATGTGCATCATAGTAACACTGTAAGACTTTTCAAACTTACTAATTACAAACCTGTAGGGCTCCTCTTAAAGCCTCTTAACTGTCATTTCCACATGAGAACAGAGGCCCACCTAACTTTTCTTATCAAACTGCTAATGGACTAGATGCATGTTTAGCACCTAAACACATTTCAGAAATAATTGTGAAATTATTTCAAAACCTCCTTCCTGCTTATACACCAATTCCACTGATAGAGCAGTATATTTAATAAATTTTATGGTGAAAAGGATTAGAGAATAGAATCAGATTTTTAACAATGACATAATTTTTGCTCAATGTTCCTTAAGACAGAAAAAAAAAAATCTCTCCAATGTGGGGTTCGCTACAGTTCCGCTATCAGTTGGACTAACATAATTGAAGGAATGGTAAGGAAAAGAGTTACTGGTGCTGTCTGTGCCAGCACTGCTACAGAAGAAATGCCTGTACATCCATCTGATCGTCAAAGGATTGTTTGTAAAGGCTTTAGTGAGGGCTGATTGTTCTGGGTAATTTCTGTAATTGAAAACAGAAAACCCCAACAATCTTAACTATAAATGCTATAGTATGAGATAATACTTCAATAAAAATCCTGTATGACTTAAGGATGTTAACATACATCAAAGAAAAAAATTCCCTATAGTAATATGTTGCACTATTTTCACAGTTGTGCAATAAAGAATTCATGGGCACTTCTGAAAATTACCAGATTATTCCAACATGGAGGAACAATACGGTGAAAGATGAATGAGCTGCTGTTAACCAAGCATTTATCAAAATAATTCACTATTTATATTTACAGTAATCTTGGATTAAAGGTAAATGATTTTTTAGAAGTTTTTTTTCATCAGTCGGAAATCAAAATACCTAATGGGAAAGAATGTTTTTGAACAGAAAGAATTATGCTGAAGCTCCATTTCAATTTTATGAGAAAGAGTATCAAAGTTGGATCAAGTGGTTACTTACTAGAAAAGCTGCACTTTCAAACAAAAGGGGCAGACTCACAGAGCTATTAATGATATACGTCTGTTAAAAGGTTCATAATGGCTACAGTTCCATGGGCACTTTTCGTCTGTGCACTCAGCACTACTACTGTAGTGAGCAGTGCTGCCCTTTTCCTTGGGCCAGCATGAATATTTGTGCAGTTAAACGGTTTGGAGATACTGACTGGAGTTGAACATCAGCCTTTTTTTGCCCAGGGTAACAGATCTTCGTATCAGTTCACTACACAGCTGCGGGAAGAGATGTGCAAGCAAAAAATCAACCGAGGATGTCACAGGCTGGGGCTACTGTTTTACAGAATGCAGTGAACCATCAAAACACTAAGACCCTGCTCCAAGCCCCATGCTCTTGTCACTTATCTCACATTGGATACAGCACTCATAAGATTCCTTTATGGAATTTTTCAGCAGCAATGTAGACTTATCCTGGATTAAAGAAACTGCATAAATGTGGCTACAGTTGTACTGTTATCGCCAGTTATAGAGCCACACAATACAAAAATGACACAAAAGTGATCCAGGTGAAAAAGCAGTATCAATTTCTCTCCCCTCTCTATTGGAAATCCTACCTTTTCAAAAAAAAAATCCCAAGCAAACAAAAAAAAACCAACTCTCAGAAGGCTTTGTGCGCATTTAGGTCATAGCACACTTCAACTGTTTCTTTCTTGCCTGGATGCCTGCTATCCAGCCCTAAATTCAGATGCGCAGACTACACTTTCTAAGAAGATGGTTTTACATTCCATGTAAATGAACAAAAGTTCATTAAAATTCTAGCATTACTAGAACTAAACCGGGGCTTTCTTGAGTCTCTCTGCTCTCTTCTAGCTGGAAGATCTGTAAAAGCTAATACTACAGGTACATCAGACCTACCAGAAAAGTAAGCTAAAACTTATTACTTAGCTACTCAGAAAAAGGGGATAGTAGGGCAATCTTTGGAAAGGCAAAGCTGTAAGACTCAGCACTTCACACAGCACATCCTGTGAGACAAAAAGGATGTCAGAAATATGGCTACGCCTGGAAAAGCTACAAGTTGTCAAGTCTTAAAATTCTTTACTTCTAAGAAGAAAGACTTCTCTTATGGTAAGTATTCCTCTGGATTTGCACAAGTAGCATACTTCAACACCCAGTTTAATTCCAGGGACACTGGAGAAAAAGAATTTGAAACAAGATTTCAAGACTCATCTAGATCTGTTCCTGGAAGTCAGCAGTGTAACATGTTCAGTCTAACAACAACACAGTACATACTGAAGAGCAGCTGGCTGTAGTTTTGCTAAATTGTTAAAAGATATATAAAACAGTTATTTGACTTAGTAATTAAATTCTAAGTTTTACTTCTACAATGATTTGTTGACAAGTGATACTTCGAACCTAAGCCAAGATCATCTCTCTGTGACTGAACTCTACTTTTGAAAGGGTGAACAAAACAATGCATACTAACCTTATTTGAAAATATACAGGCAAATTCCATTTGTTATTAAAGCTGTGGTAAGAAGGATGAGATCTTAACCGTTTCACACTAGCCTGGGAGCCACACTGTCGTTCAAATTTCTGTACAAAATCCATACTAGTAGTGTACTTCTGCAGAAAGAGAATGAATATCCCGATCATACACAGGGTCCCAGCGAACAAGGAAGGCCACCACCCATTCAGCAGGACTCCTGTATCACACTGTAGTTAAACCTGAGGTTCAGAATGGGCTGACACTGCTCCCATCACCTCACCACACAAGACTAAAATCCTGGATTGCAGTGAAACGAAACCCAACTAAATAGCAGATGTTTTTCTATGATAATAAAAACTAGCGCAGGACAATCTAAAAGGCATAACATTGTCCAAGTACCCTGAACAAGCAGAACTGACCAGAGAGATGCATCAGTATTTCTGAGCTGAATCACTGGGGTGGAAGAACAGTGCTGCACAGTACTAACGCAGTCAGTTGCAGGGGATAAAGGTATACAACAAACAATCAGGAACAAAACCCAGAAGACACACATAACCAAATACACATGAGAATGAAAGCATGATTTTTTTTGTTATATAGGACCTGTACTATAGGAACTTCTAGAACTGTTTCCCTAAAAATACGTTTTGCAAATACCAAATATTTGCAGAACTTCAAACAACTTCAGGTAACTTTACCCAGTGTATACTTTTAATAAGATGTTTACAAAAAGTATTGAGTTGCAAGCAAACAGGAATTCCATTTACCCTCAAATGCACTGTGGGCTTACTCTCAACAGTAACTTATTAACACCCTGAAAACAATGAAATAATAAATTAAGATGTACAGAGCAGAAAGCTGAACACTTGAGTGAAAACCAGAAGCAAAATAGTGCAAAAACTGTTACTGCACACAAAACAGACCTTGCTAACAGAACACAAATCAATTTCAAATCAAAATACAGCTACAGTTACAATCTGCTTCTGTGCTGTGAAAAACAGTTGGGCTTATGTGCAAGTTTCTTCTATTAGAAAAAACAGAAAGCAGCCATAAAACTTAATACACATGCTAATTAAGCCACTGATGAATAATTAAAATAAGCCTGACTGAATCTCTCAGTGCTTCTGACTTCATTGAAATAAGAGCAGCAGCAGGGGTGTAGCAGGAAGGCTTTTACCACAATCCAGAGCACTATGTGAGTGATGTGATTTTGTCTCTTACAAAGCAGTAAAACATTCACAGGAGAAGCCCCTGAGTTGCTGCTTACAGGTTCTGCTCTCAGAAACTCTCCTGCAACCACAGGACACGCACTGACATGGGTATGCTTTTGTGTTGTATATCTCAGTAAGTATACCTTTAACAGAAAGTTACGAAATTACAGCATATTTTTCTTGTGACATGGCAGTTTCAGTGCATCAAGATAGTATTCTGGAAATTGCACACAAAAGCTTTTAGGTAACTACCTTTCTCCCAGCGTGGCTGTATTTATAACACAATGGAACTGTAAAACGTATGGGAGTTAAATCCAGAATGAATGACAGACTATTGCTCTTTCAGGCTTCCTTTCTTAGATAATAAAGCCAGCACTGTAAAAAGGCAAACAAGCTGTTAATGCCCAGCTACCTTAAGTATTATTTATATTATAAAAAGTGTTTGCTTTAGATCTCTGACAAGACCTATCACTTTCGAAACAGAAGACAACTCAAGAGACATCTAGTTATCAATAACATTACATCCAAGAGAGGGAACTAACTGCAAGATTGGTTCCCATTTCAGCTTCTAGGATTGGATTGTTGACTGCATAAAACTATTTAAGAGAAGCTAAAGTGGGAAACAAAACGGAGCAATTTTCAAACAGAGGAATCTAAACTTAAACTCAAATGTTTAGGGATAAAAACAGTATTCTTTCCAAATACCTGTAAATCTTCAAACCTGACTCAGAAATAAGGGAATGACAACCTGAAGCAATTTTTTTAAAAAAACCCTGCACAATAAAAAACACATGTATGCTTAACCCTGCCAGTCTGGTTTTTACAGGATATATATATAAAAAAAATTATTATTCCTCTCCTCTACTTGTAAAAGCCTCCTAACAAATAATACTGCATATTCAAACTTTTCAGCTTTAGAACTATACACACATACATACGCAAACAAACCTGAAAAAAGACCTTTCTGCCTTTCTATCATCCTAGAAAACAGAGACAGAAGAGTACTGTCCGAAATCTGTGTTGCATTGCTTGCATTATCAACAGTGCAGAAACAATTTTAAAGAGGTTCCCCCCCACACCCCTTAATTCAGAACTATTAGTCTTTAGATAGACATAATAGCATTTTTACACTTGGCATTTCATCTTGTTATTGATTTTTGGATAAAATATTTTAATGATTTAGACTCTTGAGTCCCTTAAGCAGTCAAAAGCAGTCTGGAAAGTACTTCAGACTTAACACATTATTTACATGAAAGCCATGAGGTGTGTGTTGGGTTTTTAGTTGTGGGTTGGTTGTTTTTTTTTAAATAAACAGCACTATCAGTGTTGGTCAATAACAACATACTGTAAGATTAACAGCCTTTTTAAAATAATTACTTTAAAACAGCAACAGCAAACCCAGCTCTTCAGAAGATAAAACACATTTTGCTGTAAAAAAAAAAAAAAAAAAAAAGAGGACAAATGCCCAGCAAGGCTCACAAACTGCAGTATGCAGGGCATTAGATGAAAGCTTGAAGACTGAATTTTTACACAAACTAAGTATTCTCATCAGGCAGGGGGAACGCCCGTTAGCATCATTTGTATGGTATTACCACAGCTTTCTTCAACAGCTATTTCATTTGCTTCTTGAATAAATTGGCTCTGAATAAAGCCATTCCTGCAAACTTCACTGCCATGCCTGCCTGCCTTCAATATTCAATGTATTTGTATGAAAGAGACCTGAAACTCCAAGAAAAATAGAAGTATTTAGGTAAAAGCAGTTTTGCATGTACCCAGGAAGAATCTTTTTCAGTATAAACCTCTACCAGCCATCTAACATTTCCCTAAATCGTGTCCTGATCTGCCTATTAAGCCTTCCTTCAGACAATTTATCACCGCCTGCCACCTCCATCTTGAAAATAAAAGGTTTCAGACTAATCATAAGTCAAGCTGCAAGGGCAAAAAAAAATCCAAATATTTCAGCAATCACTGCTACACAGAGACAGGACATGAAGAAAAGCAAAAAACTCACATTTCCTACTTGTGACATACTAATAAACTAATTGCCAGAGCCACTCTTCATACTAGACCAAATATAAATTTAATAAAAGATCATCTTTTAGAGGCAGAGCAGCACTGCCAATGATGAAAATACAAGTGACAAATACTTTAAAATCATTTTATAATATAATCTTTCTTCACGATTGGTTGTGATACCAGAGAAAATACTACTTCTGTTATAAACCTCATCACACTGCCTCCAAGTATTTTTGTTTTATTTAGTTGACTTGTGTTTCTAATCACAACAGAATCTGCAGTACTGAAATACAGGAAAAGCTACAACAAGCGAAACAAATCATTTTTTTAACTTTCCAATAGTACAGAACAAGTTGTAACCCAGGTATTTAACTAATGTAACAGCCCTTGCTATACAGAAGTCCTGTTCTTGGGTGAACACTGTAGTCATCCACTCCCACCTTCACTTACATTGCAATTCTAAAACTAAGAAAGAACATCTACTCCTAAAGCAAATATTAAGGCCAAATTCACATGACCAAATGGCTTCCAGTAACTTCTGTCTATGAACTTTCCTGACAAACTTGAGAGGAGAATTAATTCTTATGAAAATTAAACCAAATTATTTGAGATAACCTCCTCTTCTGAGCCATTCAACATGAATTTACACAAAAGCAGCAGGGGAAAAAAAGATAGAGAATAAGACTCATTCAATTCTTGCACGTTAAAGGAATTGCAAATGGAAAAATTAAAATTAATTACCTCGTGAAACACATCTGGGTTTCCAGGGTTAAACAGTGATGGCAATTTCTCTTCTAAACCACGTACTATTTCTGGCCACACTGAATTCACTAAGAAATCATATCCAGGAACAATATCTGCTTTTTCACTGAAATAAAATTGCAGTTATTCCATGGTTATATTTACCATTAGGCTTCTATTTGGAGGTAGGGATAATTCAGAAGACATGCACTGCACTAGACGAAATATAATTAAGTTTTTTTTACTAGGTATGCTGATTCCCTTAAATTGTTCTTCCTTTGAGGTTTCTTATCTAATCCTACCGTCTCAACAAATGCAAGGTATTTTTTATAACTCAAAGTGTTTTAAATTTTTTTTCTTACGTATTTTACAAGTGTGTTGTAGAAAATGAGTACATTTCAGCTGAGAACTCCTATTCTTACTTGTATATTTCATGTTTTAACAGCTCCAAACTTCAAAGAGATACCAAGTAGGAGTAATGCGACTAATGCAATGGAAAGAAGCAGAACTTTTTCGTAATTGTTCCAAGCTGTATTCATACATGATACTGTGCTTCGAAGCAAAAGATTAAAAGCTATCTTGATTATGAAAATTTATAAATTGAGAGCAGAAGAGATAAAAGCATTTAATTCCGGTTCAGTACACCACAGTACAAAATAGCAACATTCCATTATTAAGAAGAAAGATTAAAATTTGCTGAGGGATTAAAAGAATTGAAATGTTAGTAAAACTTAGGAGTCATAAAAAGCTCAGCAATGGATGACTAATTAGAAAAGTAGTTCTGCAGTCCCTGGGGGCTACATCCATAGTTCTTCTAATTACAGCAGTCTACTATATTAACCAGCCTGCAAACAGATGAATAAATGGATACAATTCAGTAGACCTGAATTATTTAAACTTCAAACCAGGCAATTTAATTGCATAAGGAATTAAGCACTTTTGAAGACAACAGTGGAAGCACAAATCAATTAAACCTGTAGTTCTAGTACACCAAATAAACCAGTGAAACCTCTAGGGATCATCCCCACTTTTCTGATGTGCAGTAATGACCCAAAAACTTTTGAACTTAGTTTTTTTAACAGCTTTATTACACCTCTCTCCTTGGATGAAGTGTACAATCATATTAAATGGATTAAATAAAACAAGGTATCTGACAAACTGTATCATGAACAGTACTCAATTCTACTACTGAAATACAGGATTCTCTTTCCCTCCTCTGAAGGTCTGGGCCACAGCACCAAAGAAGTTTTTTCACTGTTTTTTTTTGAAAAAACACAGGCATAAGAGAGAAATCAAATTTGCCTATGAATCTTCAGGAAAGGCCAGATAAGTCATTTGAGCATGGAATCTAATTATGCAAAGCATTTCAAAAGTATATCATACTTGCTGTTATTTTAGTGTGACTGAAAGAAATCCCAAGATATTTACCTTGAAATAGCTCCACCTGTTACTTCACGCAAGAGACGGCAATGATGAGGAACAAACTCCAATAGTTTATTATACATAGCCTGAAGGCCATTAGGGTGAGACTGAACATACTGTTCCACAATCACCTGCCAGAAAGAGGACAATGTTAAATGTCAGAAAAGTGAATATAAACCACTGTAATGCAAGACTTACAGTCTACTCAAAACTGCTAACACTACAACCCCAAATGCCGGTGTAATGCAAAAAAGTAATAAACTGACTATAACTTCCAAGTATAGCTTGACAGCATGAATTATTACTTCCTTTAATGCAACACTCTAACTGGCAAGACTGGCCCAAAGAATGGGAATGCGCCCCTTGCTTTTAAATGTTAGCCACTGTGCCCAGCTCCCCACCCACTGCACACATCACTGCCACCAGAAGCAGTCCATGAAGTTGAAGAGGTGAGTGGCAAAAGCTAATCACACCTCAGAATAAAGTAAAAAATTTCTTCTAAATGTAGTTGGTCCAATCCCAAATGCAGGTAAGCCAATAGCCAAGAATCTTCTGTGACAATGCTAAGCTCCTAACACAGCTAGCAAAGCAGTTTGTCCAGACAGTACTTCACATCCAGTGAAAAGGGATAATCTCTGCCATAAAGAGAAGGCAGACAGCAGCTGGACAATACAGGAAAAGAACAATAGCTTGTATTTATTTGGTATTCTTCCATCTGTCTGAACACTTTTGCCTCTCGTGACACAAACAAGCAAAACAGTGCAGAGGTTGGGAAAGAACAGACACTGAGAAAACCAAGAGGGGAAGATGATCTGTCCCCCACAGCAGCAGTTGCTACAGCATTAGCAAACACTTAAATGAAGCTTGTCCTTAAGGGGAGAGGGCACCACTGCTCGACTTCCTCTCCCATTCAGAAGTCAGGAGCTCTCTTTGCTTTGTACATCTGTATGCATACAAAGTAAAACCAGAATAATTTCAAATGTTTCCTTCCCAACAGCAGAAGAGAAACAGCCTACTGACAATGACATACAGCTCAGGTGCCACCAGAAATACTATTCCTTGCCAGGAAAGGGAAGGGTAGTAATTCCATCTTTTGGCTGCTGAAGACATTTCTGAGTGAAAAAAAGGTAATTTCTTCTCCCTATCTTGATATAGAACAACTCCTTCAGCAAAAGTTATGCAGATTAACTCTTCACTTGCCTTGACTGGGAACACTGAGGCAAATGATCACTAAATGAAAAAAGGAAGGGAAATGAAAAAAATCACTTCTGCATTTATATTCAGAAAGGCACATCAGTGTAAGAAAAAGCAACTGTATTATTGCCTACAGACACATGTTCAGTACTTTTAGAAACAACGGTGACATTGCTTTTATGGGTGTTAATAAAAATGTTAATTCTATACTTCAAGCAGTCTAATAGTTTTGTAAAACACTAGTAGAGAATTAACTGTTTTAAACATCCCGAAAGCAGAAAAAGAGTACCCCACATCATAATATGACTCTCACGGTTTACTGAGCAGACAATGTTATTAAATAGCTCAATTTAAAGAGAAATGACCATAAAAAAATCTTGAAAGCAAAGGCAAGATGTATCAATAGCATAACTGGGGACCCAAAACCACTAACAACATGTTTGTATTACAAAGGCAGTGATGAGGGGAAGATCTATCCTGCTTTCTATTAACATGCCCAAATTCAAGCAAGCGTATATTTGCAGTCACCAAGGCAGCTCTGGTACTTTACAGTTTTTCCTCCCCACAGGAGCAGGAAAATGAATACTGCTGAAAGATTCATAACGCTAGTTTTAGAACAACTACTTTATAGGCCTGGTGCTGGCCCAGTCTAACTTCTTTAAGGACAGTGAATTTAATGCATTTATGAAGTACTCTGACAATCTAGTGAAAGCCAGGGAAACTTCCTGCAACAACAGGGCAGTCAGTTTGTACTAGTAATTATATTGTAAAAGGGCACCAGTTCAGATCTCAGTATGGAACAAATATCCTCTGAAATGACAGGGAACAGTTACCTGACCTGGACATAATTCCCAACACACTGATGAAAAGGGTGAAAAGCAGTCCTGGTATTACAGCAACATCACTTCAGCAACCTCCACCAATAGCATAACGAACCTGTTTTTGTCAGGTCATTTCAAACACAGCAGACTATCAAATATCTTAAAATAAATTTTTAGGATTTTTACTTGAGCTACCATAATACCATCGTAGGCCCTTAAAAATTATTTTAGTTGCAACCACAGGTCTGCTGACGTACAAGAAAAATTGAGCACAACTGACTGACTTGCTGACCGTTACATTATTGTGGCAGGTTACTGTCTGAGGGTTTTTTTGTTGTGTTTTTTTGTTTTTTTTGGTGGGTTTTTTTTTAGGAATTACATTATCATCAATCACAACAAAAAGAAAAAACATATTGTAGACTAGTCACCAACTGTTCAGGCCAGAAGCAGCAGTAAGAACAAACAGTGCTACAAGAGGGTGAGAAACAAGTTGCACAGTCATAAGAATTAGCAGAAAGTCCCTTAATTTCAGAGAATTCAATCAGTACTTTGTGATTGGTCCATCTTGGCAAACTGATGGCCTAGTAAAATCAGTTTCTCACTTAGGAAATTGGCCATCTGACATATTTTTCCCACCAGACAACAGTAAATGCTTTTCAAACACACACTTGTTCCTGCTCTTGCTAATGTCCTGGTACATTAGTACATACTGCTGGGAACTGCAGAAACTGCTTCTTCGTACAACGCGAAGAAAAGGATGTTGCACTGAGAACTATTTTTGCTGCATTTGCCTGCTACTGAGCGAGCCACAGAGAAATGCAAAGCCTAGATCTGATCCAGTTCCCACAGACGCACCCTGGTCCAGAATAAATTGGATTTTACTCCAGTCATATGCTTTGTTTAAGGTTTGTTTTTTGGATTCTTCACTCCAAGAAAAATGTAGACAAGAGAAAGAATTCCAACTGGATAGAACCTGAAATTGATAACAGGCAGATAGAGAATTCCTCCACCCTTTTTTCTGAAATAGCAACAATAAATTAACTGACATTACATCGGGTCTCAGTTCTCCTGCTCTCTCCACAAAGGCATTTTGAAGCTGCTAATGAAAGCTGGAGGTCAACAGGAAAAATAAGCATGTTTGCAAAGCACCTTGTGTTCTTCGGATTCTTGATTTTCTCTTACCTCATCTATATAAGGTTTTACAAGCACTTGACCAACTAATGCCTCTGCGTCTCGTGTTTTGTCAATTGTTGCATAAGTGCGAAGACAGTGACGTATTATGTCAACATTTGAAGTCTGAAGGCCTTCCAAGAGCAGCCCTTCCAGAGACTGCTGCAACATAGCTGTTATTCCAGCTATACGCTATGAAGAGAAACAAAATACAGCAATAAAAAAAACAAAGCCTTGTCATCATTGCTGAAGTACATTCTTCCAAAAATACTTAACTTTCCATTTTCATTTGAAAGCTGCACAAGTTTTGATAACTGTCAGCAATAAATGAACATTAACACAAGCTTAATGGGTTACTGATCCTGTTTAAACATAGTATTTATTACAGTAAGCTCAAAAGGCAATTACTTTATATGTTGTAAGTTACGCAGTAACATCTAAGGTCCTTTTTATCCTGAAGAAATAGGTCAATTGTTCCTTGTTCAACTGACCCATTATGTGTGATAATACACAAAAGCTTTACAGTAAGTCACCAGGGATAACAACCACGGCATTTATCCCTCACTGTCAAAAACTAAAACACAGTGTGTTCCCAGCACTACTTGTCAAATCAATGCAAACCGAAGACATTGAGTGACACTGGCAGGGGTGGGGGGTGGGAAGAGACATGTCATTAGATTCCTTCTGGCTTCTGCTAAACAGCTGCTTCAGTCAACATATATTCTCTCTTTTGCTAACCATTTTTCCTGATCTCCTGCTACATCCCTTCTACCAGATCCAACTCACTGCTGCACTACCTGCAGATATACTACTGGGCCAAGATGGCACCTTACAACCCTGTATTTGAAGCAAGTTCAGCAACACACATTAATGTAAACAATAGCTGAACTACGAATTTAACCCGTCAAATTTCTTCTCTGCCCTTTTGCATGCCATACTGTGTTCACCCATCCTAAAACAATTCCACGGAATTTGTTCCGAACATGCAAAGTCAGTAACTCAACTGCTGACCAGTTGTGAAATCTATGACCTCGTGAACCTTAGCAACAACAGTTACAGGACAGAAATCCTGGCAAGCATCATTAAGGAAGCCACATAACAAAGTAACAAAGGCTCTCTCACCAGGAATACTACTCCGCTGCTCACGCTTCCTTCTGTTATTATCCCTGTTCAATAACACAGTGGCCAGAAGAGTCTTGTAATCTGTCCATGAATCAACATGGTACCACAAAAGACTTGAGCTGAAACATGTTTATATGGCTAACAGCCATCAAGGATGACAGCTCCATGCTATCTAGCTTAAAGCATTGCCCTGCCTCCATGTTCATAATATCTACCTTTAAGCACCAGTTTTCATTTGTTCCCTCTTTCCAATGAATGAAGAAAAAAACCACCAAAACATCAAGTAATCTTTTACAGTAAATAGTCATTAGAAACAAGATATTAGGGAGATTAGTATACCAGCCTGAACAGTCAGTTAGGCAACAAATTTCACCAAAAGACAAACTCCAATATATTCCAGTCAGCCACTCTATGTGCACATTCCATTTATATTCTGCTCTGTATGCTGCAGCTAACAAAACCAACATACATGTCTAGAACTAGGCCTCAATATCAGTAATCCCGACAAACTGCAAGATACACTGGGCTAATAAAAGTGTCTTGTCATATTTCCTACTCTTATTCTAAGTAATTTATCCTAAAGAAGTTAGCAAACAAAGCATAAAACCTCAGAAGAAACAATACTTCCAGTCAACTGATAAAAATGAGCTCCTGAAACCCGTTTTCCTCCCTAAGTTAATTCAATAGAACTCTTTCAAAACAGGCATTTGTCTTCCAAATACGTTGGTTTTGCTTAACCTTACAAATGTTAAGCTGGCTGTCATGCAATACTTACTGGTCTCACTTTGTCCAAAAGGGGCATTCCTTTGCTTTGTACTGCATGAAATTGTAGTTGATTAAATTCTGTGGCAATTCTCTCTAAAACCTGTCCAGTTAAAAGTGGGCTGGAAGGGAGAAAACACAAAACGTGAATACACAGATCCTCTCAAATCAACTCACTTTCCTCTGCAGCAGATAATGTCCTCCCCCAATTTTTGTGGTTTAAGTACTTTACATTCTGATAGGTACTACTACAGTTACTGCAATCACGTAATAATAATTAGGAACAGACTACATGATTAGAGTTGTTTTGGAGCTGCTAAGGTATGAAGTGGGTGAAGCAGAAGCTGAGAGGAACATAAGATCTTGCCTCAGCAATACGAAGCACTGTTTTCTATATGGCAGTGCTGTTTATTGTCACATAAAAAGTCAGCCTTACAGAGCTCAAAAACTGCAGTAAGTGCTCTTCACCATCCAGATTTGTTTCTTATTTCCCCTTTCTATCATGTGGTAAAACTAACGACACCTACCTCTAGAGAAACAGTCTTACCCTCCTCAGGTCTACAGAGTCCTGATAACTAGCCAAATTTTCAGCCACTCAAGTACAATCTTGCTTCCAATCATAATTCTGCAAAGTGTCTCACCCTGACTGAAAACATCTGCATATGCTTTGTGCCTCTAGGTATCAACCTATTCTTCTGTCTACCTTCCCTCGCTATCATGTGAACTAGTGCACTAAACTGAACGGCAGTTTCATGTTCAAACAGGTTCACAAAATTGTCTTTTCCTCCAGCTTAATTTGTACTTGCACCCCAGTCAACTATTTCAAGCACATGGCTGGTGCACCAGTTCCAGAACTGATTGAAAGACATCTTCCATTCCTCAGCCAAGGCTGAGGGAGAGGACACTTTCCATGAAGTTGTTAAGAAGCAAGACTTGGGAGCCTGACTTGAATTTGTCACAAACCTTCCTTGTACCAGAAGTATTACATGTGTGGCTTGCCTGCCTTAGACTACTCTTGCAGCAGTCCCTTCAGTGATATGTAAGCAGGGAAAACAAGAAAAGCTGTTTCCCATTTTAATTCCAAAGGATATTGGAATAAACTGTAATGTAGGAAGTATTTCAGACACGACAGGATTAGTGACTTCCAAGAAAAAAACCAAAAAACAAACTATTGCATGCAAACTTCAAAAAGCATGCTTACTGGAAGCACTACAAGTAATTCGGAACTTTGGAGAGTGAGTTACATGCCCTGTGAATGACCACTTTGCAGAAGACTAACACTGAGAAAATACTAAAGTAACAGTCACTTATTCCATCAGTTACATTTCTAAAGATATATCCTAATGCTTGTAAATTCATCTACAACATACTATGAAATTAAGTTAGTCCCACCAGTTATAAAAAAACCTGAACATTACATATTTTTACCTGTTTCCCTCTAATGAGGACAATTCTTTAGTGCCTTGGGAATGTAGAATCTTCTCAATTTTCTCAACAGACTGAATAACATGAATAAGTCTCAGAACACACATCTGTAATTAAAGAAAGATTTTTCATCTCTGACCCCAATCCCAATTTACATTATTTAATGACCCTGAAGATATTTTGGATTTTTTTTAGGTCTGTTTTTTTTTTTTTTACAGGTGTAAGTTTTCTCCCTTCATCTTAATTCTTGAATCATGTCTTAATTGAAGTATTGCTCACGTAAGTCCATAAAACTCCAGAAACATTTGTCATGAATGTAGAACCGCTATTATTTCCAATTTTTTTCCAAGTTAAGCACAAAGACAAATGTTACTCTGCGTGTCCCCTAAAAATTAAACTGCTGTATTTTAAATTACATTCATAATAACCAAATTGATGTATTACAAGCAGAAACAAGAGTAATTATAATTAAAAAAAGCCAACCAAATCAAACATATATGTTTTTAGCAAATGAAGTAAAATAAAGATTTATGATCAACTAGACACTGTAAAAAATGAAGTCTGTCAACTAAAATGACAATAATTATTTTTAGAAGTGCAACATCTGCAGTGCGCACCTAGACAGCCTAGAACTTTTAAAATTTCATTTTCTCTGGGTTAATGGCACAAAAAAAAGTCATCCTAAGGAGGATCCTTTCAAGGTAATAATTTATCTGTTGTACCTTTTTTCTTCTAATATCTTCTTGTTTAGTCATCCGGTCATCTACTGCTTGAATTCCTTCACTGACACAAGACTTCAGACTCTGTGAGGGAGAAAGTCAGTATGTAAAGCTGGCTTCCCACTTAAGGTTTAAAAAAACCTTAACTCAAAAATCTAAACTTAAAACTGGAGACAGATTAATAAGAATATAGGACTAATAAAAGCTACAGTACATCAAGGGCCCTCTACATGAAAAAGCCAGAAATAAGACTAAATTACTGAAAGTATAACCTGCTCCTTAAGTACTGCCACCACAAGTAGTATTATTTCAACCAGAAGTGTTCTTTTAGTACCTTACAGAGAACAACTGCCTTTCACATAGAAACGGGCAATAAACCAAAGATGATTTTATGTCTTGAAACTGCAGTTATAAATCAGATCTAAGTACCATTTTTCACATAATAAATATTTCTCTATGTTAACTGAACCTATTTTCTGTTTTAGACATCAAAGCTGTGATATTCTGAAGGCATGTTTATGTAGCAAACATCCCTCTGAACTGGCTGTCAGGATGATCAAAAATTGTCATTTGACAATTACCACATCACTGTGGAAGTGCCAGAATAAGACACACCTTCAAGAGGGTGACCTTTTACAGTTAAACCACAGGACTGAGCAAAAAAAGCCCTTAATGGGACTGTGTGGCATCAGAGTTATTTACTATCATCTTTCAATTACTCAAATCCTAGAACAGTTTCTGTATTTCACCATAGACTTGTAAGAGTCCATTCATTTACCACACTTAAAGAATCTTTTATCTCTTGGTTGAAAGGCATGAGAGAAAATGTAAATTCACTGCTACTAAAACTGCTTGAAAACACAAGGCCTCTCCTACTAACACTAAGTCATCAATTTTCAAAGAGAAGTTTATTCTAATAATTATTAATATGAGTAAAAGACATTCTGTACATCACATGAAAGTGAGCTGAAGTTTATCAAGCTGTGTATAATAATTGTTTTGAGCATACCATAACTTCTTCCCTTAACTGTCCCAAGGGTACTGAAAGCTGATTAAGAGCCTTGTCCATGCCAACCTAAAGAAATTACCATAAAAAAAATTTATGACTTCTTCGGTAAGTTCACAAGAGAATTACTGTCAAAGCCTATGGTTTTACAGATACTAAGAGAGAACAGAAAAGACACCTCCCTTTATAGCTTCCATTTTAAATGCAGTGCAAAAATACTCTACCTCAAATACAGGTATAAGGATATCCAACTGCTTGACATACAAAGCCAAAAATTCAAGAAAATTTCAACCTACAAAAATTTTTCTTCCCATAAAAATATTAAATCTCAGTCTTTGAAGCCGTATAATTGGAAGCTGGATGAACCGGAGTCAAAGAGCAGGAAACACAATGGACAAGACGTTGTAATGTGAAAAGTATCACAATTTTCAGTCATGTAGGTTGGTTTTTTGTTGTTTGGTGTGTTTTTTTAAGACACATAGTAAGCTTAAAGATTCCTAAAAGAATCCTTCAGAACAGCCTCATTTACCTCATTGCTGTGCTTTTTTAATCATTTTATTTCCTTCAATTTTAAAGCTACTGGCAATTTGAAAAAAAACCCTTTGCCTTGAGTCTAACTTTCTAATGAATTAGTTTTTCAAGACAAAAAGCATACATCCAAAACATTTATTACAGGCCAACAACAATTCTGTAGAGTAGCCAAGTTCTACAGGATTGGTCTTTCACTTTCTCTCACTGCAAGGTATCACAGTTTAAGATGTCTTAAATCTAACAATGCCAAAATAAAAGCCATATGCTTTTCATACGAAAAATAAAAATCCCACTAAAACACATTAAGCCTGAACTACACAGCACAATTTAATAACACTTACCAGATTTGTTGAGAGATTAACAAAATCTGCATAGTCCTTATTTATAAGTTCTACCATAGCAGTTTTAAGGAGTTTGTAGTAGAGCTCCAGATCCTCTCTGAGCTCTTCCAGCTGCACACGTTTCCTGCAGTCTGACACAAAGTGGTCAACATCAAAATCCGGCTGAAAATGAAACAGGAAAGAGAGAAAGATGTAAGTAAAATGTTCAAACCAGGAACACACCCCTCCCCACCCCCAAAATACAGTATTCCATATGCCAATGAGCTAACCAAACTAAAGCTCTGGAGGCAAAAAGGCTACTTAACAGAGTAGTTTCCAATGTCCCAAAGTCTGGGGGTTTAATCTCTAAAGCACACAGTGCCATGAGTCACAGACTAGCTCTCCAAAATCCAGAGTTGTATATTCCTTTACACACTTTAAAAACAAAACAACAGAACCAAAAGCCGAAACACACTATTAAGAACTATTTTAAGCTCTCCAAGCAATAAGGCCCGAACGCTGGTTCTTACCAGCCTATCTGCAGCTTGGCTTCAAAGCACGCAAAGTATGCAGGAAGCATGGCTCGGGTCTGCCCTAGGAAGCGAGCTGCAGCACCCGGCCCGGGGCACAGACACTCGCATCACCGGCTGCAAAACTGCAGGCCCCCCGCCCCGCCTCCGGGCAGGCCTCCCCCTTCACGGGCAGGCCTCCCCCCGCTCCGCCGCTCAGGCTCCCTCTCAGTCCCGCCAGGCTTGGCCGCAGCCAGCCTAGGTACACCCGCGGGGGTGCGAGCCGCCTGGCTCTGGGAACGGCCCGCAGCCCCCTTCGGCGACACGCTCACCGCTTCTCCGGGAGGCTCAGCCCGCGCAAAAAGCCGTGACGGAGCTAAAAGATCCCGGCCAAGGACCCGGGCCCCTCTCACCCCTCAGGGAACCCGCCACCCCCGTCCTCAGGGGGGCCCTGGGGGCACCGCGGGCCCACAGCGCCTTTCGCAGCCCGCCTCCTCGGCGGCCCCCACCCACCTTCATGAACTCGTCCTTGTCAAAGCAAAGGTTCTCGGGGCCCCGCGGCAGGTTCATCTTCTTCGCCTCCATGGCCAGCCCCGGCCCGGCCCGGCAGGCCCAACGCGGCGGCAGCACACACCGCTGCTACAGCCACGCCCCCTCCGCCAGCGCGGCACCGACCGGGCAGGCCGGGGCGTGCGCCAAGAGAGGCGCAGCGGCCGCCCGCCGCCGCGGCAGCGCCCCCTGGAGGGCTCCCAGCGGCCCTGCAGCCGGCAAGGGGCGGGGGGCGCGGCAGGGATCTCAAAATGGCGGGGCGGGAGGCGTATGTGTGAGGGCATGAGGGGCATGAGCCTGTGAAGCTGGCCTTCCCAGCCTCTTCGAAGGATGTTTTCTGATTTCTGTCGTTCTGTGCTGTCCGGGGAGTTGGGCTGTGCCGCTGAAGAGGGTGCCTGGTGCCCCTAAGCAGGTAAAACTGACCCAGTCACATAAAATTGCAGGGGTCAGCTGCTAGTGCCCATGGCACAAGCTGTTGGGGGCCTAGGGCTGCAGAGGTGGGAAGGGGCACTAGGCCACGGTATGGTTCCGTCCCCCAGCCCTGAGCGGGGTCACCCAGAGCCAGCGGCCCAGAGCCACATCCCTTTGAGGTTTGGGTATTGCCAGGGGTGGGGGGCCCTGCAGCCTCCTTAGGCAAGCTGTGCCACGGTCTGACTACTCCTAACAGCCAAAAAAAGCTTTTCCTTAGGTTTAAATGTATTGCAGCTTGTGCCCACCTGGACCTGAGTAACAGGAATTGAGTCAAAGCATAATTTACCTCCTCTGTCCTTCAGCTTTTCTGCAGACTTCTGCTAGGGTCTTGTTTCTTTCACATTTTTTTTGTTCAAGGTCACTTATGCCTTAGTGAAGACAAATATAGCTCTAAAAAGCCTCCCTGCTGTCACTTGTGTTTCTTTTTGCTGCCTCGGGATGGAAAATGGCAAATGATACTGTTCCTCACATGTATGTTTTATGGCTTTAATTTTGTTTCAGTGAGCTCAAATGAGGAGCGGGCCCAGCTCCTTCCCAAGCAGCTCTCAGGGTACATCTGCTGTGGCTCTGCCAGTTGCTCCATGGGCAAGGGTGGAGAAGGCACCATGGGCCCGATGGATGTGGTTCAGTGGCACTGCAGTGGTACATTGGGCTGGAGATGCCCAGACCTCCCGGGTGGCCAGCGTTTTGGCAGGGCCAACACGTACAATCCTGCCTAACTCCGTCAGTGCTGCCACAGAGCCCAGCTGGCTTGTAACGGGCAAAGATTTATGCCAGTGAGTCCCAGCTGGCACTGAGTTCCTTAGGGTTTC
The DNA here is from genome assembly GCF_963210335.1 of Falco punctatus. NCBI lineage: Eukaryota > Metazoa > Chordata > Aves > Falconiformes > Falconidae > Falco > Falco punctatus. The sequence goes on from NC_137584.1 coordinate 80,065,909, forward strand.
CCTGAGTTATTAGAAGTATGAAGAGCCAAGCAGTTCAGTAATGAATGGGGTGGGCACATGCATCTGGTGGCTGGCTCCTTGGGTGCTAATTGCCCCTCTTTGCTTTCACCCTGTCCCTTTGGAAAGCTCTTTGAGACTGATACTTCGCAGTGTTCAACCCTCTCAATATCTCAATTGTTGGCAGGCATGGTTTATAGCTGTCGTGTGTTGTCAGCTACACAGCAGAAAAGATACACCCACCATATAAATCCACACTGGCACTTTTTTTGTGATAGCTATGACTATATGTACCAGATCAAAAAAGTTTTCTTATGTTGTGATATTTGAATGTCTACATTCTGGTACGGGAAGCAAGCCAATTACTGGTCAGCTATCTTTTTAACTTAATGAGTCGGCTGTGCTTGAAATTAAAATTCTAACCAGTTTTTTACATTAACTCTTTAACAAAGGAGTTACACCTACTTTTTTAATGTCTTATGTATTAGCTAAGCCAAATCTTGCTCTGAAGAGATCTACTGTTGCCATTGGTGGTGGTGTTTACAAAGTTCCTTAAGGAAATAAAGTATGCTTCCATTTGAATTTGTTTATTGATGCGCTCCTTACAGTCTTCATATTTATTGATGTCATTGTAAATTAAATATGAAGTTTGTGGAATTTAATAATTTGCCAGTGAGAAACTGCAATATAGCATCCATTTCAGTAAGTTAACAGTAAAACCAGAATTAGGATTCATGGGTTATTTCCACATGCTGTCCCTGAACAGCCAGCTTCACCTGGGGCAGAAGTGCAGAAAGTAAATTTTCTCCAAGATGGAAGAGAATAGCAAAGTGAGGGAATTAGCCATTCCAGAGTCATATAAAGCTCTCTTTACTTCCATTCATTTTATGCTAGGATTATTTAGTTCATTTGTGCTAGGATTACTAGGTTTTACTAGTACTTGGTTTTGTGCTAGGATTACTTAGTTAATTTCTACTACAAGCCCCTTCATCCCTTTCCTTTCCTGACTCGTTACTGTCATTCCAAGATTTCCAGGCTTAGAAAAAAGTTTTAAACTTTTCCATCACCCTTTCCTAGCCATGAAGACATGACACAATAATTTCTTGTAGAAACTGTAATCGCTATTTAATATGCAGGTTTTGGATAACATATCATTAATACACCCATTAGATGAATGAAGAGAGAGCATCTGAAAGTCTGTCTCAGTATTATTGTTATTATTTGAATAGGGGTGATGTAGGTGCCAGAGCGTAGAAAAGCTACTTTTAGCTCTTGTGTGGGTGCGAAATTTTAAAGATTCCAGCATCCCCTCTTACTCTCAAATAAAGAACATTTCAAGGGATGCGTAATGATATGACAAATGATGTTTAGTATAATTGTATCATCATTTTCCTGAAGGCTGCCAATGACTAATCCACTATCTCGGAAATACTTCCAGTATGTATCAGTTAAATTGGGAAGGAAAGCAGCTAGTTTTACCTCCCACCACATTCTTAACTTTTCTCTCTTCTTTTGTTATTTTATAAAGGCATTGCATACAATTTATGATAAAGGAGAAAAGTATGACAGTGTGCAACTCGCAGGGACAGAGATACTACAATTAATTTGTGGTAGAGGCTCCAAGTACCAAGGACCTTCAAAAATGTAGATGGTATTGGACAAACTAAGGTGCCGGTACTGATATGTTATTTTGAGTATCTTGCCTTCCTAAAATGACACCTCCATCAAAGTATCACATGACTGGCAAAATTTTGGAAGAAAAATTCTGTGTTGGCTGCTTTCGGTAAATGTTAAAAACAATGAACAAACAGTTAATAAATAGAAGTTCAAGGCAGAAAAGGGTATGTTCCTAATACTGACATCTTAATGAATGCTTTTATTTTGTTTTCTTTTAGGAATGGAATTGAATACATGAATAAAGGTAGAAGAGTTTTTGTCCCTGGTTCCAACCGTGAACGCTGAAGTCAGTGACTGAATGTTGCTGATTTCTGTGATTAACTGTCAGTCACCGCAAGACATGCCTAACACCAAAGGTGTAAATAATCTTTTGACTAAGAATGCTTAGTCATGCTTAGTATCAGTAAGTAGCTTAAAAAAGCCTTGGCCTAAGTGAACAAGGTAAAGAACTTTGCAAATTCCTCAAGTGTTGGGTCTTGGAACCCGACTACAAAATTATAATGCCATTGTTTTGTGATTATGTTAAAATATGATTTTATATGTATGATATAAATGTACATCTTGACATAAAAAAATGAATTTTTAAAATAAGCATTCACTGGAACAAACTCCCCAGGGACATAGTGGAGTGCTTGTCACTGGTGGTTTTCAAGATATAATTGGACAGGGTACTAGTCTCATCTGGGCTCCTCTTCCCATGAAAGGTTAGACCAGATTATCTCTGGAGCTCTTTTCCAACCTGGGCTGTTCCATGATTCTATGTTATGTATTATAAGATCTATAGTGAATGTATGTAAAATGTAGACCTGCACTATGAAAATGGACCAGTCTAAACCCTGTTTTGAACATATATAATGTTAAAATGTTGCAGAATTGTCACCTGAAGTATATAGACTGCTGTTTTACATCAAAGATACGCTGAGCATAGAGAAATGAGGAGGAAGAGAGGCAGGAGGGGAGGCAGGGAAGGAGGAGGCTTCAGCTCTCTCATGCTTGAGCTTCCATGCTTAAACAAATGATAACATAAAAGAGCTGCTTATGACATCCTGCCTCCGTGCCCCAGGTAATTGAAAAAAAAGCCATGGGTTTCCACCTTCTCCTCCTCCTGCTCACGATGACAGTGAGGAAAGCTCTCAAAACAGGACTTAATAATTTTGAATTTGTCTGAAATTTTCTTCTGGGCTCTTGAATAGTTACCTGGCTAATTGGAGTTCAGTGATATCCCAGGCAGCACAAAAGTAGCAAAACTGAAACTGAGATAACTGCTTACATCTGATTCGGCAGACTCTTACCCAGCATTCAGGGACTATCAACTTATTTCCATCAAGAGCGGAAACAGATGGTAGAGTTGTTTATTTCTTTGATAATGCACTTATTACAACAAAGTACAAAAGCCTCCCTTTTTTAAGAGAAGAGGGTTCAAGCAACAGCACAGTGTATTGGTTTGTGGATCCATGAAAGTGGTCATAGGGCTGGAACACCTCTCATGAAGAAAGGCTGAGAGAGCTGGGGTTTTTGAGCCTGAAGAAGAGAAAGGTCTGAGATGCCTTATTTCAGCCTTTCAATATATAAAAGGGACTTGGAAGAAAGATGGAGAGAGACCTTTACACCAAGGCCTGTAGTGATAGGACAAGGAGCGACAGTTGTAAATTGAAAGAGGGTTGATTTAGATTGGATGTAAGGATGAAATTTTTTACTATGAGGATGGTGAGATATAGGAACAGGTTGCCCAGAGAAGTGGATGCTCCACCATTGGAAGCTTTCAAGGTCAGGCTGGATGGGGCTTTGGGCAACCTGATCTAGTGAAAGATGTCCCTGCCCATGGCAAGAGAGTTGGACTAGATGATCTTTAAAGGTCCCTTCCAACTTAAATCATTCTTTAGTTCTGGAGTTCTGTGATGCTATGACTGTCCAGAAGATCACTCAGTTGCTTTTCTTTCTTTCTCTATTAGTTTTTCAGCTTGTGTTACTCCGTCAGACACATACCTCCCTGGAAGACTACCTAGTGAAACCCTTATGTGTATCTTCTTTATATTTCTCAGTGGTTTCACATGTTTATTTGTTTGTTTATTTTGCATTGTGATCTGTATCTGTGTTTTGTTTGGAGATGGCGTGGTTTCAGCCACTTGGTTTCTTAAGGAAGCTCTGTCATTTCTTACAGTTATCACAAAGGAAAGATAACAGTTGCATGTTGCAAGTTCAGCGAGGTTTAATCAAATCCACAGTAAGAATGTGTTCTGGAAGAACTAGGAAACATTTTTTTTGCCTTTCTTCTTTTTCTAGTAACTATCTATTAGTGAAAAAGATAGAAGTTTAGGTGTCCCTTGACAATAGGGGTTATGCATTTTTAGCATTTGCATTGGTAGCCACTGGATGTCACTAATGGCTCATAGAAGCACAGAAATCTGTGCACTTTTTCCGAACATTAAAAAAAGCCTTAAAGAGCACAAGGTTTGGAGGAGAAACGTTCTCTGTGAAATGGGAGCAAATTTTATCAGTGTGTGGTAAGCATAGATCTGGTTGGGATTGCCGAGTTGTGTTGAACTTGATGACTCTTTAGGTAGCAAATAGATCCTCTGTTACAAGACTCCAGGGAACAAAGCCTGCAAAGTTTCTTGCACAGCTCAGTTAAGAGGCATGAGCATAACCAAGCTGGAAGAGAAACTCTGCATGAGAAAATATGTGTGAGCTGTGATGGATATTGCACATAATGTGCACTCACATGCACAGAGTCCATCTAATAACACCACAAAAGAGGAAATAATGGAAAAGATTCAGATGTGCCATTATTGTGTAAACCAGTTAAGAGGAAGTATACACGTCTGAGTATTTTAATAAATGTACTTTAAGGTGGTGAAGCATCTTCTGGCCAACATCACCATATAGATGCCACTACTGTTGTGCCTTTTGCATTGTGAGGCTCAAGAAGACAACGTACCAAATAACTTAATGCTGCCATGATTTTTACCTCAAATTAGCAACCACTAGAATACCTGTTACAGATGTGGATAGGACTTCCATACTTTTGTTCAAGAGATCCTAGAGAGACATTTCTATTTATGGAGCACACATACCAGATATCAGACATACCACAGCTGCTTCAGATTTGCTGTGAATGTACAGATCAACTGTGCAGCCGCCAGGCAAGGGACAGCTGTTTACTATGGTTCAGGCAGGTGTTTTGGTCAGGTCTACTGGCCTCAGACACATTCCCGTTGCCTGGAATACCATGAATTTCCTGACATACTCTGCTCACGTTCGCTCATGCACCACCAGCCATCTGCCAGGGGCTTCCTGATTTCTAGAAATTCAGAAAAATAGTCAGACTCTGCTTTTTCTCCTAGGATGTAAACGGCAGGAAGGAAAAAAGGGTATGCCAATCAAAAAATGAATCTATAAGCAAGCATACAGAGAGCAGAAGTAAAGATACGCTATAAATACAGTGTAACCATTGCAGTCTGGGCACTGGCCCACATGTTAAGGCAAGTTGCCCTTACACATGAACACTCATGTGATCAAATTATTATTTCATTCTTTGTTCTTGTTATCTCTGTTTTGAATACTAGTATTTTTTGCTTTGTCCACTATCAGTTCCTTCCATTTCCATTTTAAAGTTTGTCCTTGTTTCTAAGTTGTAGTCATGTTAATGTTTGTGTGCAAATTAAAGCCCAGGCACAACTGAAAGTGATAGTGACAGTGGTATATGCAAAGTGTGAATTTTACGGTAAGGGATACTGGCAGTAGCACCAGCCAGACTATGATGAGGCTCAGTGTACTAATCGTCTTGGTATAACTCCTAGGACTTCAGGTGGATTATACCAATATATATAAAAAAACTTGTTTCTTAATATGTACAAAAAGATGTGCTGAGCCATGAGGCAACATCGGTCGATGGGTGCCAAATGTAAGGGAGACAACTGTGGTTTTAAGGGACTGATCATTCATGGACGGCATACCCACAGCTCTCTTTTATCAGTGCTTGGGCCAAGGACAGATGCTTACAAGATGTGCTATCTGTTCTTTTGTGGGACTGCATCCTGGTCAAAGACTTGGGAGAGCTGAAATTTTAATCTCAGCTCTGATATTAAGTTCCTTTTTGATCAGAGGCAATGTGCTTAACCTTTACTTGACTCCATTAATGTACATTTTAAAAAATGACTCTGCACAGCTAGAAATCTAGAGTGATATTATTTTTTAAAAAAATCCTAAACTCTATTTAAGTTTACCCAAACGTTCAGAAAAACCTGTCTTTTATGAGAAAAGCTGTATGTGATTGGAATTAATTTTGCCCCTTCCTACTAGGATGCTGTCAGTCTGCATCGTTTTCTTCTAAGAAGAATTCTTAATCCTCATGCAGATGGGAAGTAACAATAAACACCATCTGCTGCAAATTAGGTTACTCTCTTAGCAACGAGTGAGATCAGACTCCGTCTCAGCCTCCCATTTTCTGTGCTGATGTACGCACTGGTACTTTACCCTGTAACAGAAAAACTGATCAGAAACAAAGCGAAAATGAGAAATGAAAAAACTTTCTTACTCCCCTCCTGATAATATCCTTTCCATCCCTGCCAAGCCTGCTTTTTATTGCTGTATGCCAAAGAGGCCAAGCTCTGCTCCTCACCCCACCTTCCTCCAGCTCCCAGCTCCTCTCGGGGGAGTGGGAACTGCATCATCAAACACTGGCAACCTCTTGCAACTGCTAGGTGCTGGGAGCCGGCCCAAAAAGTCAATAGGATCAGCAGGAGAGGGCTACGTACCAGCTGAGAGGTGATCTAAAGCTGTCTGCTGCTGGCAGAGCTCACAGGGAAGACAGCCAGTGAGGCACTCCATTGCTAGCTGGCCTCCCCCAACAGGACCTGTCCCCTGACCCACAGCTGCCCCATAGGTGCCATTGGCCTCCCCAGCCAGCCATCAGCCTTCTCCTCCCCAGCTCCACCCCAGGACTCCTCAACGATTACAGCATGTCAAGTTGTTTAGGACAGCAGGTGTCTGAGCAGACACTTGTTATTAACTTGTCATGGCACCTCTCCATGTAAAGCTCTCCTGCACCGCAACAAGGTCACTTTAAAAGAGAATGGTCTGGTTTTTCCATTATTTTATACGGTGCCTGACTGGCACTCTGTTGGTAATGTCCACAAGGTCTTGACCAGATTCGGGCAGCTGTTAAGTCAAGTAATGTGCACATCACAGATTCACATGCACACTCAGAAGACAGAATTCTTCAGAAGTCATTTAAAGCATCTTTCTGATGCAGCTATATAAGGAAATGTTATCTGTGCCCTGAAATCACCAAAAATACACTTGTAGACAAAGGACTTGAAGTTGACTCACTGCCAGGGGAAAGGTCTCTCTGCTTTTTATTCAAATATGTGTGAAAAAATAGGCACATCTTGACAGTTTTGAGAACTCCTGATAGAAATGTTGTATGTGTCATTCCTTTTTCATATTTGTCATGCTACAGTTTCCAGTTTATGCACTGGTAGGGGAGCATTGGCATGATTAGTCACTGGAAACCAACCTTTTTAATCTGCTCAGGAAATGTTACTGCCTCTGTATTGAATTTGTTAAATTAACACGTGATGCTCCATAAGTGAGACTCGGCTAATTGCAGTGAGCTGTATAGAGTATGCTTCTAGGATATGTCGCCCTCTGCTTACTGTGTACACACGTGCTAATCAGCTGATGCTCCTGAGACGGGTAGGGCTTATGAGCACATGCGCTAAATCATCCACGTGTTCATGTGTTGGTCCTGCAGGTCAAGCACTGTACATCTGATCTATTAATGCTCAGAGGAAATATTCCAGCTTTCCAGGCATACAATAGCCTGGTCGGAGCTAGTGAGAAATAATGCCAGCTGCCCAGAAATGATAGGCAAATGTGGAAGATCCTCTTATTCTGCCCAGGCAAAATTTTTGAGTGGAAAGAGATTATATTTGAGACATACGTTTGCCTGAACTACACATAAGGTTGTGAGTCACTGTTGTGGTCTAGTACAATTAGAGCTGGAGAAAAAACACAAAGCTATGATTTGCAATCCTCATTCTGTCCTTAGGCTAGCTTTGTCAGATTCTCACTTAGGCTACCAGTTAATTTACACGTGGCAGTAAGTGATTGTGTAAATGGCAAGATGGCAGTAAGTGATGAGCTTATATTTTCTGTTGATTCCACTATTTTCTGCTTGTCCTCTGCCTTGTAAACTTAATGAATGGCTCTTGTCAGGACACTTGTGCAGCCAAGTGCCTTTGTTAAAAAAAAATCTCCCCTGACCTCAGCTACAGTATGGGAATATACTATAATTGCAGATGAAATTTTCAGTCAACTAGTTTTATGGTGCTTTTGGTTTAGATATAGTTTATAACACTTTAAAGGGACCACATATTCAAAAGTCATGTTTGAGGATTCTTAAGAATCTGATCCCTACAAGGTGGATCACATTTAGCATCTGAAAAGCAAGGCAAGCAAAATCATGAGTCGTTTATTAAAAAAGTAGAATGTATCTGTGCTTTACCAGTGGTGTAATTATGTGCACTAGGTTAAGAAAGCTCTTTTTATTAAAAATAATTTTTAGCATGCACTCTCCTAGGATATAAGCAAAGAAATTAGCAATAGAAATTACCTATTCGGTCATTAAGTACATCCCTTCACAGCAGGATAATTGCTGCGCAATAAAGAACACAAATAGCTCAGATAAGCTTAAATTTCTCATGGAGAAGACTGAAGGCAAGATAAGACTTTTTTATACAGATTAAAAGGACTTGCCTTGATGAAGTGGTCAGCGTTTGTTATAAAAAGAAAAGAATCATTGTTTGTTATAAAAAGAAAAGAATCATTGTGCCAAGAAGACAATATCCAGCCTGACCCAGTTTCTGAAAAGCAAAAACAGTCTTTTCTGCCGTCTTTTGAGTATATGGTTCCTGTGAGATATGGGAAAGATGTGCTATGGAGGCTGATTAGAAACAGGAGTGCTAAATATCATTTGCTGTTAGGAACTTTTCCTGTTTCTCCCTTACTGATTGATCGGAGTGACTGGCTGTTCTCCACTTTCTGAGCAAATAGATGTGGACCTGTTCTGTAAACCTTGCATGAATGGCATTGGATATATGGTGTACTCTGCTGGAGTTCCCCACACCCATGTTAAATGTAAAGGTGGAAGGCAGGGTGCCGGGGTACACACAACATTACTTGTGGCCCTACTTGCTAAACTACTGGAGCTGACTACCCCTGAGTCACTCCGCTGTGGGGGATCCACCAGTACGAGGGAGGCATTTATGTCAGCTGCTCCTAGTGCTCCCACACGTGCTGCTCGCTGGTAATTTTTATTGCAAGTCTCACAATACAGCACTTGTTTCCTTCAGTTCCTATCGCACTTTTCGCCCTAGCCAAACGGCAGAATGGACAACAGCTGTTCTTCAGTAGCTGGATGAATCCTTGAGGGCACATACAGGGGACAAGGCATAGACATCTGATGGACAATTAGAGAATCTCAGCCTGAGGTCAGAGTCTTACACCTCCCAGATATGAGTGCAGCCCAGAGTTGGGCTGATAGGTGTTTTTGAGAGTGCTGCTGGATGGCTTTCTTTAAAGGATTGTGGCACTGGAGAAGCCTCAGAGCGTACTGTGAACTGCATTCTAGCATGTTTGCATCACAGTTAAGAAGAGCAAGAGAGGAAAAACAGAGGAAGAAAGATAATGAAGAAGTCAGAGCAGTCTGAACTTACCCAGTAAATCTATATACAGGTGCTGCGAAGATGCCCAAGAATGCCATGTGAAGCATTTGAAGTAAAAGAAACCACAGGAAAATTAACCTGGAAGAGTTACAGGTCATCCAGGAATGCTGAAGAAAGTGGACTGAATTCAAGTGAAGGTGTCTGAGTCATGGGAGAGACTCACAAGAACACTGAGGCTGTAATACTCTTAAGCCTTTCTGAAGCCCACCTCTAAGTTGTTGCCTTTGAAATTCTTGGCAGTTCTGAGTCATCTGGTGCTCTGCAATTACTATGTCCCTTGCTGTTCACAGCTTGATTCCACTTGACCAGGTACCTCTAGATCTATCTCCATTGCCTGATTGGTTTTATATCCATCTGAAGTTTCATAAGCTGTATTTCACATGGCTATAATAAATGATTCGCAACTGGATATGTTGTCATCCACAACAATGACATTGTTTGGAAAAGAGAGAATAGAGCCTGGGAGAATTTTCAAGGTTGAGGTACATTTTGGGTAGATATAAATAGACTAAAGCTATCATCACACCTGCTTCTCTTCTCTAACAGTCCTCCAGATCACAGGCTTTAAGTGTCACACTCAGCAAGGACAGGAGAATACAAAAGAAAGAAAGAAGTACTGCTGGCAGTGTAAAAAATACAAGGTTTAAATTTATTTCTGGCTCACAGGCCCTAAACCATGACAATTTTGGGCAAGTTGTGAGTTCAACCATGAAAGCACTGTGGGTCACCTTGCTGCCAATATAACTCACTGCTATTTTCTCTCATTGTCTTATAAAGCATGGCAGGTGAGGTTTCATTTCTGCTTTACTGTTCCAGCTCTCTGCAGTTCTGCAACATCCCTCTCCTAAATTTTTTTTTTTCTAGTCCCCTCTGTAAATTAAAAATGTTTCCAATTCAGCTTTTGGGGTTTTCTGGTTTTTTTTAAGATGATAGCAGTTGCTACAGAAAGTCTGACTGACAGCTCAGCTGGCCCCGCATTCTGTCCTTGGTTTCTAAAAACAAGGAAATTTACTGAATCCCTGAAAGATACTCTGCTAGCTCCCTAGCTAATAGTCAAAAGGACTCGGATGCCTCAAAGCAAATTAATAAGCTGAGATGTCAAAAAAAATCTCTTCTTATCCCAAACAGTGATTGCAGCATCCCCATTAATAAAACAAAAGGCCAAGAGTTAGGCTTACAATTAGATCCAGCTTCAGGCGCAAATACTCCAGTGACTGCTGTCACCATGCGCTTACAAGGACCTCGCCATGTGCCACCCTGCCTGGACCTGCATCGCATTAAGCCAGCCCTCTGCAGCAACTGCAGACATGGAGGCTTTAATTCAAGAAAATTGAAGTCCTCTTTCCCTTTGCAGGCAAGGCAGCTTGATGTGCACTGTGGCACAGGATAGTAGTGATGCTGGAGTGACAGATGCGGTGTTGTGGGAGGTGCTGGATTTGCAGCTCCCAGATCTCTTCTGCAGCACCCTGTGCAAAGACTGAGCACTGCCCTGTAAAAGCACTGGTGAGGCTTGGGAAGCAGGGTATGGCATGGGGTGAAGCACGGGAGGTGAGCAGGTAGAACATGGGAGAGGTGGAAAGGATGAAGACAGCCATGGGATGGGCTTTCAGCCTGTGGGGAAAGGTAGATGTGCTTATTTCAGAACAACTTCGAGCCCTGAATCCAAGTTTGGCAGGTGGCCTGGTTTTATTTCAAGCCAGTCTTTGTAGTACACGTTCACTCCTCACCAGAGAAGGGGGAGAATTTTCTTCACAACATCTGAGCTGACAGGACCAGCTGGAAGCAGACAGTGTGGGGAAAAAGAAGGGAGACTTTGAATAGGTCTTCAACCAGCCTGGTGGATGGCAACAATTTAATTTGTTCCTTCAGCTCAGAGGCTCTGCAGAGAGCAGTGTCTCATCAGCATCCCAATTTGTCTTTATGACCCTAAGGCAGGAATCTCTGTTCACATTTTTTGCACTGACCCCTCAGATTTTTATTTTTTAATTTTTTTTTTAAGAGAGGGCACAGGAAATTCCACGTACTCTAACATTTGCTGTTTGTTATCCTCCATCTCATTCAGATTATGGCTTGCAACTTCTGCAGGCTGGGAAGTCTGCATGATAGTTTCAGTTCACTTGTTAACAGTAATTATTTTTTCCAGCCTCTCTTCTGGTGTAAGCTGAATAGCTTGGCCTCTAAGAGATGTAATTAGTGATTCCTGCAGTTTGCTATGGAATGGGGCAATTGTGTCATTAAATTCAAGATAAGTCTTAACTTGGTGTTTCAAGCACTCCTGTAATGTGTTATGCAACAAGGGAATAAATGCTACACAATCCTGTCCTTAAGAACTTTGCCCCAGTTTTTTTCTGCCTCTCCACAGCTTTAATGCAAAGAAAGAAAACACAATTGATTTACCATTGCAGATGAAGGGATTTCAGCTGCCCAGACAGCGTCAGCTGGCATGTAGTTGGCTTGTGTGACATGGGATGAAGCAGCGTAGCTCCCCCTGCTCCCCTCACCCTTTTGGCTATGCAGCAAACAGTATGGACATCACGTGTGCAGCAGCAAAGACGAGACATGATACTCACTCAAGAGAAACAAAAAAAAAAACCAGTGCCAACTTGCTTGGAAGAAATTGTATCTGGGGAAGTCAGGTCAATCATTCAAGGGTGTTAAGATTTACTGTTTTCTCTCTGCTTGTTTATTGTCTTCTGTGGAAACCCAGTTAGTGCAATAGCAACCCTTGAAAATTTTTAGCATTTGCTATCAGTGGATCTGAAATCTCCTAATGTTATTTAAGCCTCATGACACTCCTGTAAAGTAATCATGATGTTATTAATAGGAATACCCATTCCCCACCTCATAGGGAAACCAAGGCACAGAAATTGTAGTGTTATCTGTGTATGGCTGTGCATAGCATAGGTGGTAGAGTGAAGAACTGATCGCTAGTATCATGCAGCTTTACCAGTTCCCTACCTTCCCATTTTATCCCAGGAACAAACTAATTAAAAAAAAATAATATCCAATCACAGGGAGGGAAAAAGAATTTAGTAATATTGAAATTACTGTTTTAAACATTTACTGTTTTAATTTTATTAATTCCTCTTCTTTGAAGATAACTAGGGTTGATTTTAAGGTAACAATTCTTTGAAGTTTATTTACAATCCCCTTAAAAATGTCCCTGGTTTGGGACTGTCCTTTCCTCAAAGTCATATGGCAACCCTGTGACAAGGCAGTTGTACCTGCACACAGAAATCCGAACACTGCCGCGATGATTGATAGGACACTGCCACACTGGAGACGGGAGCACATTTTTAACAAATTGCAGTCCCATCTTAGGGGCAGAACTGCATGACACTCAGAAGAAGTGGCAACTACACCAAAACTCATCACTTTTATTTCTGTCTCCTCTGACCTGCAGGCTAATACATAGCTGGATGGGTGTCTCCATTATTTCTTATCAAACTGTCAGTTGTTCAAACCATATTTTTGCATAACCAGCAAAACACATATAGTCATTCTTGGACTATTCTTTGAAGTGCACTAACATACTTCCATTTTACAGCCCTAAGAATGTTTTACTAGGGCTAGTGCTTTGTCCCTCTGACGTTATCAGAAAGCAGAGAGAGGTGAAAAGAAATTTTCTCTTCTTTCTTTAGGTTGCCTTTTCCCACTTACTTTTGTGTAGTGTATCTCTTGCCTACGTACATATTCTGAGGTTGCCTAATTGTCTCTTTTTCCACCCTCTCTTACCTGTTTTCCAACAGTTTTTGCTCCCTTTTCTCCCCACTCTGCTATTCCAACTCTTCATTTTAACATTCCAAGAAGAATATCCCAAATATCACAATGGATCCTGTGAATACTGGGCCAGATTTAAAATCCATTTTAACCAAGGGAAATCTGTTAATTTCAGCTATAGACAAAAATAACATAGCAGGAACTGGAGTTTGGCATTTCTGGTGTGTCCTTCCAAAGCACAGATCACACATCGGAATTTGGCAGCTCTGTCCCATATGTTGTTTTTTAACTTTACATGGATATAGTCCATTAGTAGGGCTTGTGCATGTTTCCCATTTCTGAATTAGCCAGAATTATTTTAATTTTAACATCCAGACTCTCTCAGGAATGTGTCTTATTACAGCAGTATCAGTATTGCCTTGAAGATAATATCCATCGCATTTTTGGCTTTCTTGGACAAGCTACGTCTTGCCTATAACCTGGAATCAATTTTTGAAGATGTCCTTTTACACTCCATTAATTTGTTTATCACATTTCATGTATCAGGCATTTAATTCCTCGTTCTTGCTGTGGCCAATAGGCAAGAGAAACACATCATTCCTCTAAAAATTGCTACCATGGGGACCAAGCCCAGCTTCTTACTATGATTTATGGGATATGCATGACTGTACTCAGGTGGCTGATCCTTTGTTTCTCTTCCCCACCACTGCCTGTCCTATTGATGGATGCACATTCTTGGGATCTGTGATGTGAGAAGGACTGTGTGGTGTATCTTTTACCAGCTTTGGTTCACATGATCCTTCTATTCCATCAAGGTTTGCCAAAGAGAAGAAAACAACAGGTGGAAATCTCTGATTGAGTTGGGAGCAGAGGCTGTCCTAGTGACAGCCATGTGAAGAGCAGCTCCTTTTGCATTCCCAGGAAGCTCAGCTACCAGTAAATGTAAATTAGTTCATTAGCATCCCCATTAGTGTTTGACAGTGTGTGATAAAGCTGCACAGAGCACAATTGGGAAGTCAGTCAACAAGCTGGGAGAAATTCAAGTCACTCTGAAGAAGTCTTCCAACAACAGAGCATTGGAGGATGCTGCTCCATGGTGTCAACACAAGTTAGTACAACTTTTGCAGGAATGAAAGCAAATGGAGGTCCTACCACGTGTGAAGGAACATGAGGCAAGTGTTGCTTGCTTTGGAAAAGTTAGTTGGGGTGCTTTCTTCTTTCTCAATCTCTTCTTTCACCATGTTCCTCAAAGCCACAGACCTCTCATTGATTCCCAAGATGAGGCAGTTCCATGGAGAGCCCTGATAAAGGCCATGGCCCATCTCTGGCCTTTCCCTCTCTCTTCTCCTTAAGCTAAGGCTTAAGTGAGCAGAGTAGAGTGGTGAGGCATGAATGCAGAGAGATGGTCGGCAGAGCTGTCCCACAGCAGAGCTGGCCCACAGCAGAGCTGTCCCACAGCAGAGCTGGCCCAAGAAGAGTATCACAGGGAATGGAAGCATGACTGCCCTGTTTTGGTGGGTTTTGGTCCTGTGGCTGTTGTAAGTTGTCATTTTTCCCTAGGATCAAACATCACTCAGCACAGGTTTCTATGTTCTTATAAAGTCTTCTGTAAAACGACTGGGTAGGGAGTTTTTGAAAGCACAGCTGTAGGGATTATTCAACCATTCATTGCTAATACAGCACTTTCTTACACCTGTATCTTTTATTGCATTAGCATAATTTTGTTACTACAGTAAGTCACTACCCAGTAATATTTCTTCTATTTTTTGTTCTCTTTTATGTGATGGACTGTGTTGCTGATGGAAAAAGCATGTCTCCTTATCTACGATACATAATCTGTGGATTAGCGATCAGTCCTTACAGGCGATATCCTTGACCACCAGACTAGAAAACAGTCTGGACTTCATTCTTTTCCACAGGGAGGGAAAAGCGTATGATTGCCTTATAGTTCCTCTGTTTCCTAGTACCTGCAAGGCTCCTCTTCTTGCATGGGAGGTGGGCAGGAGCATTGCTTTTGCGTGTGCAGGTGGTTCCACCTTGGACAGATGCTCCATGCCCAGGACGTGGCAGTGAAGATGTGCAGAGGCTGCAGATGACGCCAGCCACTGGCTGGACAGAGCCAGCTTGCACAGGCACTTACAGAAGCCACGCACCGCCCTCTCTAGTCCAGTAATTCCTCACAAAGCCACCAGGAAAAAGAGCTTAAGAAATACCTGAACCCCGTTCTGGTTGTCACCATTTCCCACTCCTCAAAGGCAGAGGGCATCACCTTCCAGGTCTTTGCACACATAAACCCGAATCCAAAGGGTGGCGTGCCAAAATCCAGAACTCTTTGGTGTCCCTTTAGGAAAATACAGCTGCTAAAAACACCTCCTCCACAATAGCTACAGATTATTTTGTAGAAGTTATTTTACAGTCATCTAGGGAAATAACTTCTCCATTCATTGACTATTCCAATGACTTTGCAGTTTGTGAGAAGCCTAGGCTGTACTGATTTGAATGATTTGTTACAGTATCCTCACCTCTTTACTTTTAATGAGTGGCTTGAGAAATTTCTGGTAGGTGTGTTATGGCCATTTTTCCCCAGCGTGGCTTAGGCACTATTTTTCCTGCAGTTTCCTTACTCTGATGAGGAGCATAAATCAACAGTTGGATAGTACTGCACTGGGGATACATCCTTCAAAAATGTGAGAAAGAAGCCAATTACTGTAGAAATTATTTTGGAGAGCCAAAGAAAGCTGCGTTCACATGCAAGGCTTAGCTGTCTTGACAAGTCATTAATATTATGTTGGCAAACCCCTTCTTTTTCTTTTAAATCTATATTTTTTAATTCAGTGTTCCCATTGATTTTACAGAAGACTAATCTTGGACTAATACAGCCTGTGTAAAATCAGGGCACAAAGTGACACAGAAGAAACAATAAAAAGGAGAAGAAACATGAAAGAGCATATTGTGGTAGGGACTGGGTTCCTCTCACTGCCTGTAAGTAAGCCTGCCTGACACTTCCCAGCTAAGACTGCTTTCTGTTGACTGTGATTATAGAACTCTTTAGCTGTTTAGGATGAAACTTGCCTTGCTGGGTGTCTGCCACAAATAGACATCCTCATTATTTTTTTTTTTTCATTGTTTAATGCCAGCTAAATACTTAATGACAGAAAAGAAACCCTGAGGAAGATTTCCCTGATATTCACCATCTGGAACAGAAAAATCCAGAATGGCATCCTATGAACAAGGACTGTCTAGAAAAGCCTCCTTAATGGATTATGATATATGTGGCTATTGGCATAAGCAAATAGAAAAGCTGTTTCTTTAACCTAAGTAGCAATGCCCTGGCCTTGGAAACCTCAGCCTCATTTAGTCACCCATCCATTTTAAGAGACCTTTTTTTCTCTGATAGCATGTGAGAACTTCTCAGTTTCATAAGGCAGTGCAGTACATCAAATCTACTTTTCTGAAACTGAGGAGAGCAAAGGTGAGCAGCTTTGCCAGTCACGAGGAGGAGAGTCTAAACCTCTATATGTATTTTGACCCTTGCAAGAGGCAGCTGTAGTCAATGTTAGGAGCTGCAAATGCAGCAACATATTTGATTGAGGAGGCAGCCAGTCTTTGCATGCTAACTTTACAAGGTGACTGTTTCTTTGTGCTTTGAGACCAGTGCTCTAAAAGTGCTTTCTGACTTCACCTGTTGATGGTTCAGACCCCATCTCTCCTGTGCAGAAAGATGAATTCCATGAAGACTGCCACCCTAGCCTGAGCCTCTCCATCCCTTTCCTCAGCTGTCACCCCCACTTATGCTTAACTTCATTAAGGCTCCTGCTCACCCTTCAGTTCAGTCATGTCCACTCTTGGTTCATTGTGAAGGATGAATCCTTCCTGCTTCTGTAAATGCTGCCCACATCTCTTAGCTTTGGCTTCCTCTGTGGAAAGCAAATAACAAAAATTCTTGACCCAGGGATCTGTGATTCGTGACCTGCTTTGGCAAAGTGCCTTCAGCTCTGCAACATATGAGAGACCCAGACCTCATTTCCAGTGAGCAGAGTAGCTGACGGACCGGTCTGAGGCATGCAACCCAGAAGTAAGCCACAGCCGCTTTAGGGACTGGCCCTCACTTGTCTGAAGTGTTTATGGGTTATAGAAGTGCATAAAGGACATGCTGCTGTAGGAAGAGATGCTCACATCTCCATTTTATTAAAAGCTGAGGAAATTAGCCATGACACAAACAAACTCACTAAAGCACTCATTTTTCTAAGCATGACTTCTGAAGCTGAAGAGATGCTGAGCTTTTCTCTCTTTTTGCATCCTCAAGGAATTCTTCTGCAACAATTGGAAGTCAAAAAACAGCAGGTTTGTCCTTGTATGATGTAGAAAACATTTCCTTTTTGAGTTCTGACGTCCTGGTCAAAGTCACATTTTTCATATGACATACAGTGAGGTAACTTTGCTTGTTTACATACCATTGCCAGTTCTACCAAATCAGCTAAGTAAAGCTGAAAAATCAGTCAGTCATAGCTGGATTCAGAATGCTGGTCTATAAATACACCCTGAGCTGAAATTTCTGTTACTGATAGGAGTGGTAAGAGTTGCCAGATCTTGAATAATTCTGTAGCTCTTGCCTTCAAATCTTGATTTGCTATTGAACTTTGGGAAATAAAATCTGTGGAATAGATGGCTTAAAAATATCCATCTGTTACTTTGATTATCTGAATTTACATGGCACCTACTTTTGCATTTTCTTCGATTTTTTTTGTATTATGGGGTGCCTAGAAGCCTCATCAATTTCCAAGCTTCTGATAGCATTGCTTCCAGAAATAGCTGTGGCTTCTTAACAATTTGGGTGAATGGAAGTGAACTGAATGTTGTTTTCATAACAGGGTAGTTGATGAAATTTCCAGACTTCGCAGTACTTCAGAGAGATTGTTCAGCAATTCAGTGATTCAGTAGCAAAGGGGAAGATTAACTTTTCCATCCGATATGACCTGCTCCACCATTCAAAGTCTCATTTCATGATCTTTCACTGCACCCTTTCAAAACACGCTGTACCAGATAGCTTTGGAAAGTAGAGCCAATGCCTTCACACAGACAGTTCCTCTCATTGGATTAAAGATGTGCCTGCCTGATGCTGTGACTAACACTTCCCACCTTATGTTCTGAAATGTAGCATCCTGTTTGGATAATTTCTTGCTTCCTTTTTCTTTCCCCTGTAGTTATGTAAACAGCTTTTGGCCTGCCTCTTACAGTGCTTTTGGCTTGTTGCATTCAGAGCATACCCGTGGCAACAAATACATGTAGCTCATATTTCCTTCTGGTGCCGTCTGCTTTCTACACCCGACACAAAGCCTGGCCTATTAGCAAAATCATCATTGTGCACGCTCTGTTTTTCCTCCACGAGAAGTTGTTGTTCCTCCTAATAGCTAATCTCAATCACATCCATCATGTGACTTGTTTATTTAATGTCTTTCAGTTTATTTATAGCTCATTTGAAATCACCATCAGCTCCTCCCTCATGCCGCAGAAGTGGGTTCACAAAATCGCCCTGAGCAGGATGGCTTGCACAGGTGCATATGTTAACCCCGTGTCTAAATATCTGGGCAACGCAAGACCTGAACAAGACTTTTCCTTGGTTAGAATTTGCCTTGGATGGCTCTGCACTGGAAATGCACTTTTTACACTTCCAAATATCATTGCTGTCTGTGTCATCTCTTTGGAGGCTGTACTGATTGCATATTGGAAGTACCTGAGCTGGATGTTGTGTTTACTTCTCTTCATTCAATGTATAAAGGTGCTTTTGGTCAACAGTTTCTGTATATAGCCTTTTTTCCTTAATTCCAGGAGGCTGCCCATACTGAATCAGAACAATGACTCCTCTAACTTGGCACTGTGTCTCTGATACTGGCCAATAGCAGATGCTTAGAAGAAAAAACAAAAAAGGGGCAAATATAAAGCAATCTTCCTTCTGTTTCTTGATGCCTCAGCCATTGAAGCATCAACAGCTGGAGTTTTTTTGATCAGGAGGTTTTCTTCACCTCGGAGACTTAACTGGAATGTATGTTAAATAACCCTTGGTCAAATTCTGATTCAATGAATATGCCTAGCATGTTTTCTAACTCATTCATGTTTTAGTCTCCTCAACACCTGTGGCAAAGAGTTCCATGGTTTAACCACCTGCTAGGGGAAAAAGCACTTCTTTTTGTTTTATTTATATTTGCTGCCCCCTGTTTTGTTTTGGTGCACTTTCATTCTTCCAGTATGAGAAACAGTGAAGATCTATTGGCCTCTTCCAAACCATTATAATTTCATAAACCTTAATCATATTTTTGCTCAGTCATCTCTTTTCCAAGTTAAAATTTCTAGGCTATTTCCATAGCTTTGAATGGACTTACTTCCTTTGTCCGTATCTTTTCTGAAAAATAAAAAGAAAGAAAATGTTTTTCTCTGAAAAATAGGGGCACACAGTGTTTTTATCTAATTAATGATGGTTTCTATTTGTGATTCCTATCCTTTTTTCTCCCAATGTTAATAGCTAAATTAGGCCCCATTCACTTTTATGTCTATTTAGAAGTGTTTTTCCTGTATCTGATACAATGATCTTAACTTTACGTTTCATCTGCCATTTTGCCATGCAGCTATTCAGTATTGTGAAATCCCTCAGCCACTTTTTGCAGTTAGCTTTTGAACAGATTTTACTAAATAATTTTCTATCATCACAAAAAGTTTGTCACCTATGCATGCACCTACTTTTCCTATCATCTCTAACTGTTTCACAAGTTCCAGCACATAACTTTTGGGATCCTTGGTGGCAATTTCTCTTCATTATGAAAAGTAGCCATTTGTTCCTACCCTCTTTCCCCTATGTCATAAGCAGATTTTAATTACAAGAGCTCTTTCTTTTCCATGTCATGATAACTATATTCCTTTAAGATCTTCCTGTGAGAGCTTACTGCAAGCTCAGAAAGGAGAAGCAGAGCAGGGGTGACCTCTGAGAGCTGGGGATTCAGATTACAGCACCAAAGCATCTGGGTCAACTGGAGGGAGCTGGAGCTGCTGAAGGTCATGACAAAACAGCTGGACAAAATATTAAGGAAACCTAAAATTAGGTCTGGCTGAGAAAAAAAGGTTAGAGAGGCTAAATGATCAGCTTGCACAAAAAGTTAATTCAGATTAAGCCATGCTATGTGAATGCAAAGGATTATACTAAAATCATGTCACAGAAAAAGCATTAGATGGCTTGAGGGAGAGGCTGTATGTCTTATTCCTATTTGACTGTCAGTTTAAATCCAGATCAGGGCTTTGTTGCTCGAGACCTATTAGCATCTCGTGGCCCATCTGAGTGCAGTATGAATCTATTTGCAAGTGCTAGTCATTCAAACGGGGACAACGCAGAATTTCCTGTGGATGCCTGCTCCATCCCTGGGCCAGTTCTCACGACCAAGCCTGTTAGTGTGTACAGATGGCACTTTGTCCTAAAATGCAATATTAGAAACTGTTCCTCTTTGGGTGGCAATTAATTTAGAGGGGGAATAGCTCTTCAGAGAGATAATGGAGGTGGGTATTTAGTTTGTCCCACAATAAATATTGAAGAGTCAGAGCCCAAAGCTGGTTTTCTCCTTAGTCCGTTACAATGAAGGGTGCCAGCAGAGAAGCCAAAGACTGATTGGGTGGGAGGAAAAAGCTCGTTCCCAGCCCACCAGCAAATCCATTGCCAATGGCCTTGTACTGGTGACTGAAGATACACAATTTTTGGTTGGTGAGATCTTTCACTCAGCCTACTCTATTTTCTCTTTATGCCACGGCTTACTTCTGACCCAGTCAATTTACACATGTTGTGTCATTTTGAGAGAGGTTGAAAACTGGTTTTGGAAAATATTTGGAGTTGCCTTTTCATTCCCCAATCCTGGCTTTTTGGATGTGCTGTGTGCCCAATCCGTCTTTGTAAGGGTGCATGGAGCCTGCTGCCACCAAATTGTCCTTATCAGTAATAAAAGTGTGGTATCTAATCAAATGTATTGTTATTCCCCAGACTTCCATTCATTCGAACTGCTGCTTCTGCAGTGTTTATATATATTTCAAAAAGGCAAGGAAACAAAAATATCACTCGATCTATTTGAAGCAAAGTAATAGCTAACAGGGAACTGGAGTTTATTATAAAAATATGTTTTAGTTGCCTGAGACAGGGCTTTAACCACATATCAGAAAATTCCTTCTTTGCGTGTTGTTATGTGACCAACAGAATTACAGAAAAAAGAGCTAGCATTTGTTTGTAGGGTCTTCTCATGTTTCATCACAGACGTACACCTGGTTCATCACTGAAGGAATGTTTTTTCTGCATGGAAAGACAGAGTTCATTACGGTATGTTGCTGTGCTAGTGTTGACTTTTGTAATGCTGTGCGCACAACTGAAAACTCTTCCAGTTTGGATTATTTTAATTTAAATTTCAGATAACAATGAAAGAAGAAAACTTCCATGTCAGAGGGGAGAGAGAGAGAGAGAGAGAGAGAGAGAGAGAGAGAGAGTTATTAGCTTGAAAAGTTAAACACATAGAGCCATGAATCTCAGCAGTTGTCTTCATTGCCTCTGTCTAAATTAACAATTTGGACAAGTAGTGAGGTTTTTAAGAGAATTCTGTGATTGTCTCCACTTGGTGGTTTGCTTCACCAAGTGGCATCTGTGCACAGGAACTGGATGTCTTTCAGTGAAAGCAAAATGGGAAGCTCTGCTCCAGCTGTGCACCAAATGGCCTCCCATCATTACTGGGAAACATAGAGGTCTGGAACAGTTATTGGTCCTTGAAACAGCTTTGAACCACACACATGATAGGATCATTGAGTCCAAGATTCCATTGAGTAAAGGTAATTCAAAGTAAACCCTCTCATTTGGGTATAGTGTAGATACAGGAACCTCATCTGATCTGCTCCAATCAGGGCATGAATGAAGTCGGCTGTGGTGCCAATTAGTTTCTGAGGGCTTATAACTTGTCCTCATTTTTCACTGCATTTTTCCTCTTGTCTCAGCTGCGGTTTCATTTCATGAGCACAGCTGTAAGTCTCTTCTGCCTGAGTGGAGTTCTGGGAACTGTGACCTGCCATGCCACCAGTGTCTCACTGAACATGCATGGAAAGCCACAGGACCGTCGAAAGCGGGACAGACGGTGACTGTTTTAGAGCTTCTTCAGCACCTGTGCGTGTTCCTCGGTTTAAAAACCAAACTGGTCAGAGTCCGGCTTCATCCTTGCAACTGCTGACAGGTTCTCAAATGGCAGTACTGCAGTCTGGGGCTTCAGAAATTATTAATCTGAGGGATTGTTTGTTCTTGCTGTCTGGCCCTTTAAGATGGAAATATACTATTTTTCAGAGGAGTAATGCTTTCTGTATCACTTTAGAATTCTGCGGAAGGTGTAATTTTTCACTGAAAGTTTTGGGCATTTTAAGATGAATTTCAGTTGAACTCCATTTTGACTCCTGAGCACTCTGTTGTTGCTAGAGGTCACTCAGAGGAGAGGTCTTTGTAAAGCCACAGGTTGTTGTTCAGAAGGACAACAGGAGCAGCAGTTCTGAAAACATTTTTTTGGCATGAGGAATAAACCCAAAGTTTTAACGAAAGGAAAGTGAAATCTCTCACATTTCCAGCTGCACAGAGCATAATGGCCCATGTCCAGAGCTCCCTGAGAGAAGCGGTGAGCTTTACTTTTACTCAATGTGTGCCGCAGTGCTCTCAGCTCTCCTTTTAATCTGAAAGTAAGGTACCCTATGACTAATAAGTTTGGCATTGCAAAACACCTTAATTCCTCCTATGCTGTAAAACATAGACATATGTGGTGGGACAACAGTGCAAGAAGTTTTGTTAAAAAAAAAATAAAAATTGGACAAAAGTGTAGTAGTTTCTTTGTGCGTGAATGCTCCAGCAAGAAACTAACTGGAGAGAATTTTCATTAACAACAACAGTAGTAATAGTAATACTAATGATGATGGCAAAAACTAATACATTTTGCATTTATACAAAGGAAAACTTTATCTAGAAATTTGCTTCCAAAAGTGATATTCTTCCAGTCCAGGGACATGCACTTACTATGTTATATGTATATCTAATTAAATCTAGGCAACAATCATCTAGTTTCAGGTATCTCACATTTTTAATAAACTGTACAAGAATAAAATCCATCTGATAATAGCATAAAGATCTTTCAGGGGCAGGCTTTATTAATCTTTATTCTGTTCAATGAACACTTAGTCACATGAAGAACCCTACTTAAATGAATGAGAGAATAGTGTGGAACTTCTATACCTCCATAGATAATTACGCATAACCAGGAACACATTTTACCAATGTTGTCTCTGTCCCTTCTCTAACCAAAGGGGATGGCTGACTAAGACATTTATAAGGCACATATCCAGATTTGTAAACAATGTCCGAAATGAAGATTTTAAAGTCACTTTCTATTGTTTTTGATCCAATTTTGGAGTGTGCATGGTGAACATGCCTGTTAATTTAACCTTTGTGTTGGTTCCAGCTCTAACACGGAATGCATTCTGCTTATCAATAATGAAATGCTTTCCCTTGCATTAGTGGGAAACTGCCATGTAGTATCAGATTTGCATGGTATAATCCCGAGTCTGTATTTTCTCTCTGACTTTAAGCCCCTCAGAGTTCCCTTAATTACTCAAATGGTCAATATACATTATAGGTTCTGCGTTCCTTCATTTAAATAAAAAAAATATTGTCATTGTTATTGTTATTACATACCATGCTTCCTTCTTCAATATGTTTCCTTATTGACAAGAAGAATGGATGAGGCAGGTTTAACAGAAAATTTCTATAGTCCACAGTTATACAATTATTTGCATCTCTGTTCACTCCCTGTTGCCCTTGGTATTTTAGATTCAGGGAAGGTAAATGATTAATCATTATGTTGATTACCAAAAAAACCTCAAAAACATAAAAATCCTTTGATTATTTTTATCACGTCGTAAATTCTTATATTTTGATATTTTTTTCAGCGGAAGTCAAATTCTGCTCAGTACTAACTGCCAATTTCTTTTTTGATTGTAACCATGCAGTTGTTACACTCGTTATTTGGGGTTTCTTTTTTTGATTCTGGAGAAGTTTATTTACCTGCCTTTTCCTTCATTGATTTGCCTCTGGCATTTCAGGTACTTATCTCAGCAGAATTATTGACTTAAGCTAAGTCAACCACAACAAATATACGCAAGGCTGCATACCCACACAGCTATTTCTGCCTGGCATCATACAGAAATGACAAATACTTTTGCCTACTTATGCCAATCACCTGAATTATTCTCACCAATTTGAAGGCTATCATAATTTTTCCTTTCATCAGGTAACTCTAACAACCTCTCCATTGCTGCAACCACAATTTAAACAAGCACACTCACCCTTCTGTGCTCAGACTCACTTTGAGTGGGTGCTTCTGCTCAGGTGGAGATGTGGGTGGGTGTAAGACTCAAAGATGATTTTTCTGGTAGTCAGTTCTCCTATGTGAGTCAGATTCTACATGGGCCTTGAGAATACAGATTGAAAGGGCCTCCTCTAAATTGATTCTGTACATTTTCTCTACTTTTCCAGCCTGAGGTTGTAGGCAGGTATCTGCAGTGTCTGAGGATGTCATCACTCCAAATGATGCAAAAGTCAGTAGTTAGGAAGGACATTTGAAAGTCTGTGAACTATTATCTCTAAAGAGAGGATTCAAATTTTGTGGCATCCACTCATCAGCACCTACAAAGGACCTGCAAATTAATATTAGATATTAATTTTAAAAACTAGCTCAAAATTTGCCCCAAATATCTGTTCCTTAACCATATTTGTGTGCTTTTTTTTTAAACATCCCTGGCAAGAAAAGGAAATCTGATGAAAATGATGATTTTGCCTTCTCGTTTGACTAGCCCATTACCCGTGTTCAAGCCTGGGGACTGTTCACCATCCGAATTCTGTTGCTCAAAGCCATCTTGATTTTGTGTTCGAAAAACATTTGCAGATGGAGGAAAGAAGAACTTTTCCTGCAGCGAACACCCTTCTCTCTATGCCACTGTCTTGTTTTCTTCACAGTGATTTTTCCTTTTTTTCAGGGACAGACAACATTTAGCGCTGAGCATTACCGTAATGTTTTCTAAAAGCACTTTCCATGATTGAAGAGACCGCTGCTGGATTCCTCACAGGCCTGCTTGGTAGCCTTGCAACAAGCTAAAAAAACCCCTAAATGTAGGGTAAGGAGAGAAATCTGCAAATTGACATAATTCCCCACATTAATAAATATTTCAAGTCATCCCACTAATGCTGTGATTTTCTAAGAATACCCAGAACCTTTCACTAATGACCTCTGCTAATGCCTTTTACTAGCTAGAGTCGTTCCTCTCAGTCACACTAATAGCAATGTGACAGACAGGCCAGTAATGGCGTCGCGGGAACTGCAGCGGCCACAGCCCAGCCGCGGCCTGGCACTGGGGAAAGCGGGCTGGGGAAGCTGCGCCCTTCGCCTTGCAGTGGCCGGGGGGTTGCCGTCAGCCTGGGATGCCTCTGCCAGGGTTGGTCGGCGAAGGAGTGGTGCCCACGGGAGAACAGGGATAACCCAAGGAAACGGGAAGGCAGGGCAGCCCATCAGCTGCTCTGAATTCTGTTGGGGACCGAGCTCACCCACCGCTGCTTCAGCAGCCAGGAAACTGTGGGAGAAGGTTGTGAAAGCTTCTTTTTCCCCACCTTAGCTGCTGCACTCAGGAATATCATCTGACATTTATACCCAGTATTTACCTTTGATGCTAATATTTCTGCAGCAACATTTCCCAACAGTACAAGGAACTAGGAGCAAATGTTACCTATGTAACAAAGGTAGAAAACCATCCAGATTTCGGTAATTATCATGCATTCATAATTTCATTCTCTATATACAGACAAGTGTTCTAAACTCTTCTCGTGGAATATTTCTCATACATTTTTCTGGTATCTGTTGAAAATTAAGTAGAACTCCAGGGAGGAAAACACTGCTGCTCTGTTGGATGCTCTGGGACATGTTCATGTGGAGCAGAGAGGGTGGAAGAGGCTGAGGGCTACAACAAACAGCACCCTGAATAGGTTCGTGCAGGGGGGCCTTTGGGACCCCTTTTACTCTTGAGGAGCTCACGCTGCCACTGGCACAGAACTTGCTGCTGGACCCAGCCTCCTCTGTGCACCTGGGAACACAACTCACCCGCATTTCTTTTGGAAGTGCCCCATTTTCAATAGCAAACTGACCAGGGGAGACTTGGGGACCGGTGCTGACACCAGGACCAACGGGTCCACCAACAAGCACACCTGTTATCAGCCATTCCCCAAACTACTGTTCCCTCAAGAGAGGCTCTCAGTTAGGTTGTATGCTGTATTGCCCATGCGTGGCCGTTACAGGAGGGTGCTGGTTATTTACTGTCCTTGAGCTGATCCCAAGCATAATCATATTAGGTCAGCAGACTGACGGGGACCAACAGTGATCGCCAAGTCCTTGCTTGCAGCAGAAACGTCTCAGCTGCCTGTGCACGCAGGAGACAAACATGATGCTGCTTCTAACATTTTCCAGCACTATCTCTGTCATGCAGGAAAACATTGACAAACAGCTCCAAGTTATGCAATACAAATGCACCTGGTGTGCACCTCATGCTGTAATGCCTTTCATCCATTCACCATACCAGTATCTTTTCAGACGGATGCCAAACAGTGGTTGCAGGGGTGTTTTTTCAAAGAGGATTCTGGTGTGAACATCTTTTCTTGGTTCTCCAAATGAAAAAACATAGATCTATAGCGCAGCATGATCGATTTCCTTCCCCAGCTTACAGTCCTCCAAATAGCTTAGAAGCAAAGAACTTAAAAAACCTAGTAAACTGAGTTTTTCCTCAAACATGCAGTGTTAAGAGAGAAGCTGAAGGAGCAAAGTTTAGTCAAAAGTAATGCAGTACGACAGGTGCTTTTGACAGAGATGTCAGGAATGCCTAACATCAAACCAAGGTGAAGTCAGCTTTGCCTCTGAGTTGCATCTTAAAGGGAGAAAGAGATTTCTAATAGTAAACTGACTGAAGGACATATTTTTCTGCTTTCTCCATACTGAAAAACTTTGGTGCTTTAACGTGTTTTGGGTATAGGCAGGACAGCAGCCAACTCCAGCAAATGACAAGGAACATTAAGGAAGGGTGAGCAATCAGAAACACAGAGCTCGCTCTCTTTACTAGCCTGTGGTTCAAAACAGTGGGCCACATCTGCAGCTGATAAAACTAATTTCATTGTAACCCAAGGACAACAGTGGTCCATTTGCTTACAGAATATGCCCAACACTCCTTCCTAAACATTCTTGAGCAATGCACTAGAGAGTACCAGAGACCATCACGTTCATTGCGGCTTTGACTTAATACTTTGTAGTATGCAACATGGACCTCTCAGGCAACAAAAAAGCCAATACAGGACAAATTTTAGAGTTTCAAATGTTCCACTTTCAGTTATATAATCTGACAAAGGTTCTACCTGTAAAACCCACCAAGGTACTAAACGAAAGCAATTTTCTTCTTGATTTTGGGATCAAAAATATTAATGAATTGTTCTTCTTTAAATACTGCCCTTGTTGAAGATTATGTTACCTTGCAGCAGCCTTAATCTGGAGGCTTTATAAAACATTGAGCTGTAGTGGTCCCTCCACTGGGTGAACTCTAAATGTTTAATAAATGTTCATAAACAAACCTCAGCACTTACTCAAGGAGCAGAAAAATCATGCTGCTTTCCCAGTTTTACAAACAAGTATGGGATCCTGGATGTGCCCGAGTCAGTGGAAGGACCAGCTCTGGCTGTGAGTCCTGACTGCCTCCATCCCTGCCAGAGGCCAGGTTCCTTACCATTTGTCTTCCTTCATGCTGCTGTGAACCCAGGGGCATTTTGCATCAAAAGAGGGAATCACTTTCACGTGTAGCATTTCACAGAGCAGCGTGCATGATCAGTCCAAATTTGGGTCAGCCTAAACCCATCAACAAACAGTTCTTCATGAATAGGAACATTTCCACTGAAAACTACTGGTATTTTCAAAAAGCTGATCTAATTCCCCTCCAAGTAGATTTAGTGCTTTAGCCCTTGAAAGAGATATTTGCACTCAACCAAGTACAAAAAAGAAAGTTCTTTGCTAGCCACTGCTGAGTAATCCATGCATCTAATTTCTAAAATGATTTATCTTAAATTACACATAGCTGAAGGACTCAGACAGCCGAAGAAATTGTGTTTAAGCTTAAAAACAGAAAGACAAATTGGGCTGAGACTGAGAAATCAGTTTTCAAAAACCCTCAAAATTAGTCGATCAAAATTGAGCTTGCATGAATTAAATAAGAAAAATAATTTCCTACCATATAATGGAGTTCCTTGGAGAGTTTCTGATTGGTCAAAATTCATATATTTAGGAAAGGGATTACATGGAAGTAAACTCTCCTGAAGAGTTCTCAGGCCAAATTTACTCTTGGTAAAAGATGATACAACTCTTTTGCATCAAGGCTTTACAGTGGAATGCACCTGTGATGCGTTTGGCCCTTTGAATGAAGCTTTGGACCACCAAGGTAATTTTAAGCAAGCTGATTTCCTATGGAATAATGCTGATTCATTCAAGCTGAAACTGCTTGCAGAAAAGTGCCGGTTCTGACAATTTTTTTGTCATCAAAAATATTCAAAAGTGACTGAAAAAAGTTTCAACATAACTAATTTTCTGGTTTCAGCCTATTTCCGTGGTGTTTAGAGTGTTTCCCTATGTTGAAATACAATATATCGTTCTTTGAGATAATTGTAAACATTGGGTGGAACTATTTCAAACTTTTTGAAACAAAAAAATTTACACAAATCAAGTTTATCTCTTAATTTGCTCAAAAAAACCTCCCCAGATCCCAGGATTTCACCTCTTCGTCTATAGAAAAAAAAAGAGATTTTTTATTTGCTATGTTTTTCCTAAGAAATGTCTGGGTGAATGTATGTACATCTAGTAACTAAGTTAGCCAGAAACAACAGTTTCAAAACACCAACTAATATATTCATTTATATCTTTTTTTTCTTCCCGAAAGAGCCTGATTAAGTTATGAAAGAAACCAATGTCTTAAAGTTCAGCACCATAAGGAAATTACAGATGGTGAATCAAACCCATGAGAGACTCTCTAACAGAAGGGAATGGGCCTGTAGCTTATAAAAACACAATAAAGGTTAAAAATTCCAGTGTGAATTCTATAAGCTGTTCTCAGCCCTCCAGCAAAAATTAGCAACATGGAAGTTTCTGCAGTTGAAAGCTTCAAGAACAGTCTCAATTTCCACTATTAAATATTAGTATCTGTGGTCATACTGTGCGGTAGCTCCAAAAGGCCTCTCACTGATTAAACATAACCCATTAATAACAAGTTATTTTTAATGTTGACATGCATCCTCATCTTGGTAATCAGATCGGTTTGTGTCATTCAGCCATCTTCTGTTCCAGGTAGCGTCAGGTCACTTCCACCCCCTCATGCACATTGGTGCATTAACCCCCGCTTAAGAACTAGTTATCATAGTTTGCATCTGTCTTCTAGAGGCAAACGGCAGCCTGGAGCGTGTTCTTCCGTTGCAGGTTCAGCATCAATCGGTCCTGAGAACACTAGCTCTAAAATACAGACACCTATATGACAGGCATGTATGACAGTCACGTGTGTGTTCCTGCCATGGCCCACAAGGCAGTACTCATTTCTCTTGACTTAAAAACTAATTTTAGTCACAACTGAGCAACTCCACTAGTATCGCAGAGGTAAGAAAGGAAAGGCATGAATTAATTTCCATTTGTAATTGCCTTCTCACCCTGGCACCTTATGCTACTATATTTTGTGTTATGAGTCCATTTGTATACTTGCATTCTCAGCACCTTTAACAAACAGTGACTGCATTCAGCTGTTTGCCTTGTTAGAAACAGCAAGAGGGCAAACAGACAGCACGAGACCATCCCTGCAGGTGGAAAGGACTCCTTCCTGAAGGACCTTGATCCAGCTCCAGTATCCTGTTAAACATATTGATCAGTGAGCTGCTACCTGAGTTTCAATGCGATCAGATACGATCCTTCCACGGCAGCCTCGTGCCAAGGCTTGATTCGGTTTCCTGAGAGTACAGGTATTTCCCCACCTCCCTGGACTGTCCTCAGCAAGACGGACGATCAGTACTTGCACACTGACAACGCAGTGACAAAATGGCCTCTCGACTCCCTCACTTTCCTTTCCATAATTTGTTACTGTCCTTGTCTGTTTAGCGATGCATTTTATAGTGGCAGCTGATTCATTCGAGCTTAATAATGCAGCCAAGCTGCCTTCTGGCATTATCCCAGTATAATCACTATAATTCCTTCAGTTTCCAATATAGGTCAAGTTATGCTCGATTCAATAAAATATCATTTTTAAGTAAGCATCATTCATCGTAGGGTGCATTAGTCAGTTTCATTTTGGTAATTGGTCTCTATCATTATTGTTTGGGTTTTTTTCAGATTTTCTTTGCTCTTTAATTCTCTAATCACACGATGGATTATTAAAAAGCTGAATCCCTGTGAAGTAAGATGACCATATACAGCAATTTCTTTGCAGTTCAATTTCCATGCTTTCAGGCTTTAGCATTCATGCTGTCTTGGAGCTGAGCAAAGAAGTGAGGGGTTCCAATTTTCAATTATCGATGGAAAAGGAGCAAGAAAGGGTCTGACTGTAGTCAAATCTGAAATTGAATAGAAGTAGAAATAATTTTAAAAATACCTGGACTAGCTGAGAAGGTTTAGGGGGTCGAGGGACTGGAAAAATGATATTTTCTTCTGTGGTGTATGATAACTTTTGGAATGTGGCCAACATCACAGATGTTGAAGAAGGAGAGAGATAGCTGTAGGTGTATGGGATTATACTTCTCTTATTATTAGATGCGTCTGAGCCCAGACGCCAAAATGACAGACACGCAAGTCAAAGAGATCAGTAATCAACACATTAAAAAGAAACACTAACAGCTTTTGTTCTTATAAAAGCCTTCATCCTAAAAGGGGCAGCTCTGCCACAGGCAGAGGCTCCTCAGCTGGTGAGGGTCCTAAATGTAAAGACTTCTATTCAGAGGAAGAAGTTTTTCAGAAAGTTCCCAACATCCGTAAAACAGATGCATGATAAAAATTGGATAGAACTTCAGTTTCTTTTGGCACACAATATAAAGTTACAAAAAGAGGTTATATTTTGTATAAAAATAACATTTAATTAAAATAATAAAAACTTAAATTCAGAATTTAAATGAATTTAAATGCTAAGTACTTTATTCTGATATTACTGAAACACTTCAATAATCTGGAAACATTACAAAATATAAATATATTTAGTACATATACTGATAAATATAATATTCTATATAGCATAGTATTAATATAAGTGAATGAAAACAAGGCAATCTGAATGACATTATGAAAACAAGACAAACCCAAGCTATTTATGACTGTTCCCTCTTGAACATGTGAAAGAAATTGGCATATTTATGTGAAATTTTTAAGGGGGAAATCACATTTTTAGGGGAAATGATTATATGGATGTTTTTTCAACTAGCTGTGTTTCCAGCAGGCATTTTTAAATAACACTTTGCTCTCTGATGACAGTTGAGAGTTTAGCTTATTCTAAGCAAAGAAATGATTGCTGAAAGTAATTGTGAGTAATTATTACGTATCTTTTATTCTTACTCATATGTCTGGTGCTCTTTCAGCTCCATAGAGCCAGCAGAAGGAGCGGTGCCTTCCCAGGAGAGCAGGTGAAAGATTTTGATCTATGACAACCTTCCTGCTCCTTCCAATAAAATGAACGTTGAGGGGAGGTATCCCTCCTTCTTATGTTCTGCAGGGAAACAACAGTGCATTCTGCCTGTTTTAGAAGTCTCAATCCAAATTGCCATTAATAGGCACAAAAGAAGAAGAAAAAATGAACACATCACAGGTACTCTGCAGCTAAACCTTCACTGTCTTGGGTGCACTGCAGCTGTGGGGCCAAGGTGATCTGAATGACACCAAACCCACCACAAGCACAGATGGAGAATATAGATTAGGCAGTCTTTTATATATGTGTATGTATATATAGGACATCACTGGTATGCTTGGTGAAGCAGACTGATAGTGGTTAGGAGAATATTTTCAGCAGACCAGTTCCATAATTATCTCTTGTAGCTACCTCTTGTCCTGGGCACTATCTCTGGTTAGGTGGAACCCAGTGAGCAGGGAGCGTGCGTGCCTGGGGAGCTCAGAGCCACGAGCAGTGGTCCCCCTGACACCAGCACCACTGCTCAGCCTGCCTTTGGCTGTAACGCTTGCCAGGAAGGGAGACATCCTTGCTGTGCCCAGAGGCACATTACATGGCGCAGCAAGACCATGGTCTTCGCTGAGCCAAGGAGGTGCTGGATGGTGTTGGTGAGCATCACATACCTGAGACTGGCTCAGTGGAGTACTGGATCCCACCTGGTAGTGGCTGGGTCTGCAGCCCAACTCTTAAGCAGCTTGCTGAGTTGCCGCTCTTAATCTATGGTGGCCAAAATATGGCTGATGGCTGGCTGTAGCTTCACCTCAAGTGGCACAGCGTGGCAAGGTGAGAGTGACCAGGACCAGACCAGCAGGCAGGGGGGAAGCAGAACTGAATGGTGGGGTGGGAAATGGAGAGCCCAGCTCTGTGGCTGTATGCTGCACCGCTGGCAGAACTGTGCCTGCTGAGAGCAGGGTCTGCTCAGTACAGAGCTGTTTTAGCCAAGTGTGAATTACTGGCCCCTTGGCTCCCAGCATCTCTTCTCCAGATCTGCAGAAGGGACAGGGCTTGTCCGGCTGAGCTGGGGGTCTGCAGGGCACTGCTACACTCCGAAGCTGCCTGGTCATCTGAGGGAGGGGAGCGCAGTTCAGCAGGGCTGCTTTCCGAGGAGCAGTGTAACCCTACAGATGTGTAAGGCAAAGTGTACAATAAAGGAACGTATGCTGCCCTGGCTGGGAGGGAGCAAGAAGGGGCTGGCATATCATATCCCCTTCCCACTGACCCCTTCCTCCTCCCTTTACAAGCCAAGGCTGTTTACTGATGTCTTACATGAAAGGAGCAGAGTCCGTCTTCCAAGTCCTACCAATATCTAGGGCAGTAGAAAGAGCTGTCAAGTACAATCGCTCTCCTGAGCCACCAAGTCTTCTTGCCTGTATCTGAAAAATAACCCAGCCTGTGAGCATGGCTAGCAAGCCTGCGGATCCGAGCCCTTCCTCCCTTCCCGTGGTGCTCCTGCAGCTCCTGCCTGCCTGCTCTGCATTGCTATCAACAGCTAAGGAGGAAAGGAGTGCGGTGGCAGTGAGGGGGACAAGAAGGAATGGGGACAGAGCAAAGAAGTCATGCAAAGAAATGGGGGTGGATATTTCTGAGCATTAATGATCTCACCCAGCTCCTGCAGGGGTCTCCTCATAGTATTCTGTCCTTTTTTTAATGGGTATTTCTCACAGTTAGGAAAGAAAGGGTAGTTGGTCATATAAGACATGTGTAGGGCTTTGAACTCTCACAATTCTTCACAAGGAGCAAGGATATAGGCTTTTTCTTAGGACAGGACATGTAACATATCTGGGAGTTGATCTCTTTCAGACTGAAGACACTGCAGTAAACGCAGGTTGTCTCAGCTCAGCCACCTGCTGAGCTCAAGTCTCCTGCTCTAAGAGAGCTCTTGCAATTTTTCAGGTAAGACTTAGGTTAAGAAGGGGCTGCCTGTTTTTGCAGTGGATCACCTCTTCCTTTGTGGGTAGGGCAAGGAGACTAAGGTAGGACAAGTCCTGCATTATGCAGCTGTCTCTGTGCTTGATCCTGTCCCTCTGAGCACACGAACCCCCGAACAGAGCTGCAGACCTTGTCCTTCTGGCTTTGCTGTTGGGAAAGCATCATTCCTGGCAGTAAAAAGACTGCCAGCATCACCGGGCTGGCACAGAATATGGAGGCTGCCTAGGAGCCTTTGGCACCCATTCTCTAGGGCTTGCACATTGTAAACCCAGGGACCTATTGGTTAGCAATTGAAATCCCAGGGCAGACTGCTTCTCTAACTCTTCCCTACGTTACCCAGGTTATAATTTTCACCATACTTGGATGCTCCTTTGATCCTTTTGTTCAGCCAAATAAGCCTAATAAGATTCTGGGTTCATAGGCCAGAAACATTTGTGTTCGTTTCTATGGCGTCACTTGAAATCACTGCTCAGATTTTCTCCAGAAGTCATCCTGTCCCCTAAAATCCCAAAAGACTGTCCACGGTATATTGATCATTGCAAAAAAATGGATGAGAAAAATATTTTAAATTAATGAATTGTCAGACTGTCATAGATGATTCATCCTGGTTTAATTCCATTTACTTCAGTGGACTAACATCAGTGATCATTTGGCCCATACCTTTTGGATCTGTGAAGTAAATAGCTATTAAATTCCATATATGAAGCCAGAGCTGTCAGTGTGCCAAATAAAATGAATACAACTCTTGTCTGATTTGACATTTTTTCCTGGGTTAGTTTAGAAGAGACTTTTGCCACACTGAAGACCAATTCAAGCTGATGTGATTTCTTACACTGTTTAAGTCTTTGACATGACTTGAGAGATCTACTCTTCTGGAGTTAATAACTGTTTTATGTAAGTGTGCTGTGATTTCCAAGTGCATCCATGTGGAAGGAAAAAAAAAAAAAAAAGCAAATTCCTCTCTTATCAGAGACAGCAATTAAGGTGGTGAGCTCCTGAACCAGCAGCCACTAGCTTTTACTTACCTCAGAGGATGACTGAAATCAGAATATGAGAAGGGGTTGCTGTGCAAGAGGTGATTTTAGAAGTAGTCAGGGCATGATTCAAATAAGTGATGTGGAAACAGAGCTGTCTTAAGGAAAAGAAAGCCTTGAACTTCAGACTTGCCCTAGCATTTTATTTTATGCACTCCAATTCATGGAGGCCCAAGAGACTTCATAATTTCTCCAGTATTGTGTAGTGGAGCTTCTGTAAGGGGCAACAGCTTGTTCTGGACTCAGTCAGAGTCCAGGCAGTGCAGGAGATGAAGGCAGAGTTTTTTGGCTGTTTCACTGCCATTCGTAATAGTATGCATGAGACTAGTACTCCAAGGTATCAGAAAGTTTGTCTCTCTATATATATATGGTGAAAATGCCTCCTCTGGCAGGGTGACAGGGCACTCCGAAAGGGAAGGAGAAATACCCAGGCTCGCTGGATGCTTTAGCCTGTACCCAACATTTCTTTTGGATGGACCGTGTGGCCTCAGCACTGTTGCACACTGAGCACACGCCAGCCCAGTCCACCCATCCTGAGCAGAGCTCTCTCTGCTGAAGCCTGAGGAGCTCCTAGGCACAGCCAGCCACGGGGGCTGCTACACTGGTGCAGTGCTAGTGCTTCTCAGTGCTTAGGGGCAACAAGATCCACCACGTTGCCTTTGTTGTTTCACCAGAGGGAAAGAGGGAAAACTGCTAGCGAGGCACAACAGGTTTTTCTCTTCTGAGGTTTTCTGTCCCTGGTTCTCAGGGGATGCCACCAGCAGACTACAAGGGCCATTCATTATCTCTGTGTGAGACCTCGAGTGAGGTAGTGGGACAAGTCAGATACTCTCCAGACCCTGGGGAAACCTGCTCTAATTCTGCATCATTTCTGGATAACAGCAGGGTGTTTGTTTTTGTATGGAAGAAGCTGCCTCTTTCCACTCTGACCTGTTTATATAAAGGGACGGAATAAACCAGTTTCCAAAGACGCTATTACTACCTAGATTTCTTCAGTGCTGGCTTCTTTCCTCCATTGAAGTCTGCCTTTAATATGCTTTTAAAATCTGCTAACGAGTACATTAATCACAATTCCCAAATTATTTTTTTTTTTTTGTAATTCACTGAGTTGACCATTCTGGAAATTGCTGCATTATGCTAAACAATTATTTTAAAGCAAAGATAGATGGAAAAAAAAAAGATTCATTTCCATAAACCTGTCCATTTTTCTTCAGCCTTTCCAGATATTTTTTTTCTTTAGACTTCAGAGTAACCAAGGGTAACTAACTGAATCCAAATCAATTAGTCAGTGAAAAATAATAAATGAGACAAAGTCAGATCTATAACTAAATTGGGAGAAACTGTCTGGTCTCCATCCTGTTCCTAGTCTAGTAACACTTTTTACTAGTGTAACTGGGAGAAAAACAGGTTAATATAGTCATTTAGGCATTCATGGGGTCAACAGAGAAGTATAAAAATCACTTTGACTGATGGACATCTCCTTGCAAGGGACTGAAATGATTAAACTATTCCGATAGTATAAAGCCAACAGACGTGCACCATAATCCCCTAGGTGCAATAAAGAGTAATAACACTTGGAGCACAGGAATTTTCATATGAAATATTCTAAGACAGAACTGCTGGAAGACTCTTAAGGCAATAATGGCTGTAAATTCATACGTCATTCATTAACAGAGCCAATATATTACATGTAAAGAACCTTGCTGTCACTAAACGTAGAAAAAATTTATTCTTTTCATTCATTTCATCTTTTCACAATTAAAAAAATAACAGGACAAGGAACTTGGGATTAGTCTTCTAGTTTTGAATTTATTGTTAGCAGTACTCTGTGCTTCGTACAGGCAGCAGTGCAATAATTGAAATGAGGCTGTTTATTCTACCAGCTGCTGATGTTCACCCCCTTGCTTCCCCTGCTTCCTAGACTGCACCTGGGCCCCTCTGACAAGTGGTCCCTGGTGCAGCTGTGTGCTGAATAGCTACATCATTTCTTCTTTCACCTTTCCATCTCCTCCTGTCTCCACTGAAATGCCACCATTTGATTATTTTCTGTCCTCATCAGGAATGACACTAAATGCTGTTATTTCTTGTTGATAACGTCTACTTCATCCAAATGTGAAAAGAGAGGTTGTATGGTCCACGTCTTGGTCATCTCTTACCTCTCACACTGCAACTTGCTTCTCTGTAGCTTCCTGTCATCCAGCTACCTGTTCCTTCTGAAGATGGGCTGATGGAAAAAAAGTCTGTATCATTTATCTTCATATGAATTTATGCATCCTTTTGCCCCTGTTTTTACATTAGATC
This sequence comes from Falco punctatus, assembly GCF_963210335.1. NCBI lineage: Eukaryota > Metazoa > Chordata > Aves > Falconiformes > Falconidae > Falco > Falco punctatus. The sequence goes on from NC_137584.1 coordinate 80,103,098, forward strand.
AAAGCACCTTGGTTCTGAAGTTCTGCATCTCATTATGTTCTAATCAGCAACTATTATTCATCAAAGAGAAATTGGATTTTTTTTTTTTCTGGGTAATTCCTGAAGACATCAGTTCAATATTCAGCATCCATGAAAAAGGAAAATAAATAGAAAATAGGAAATTTAAAAAATAATTGGAAATAAAGCCTACCAAGGCCATTAGAGAGATATAGCTACATCCATCTCTGAAAGTTCCTAAGCAGGTGAGAGCTCAAGGCTGGTAGCATGGACAACACTGTCCCTTTAGGTTTTCCTCTAAACTTCTGCTACTAGCCCTCGACAGAGAGAGTATGTAGGCAAGAGACCTTCGATCTGCCCCATCATTATCATTCTTATTTTCTTTCCTTCCCTCTTGCTAGGACCCTGTGTCTTTTGGTCTTCCCCTCCAGCCAGTCACCCTTCCTACCATAAACCTCCCACAGTCTCCACCTCTTTCACAGGAATTCCTGGGTATTCAGTCATCCTGAAAACACACCATGATTAGCCTTATATCTTTAGTGTATGTGTCATAACCTGAACCGAAACATCAACTAATTTTGGAAGGTGTCATCCTTTTCTAACATTTGCAGATTGCTGAGAATGCCATCAGGGATGAAGAATTGTCACGGTATCTCCCAGCTGCATAATGTCATGCCCACATCTCACAGACTTTCTTGTGGCAGCACAGATCAATAGGAAAACAGAAACAGGAGAAAGAAAGAAGAGATGGATGGGTGCACTCTGCATTCAGCATTGATCAAGGGAATGAGTTTTGCTTCTAAGTTAATGCAGAAAAACTTAATACAGCGCTGGAGACATCTGAAATCCTGCCCAGCAGAGCCTTCATGGAAAGGAGGCTCCGTGCTCAGGCCAGAGAGCGATGCTCCCGAATGAGGGCATGCCAGTGTGGCCCATCTCCTGTCCTGTGACAGGACATTCATGTGGCATCTGAGCATAAGCACCCTGACACATACCCATCACCCAGTGACAGCACCAATCTCTTAATTAATGTGATGGGCATACATCCAGTCACTGGGAGCCGACTGTCACTGCTGGAACAACTCGTCCAGCCAGCAGCCGGCTCTCCGCTGTGTCTGGAGCCTTTCCGAAAGAACGTGGCAGAGCCTTTGTGAAGGAGGTGGCACAGATGAAGTGGATCTTGTCAGTGTCTCACAGGGTCCAGGCTGTGAGCCTGGCGAGCCTGCATTTCTGCGCTGCTCCCCGCGCCGCGCACAAGGTGGAGGAGGGGAAAAACTGCAAACACAAGCACTGACAAATAGGAGCTCCCTCAACACGATCAGCATACATCTCACAGCCTGATAAGGCTAATGGGGCCAGATATTATTGAATCAGTTAGTTACAGCCCCAGATTATCTGACCTAACCTATTGATTGATCTCACTTAGCACCTGCTACGAGCACATATCCGCCTGAACAAGCCCCCATTCACTGATACGGCAAATGATAAATACAGGATGTTTATGTGATGAAGGAGTAGACAGACTTTCCTTAAAACATGAGCACATTTTCCACAACGATGTAAGCACAAGTATATGCCCTTATTCCTCAAGAAGTGCAGATACACAGCCAGCTGTTTTGTCGGTAGCCTTTACTTGCCGTTTTCTCTCAGTGGAATCAATGTCTCTTTACTTAAACCACCAGCCACGAGGTGCCCAGTACTGAGCAGATCTATTTAACAAGCTTTGCAAAATAAACCTTGCAGAATATATATTTGGAAATACATTTCCAAGACAGCTAAATGCTCAGGTTTTTCTTTTAGCTTTCTGTGTGCATTTGTGTATTTCAAGATCAAGGAGATTTATGGGCTTTGAGCTCACTGAACTAGGAGAAAGGCGACAGTGTTAAAGCCAAAACTGATGATTTGACCTCTGCTCATCTTTGTCGAGTCTGCTTGGAAAAGGGAGTTGAAATTAAACAAAGCTGACTTAAAAGTATAAATCCAGCTACATTCATCATACAGTGCATTTAAGGCTGTGAAACGACTGAACATTCAAAAATAACCCTAGTGAGTGTCCTTGGAAAATAATTGTATCAAATTATTAATCTACACTAAATAAATTGGTTTGACTTGTACTGCAGCTGCCTGCAGCAAATGTCTATTTCACTAAGAAGTTCAAGACTCCAGAGAAATGTGATTTACATACTGATCTTTAAGTACTGCTAAGACTAATTGTCTTTGGGAGGGGGGTATAATTCTGGTGGCATGTTTCTGAGGTACCACCTTGCCAGTAAGTGTTGAAGCTGTTGAAAATGTCTGGGATGCAAAAGTGGTTGAGAAGTTTTCCTGGAGAAGACAGAGGTCAGAGAAGTTACCTAGCAGCAGTACCTGAGGATGGGAAGAAATCATGAACTAGATTTTGCCTTCTGTCTGGAAGGCAAGGACATCATGGGTTATGTAGGAAAACAGAGCCCCAGGAAAGACAAATTTACCCAGGGGTGGAAAAAGAAGAGAGAAGCTACAAGGACTATAGCCACAGCATAGCCATGGCATTCCTTGATGGCCTGGTGGTTATTCAGTCCATCTCTGCAAGAAGGGTAAGCTATTACACAGTACAGCTTGTGGAGGAAGGCTGCGTCCACAGAGCAGCATGACTTCCCCTTTTTAATGGGTAAGGAACTGTAGTCAGAAAAGAATGTCCCTTCTGTAATTGTAGCAATCCACTAATAAGGATGATCAGGGTGAAAATCAGGCCATGCAACCTTTTCTTAAGAGTAATGACTATAAATCAAAAAAAAAACCCCACGAGGTATTTTTTATGTCTGTCAAGTCAGTTAAACATAATGCACTGATTCCTCATTGCTGCCCAAATAGATACCAGGCTGTGATATTAATTTGTAATTTCTTTTCTATACCTTGAGCAGGAAATTAAGCAGACTGGGACATGACACATGAAGCACTGTCAGATTTACAGCGGTAGCTGGATTTCTGTGAACATTCTGCTAAAAGAGCATGAAAAAAAGTTGGGTTTTCTTTGTCCCTTTTTTGAGAAGGCAGAGAAGGCTGATACCCTGCTGTCAGAGAAGGTACCTGTTCAAATCCAGGCCAATGTGCTGGTGCCTGATCATTGTAGAGTTCTGGCAGCCAGTCGATGCTCTGACCAAAACACAGTGGTGGTACTCCAGACAAACACGAGTCAAGTGACTGACCAGGGACAGAATGAGTACAAAGACTGAAGTAATACCTACGAACAGTCTCTGCCAATTTAAGAAAAGTAATCGCCAAGCAAAGCCACTAGGAAATGTTCGGAGGTCTGAAGACAGGACTGCTCTACCACAAAGACCCAGTGAGTAGCGAGTAGCTCCATACCATGGGACAACGCGCTGCAATAAACTGAGATACAAGAAGAAGTGGCTTGTAACTCATATATGTTGGATTTAATGCATAGGTTGGTACTGTCAGGAAGAAGACATGCGATAGCTGGGGCGCTGCTGGCAGCTATGTGCAATGGTGATTTATTCAGTGATTCGCTGTGCGGCGGTGATACGGCACAGATGGGAGAGCGGGGTTCTGGTTTGAGTTAGCTGCAGCTGGTCACCAGCACTGCTTTAATGCCTCTTAGGCCACATCACCTCCATGCAAAAAAAGGTCGGAGTAGGATTCTATCACGTAAGAATGTTTTCACATGTTTTCTTAAGCTAGTGGGGATAGGCTTTTTAAAGAAAATTTTAAGCTTCTCTTGAAAGGTAATCAACCCAACAAACAACAAGGTTGCCAAACTGTGAAAAAGCAGGGGAGTTTGTTAGGGCATGCCCATCTGAATGAAAGTAACAGGCATTAGCCAAATTACCTAAGCTACATAAAAGCAAAAAGCCAAAGGGAGAATGTAAATCTGACATAAAAGCTGATTTGTATTATTTTTTCATTTTCATAAAATTATTTTCAGCATCACATAGAGGGAACTTCTAAAAATGCATTTCAGTTAATAGTTTTCTCCATCTTGCAGTACCAAGAAATTTGATTTTTATCTTGACAATGCTTTTTGGAAATGTTCCTCTTTCGAATCCTGACTGCATATCTGGAGAAAAACTGGCATGCAAATAAACCATTTCTGACAGAGGATCGCAAACATTTCTTCCACATGTCTCTTAAATACCCTATTTCTAACAACATTACAAGTTATTTAGAGACTACAGCTTCTGGAATTGATAGCTTCCAGTGGTGCATCTCAGAACAGAAATTCAGAGCGTGCCGAGCCAGCAGTCGCTGATGTGCCCTGAAAAACCCACTTGATGGGCCAAATCCTGAGAGCCGGGAAGTGTTTGAACGTTTCATTCACTGCTGCAGATGTTCAATTACCCTCAAGAGCAAAGCCCACTTATTCTGTGATATTTGAATTTTCAGCCTTTGCTTGGAAAAAGAAATTATCTCCTACGGGGTAACAGATGTCAAACACAAGGTATTTTTGAGATTAACAATTATTTTTGTTAATGAAAATAGTCTCTCTGGCTTTCTTCTTCCTTGTCCCCTCACACATTTTCAATATTGCTCCCTTTTATGATCAGATTTTGACTTCTGAAGACTTCTTTTGCAGGAGCTAATCGGGAACTGGTCTCTCTCATGGCTGTTATGATTGAACAGAGTGGGTAAACTCCCTGAATTCAATGGTGACTAACAGCCATCTGCCATGCTCTAGGACTAACATTATTCTGTTTTTGTGGGAAGATGTGATTCCAATTCAGATCCTTCAGCAATTCAAATCACCCTATACAGAAGATACTTTTTGTTTTCAGCCTCCTTTTTTTTCTCCTCTGGAGAGAAGTTGAATCACCTAAAAAATGCCATCGAGGGGGCTGCTTTTGACCAAAACATGAATGAATCTGTCTAGTGTCTGATGAAATGCGACAGCGTCAGCCTAAACTTACTTAGTTAACCTGTATGGCTTTGCAAAGACTGACCATCTCAATAGGATTGTAATTGTCTGACAAGTTACTAGCACAAAAAATAGAGGTAAACTCTGATGAGAAGGTTTATCATAGGTTGTTGATGGATTGGAACCTATTTAGATAACACTAATCAATGCAACTTGTCAACTGCCAAATGGGATTCTGTATATCCTGGTGGCTTCAAAGGGCATTTTGGGAAAAGATGCTAAAAACCATTTCAGCATAGAAAAGGAATGTGGTGGTAGATGACAGGGATAAACAACTTGAGGAACTGATTTTGGGCATTGTGGCTCTTCTACCCACTTATGGGCTATGTTTTCTGTCCCCAAGAAGAGGTATTCATAATGTTAGTTTATCTCTGGGGCTGCTTTTCAATAGCATCTTATTTTATGATACTATTATTCTGAAGTTTAATGATTTATTGATAATATTGATAAGGTAATTATTAACTAATCATTAATTACCCAATATTTATTATCAATTATTAATATTGGTAATATTTAATGATATTACCACTGTACCTCCATGTTGGAAAGGTGAATTTACAAGCTGATACACAAAAATAATGAGCAAATTCTGCAGCTGAAGAACCCTCTGGTTTGAGCTGCAGTGGGAAGAACGGGAAGACACTGTTGCAGCCTGTAAAACAAAAAGCCAGAATATGGCTCTGCCCATGCACCCAGGCAGGCAGGCAGGCGGGTACCTGACTCGGTGGGTGTAGCATCCTTCTAGGAAGGTCTCAAGAATGTGAACTTGGAAATCTGCAGACCAGTGGTAATAAACCAAGGATAGCCATGGCAAAGCAAATGCTATGCAAGACAGCAAACTAGAGGCCAGCCTGGATGGGATCCTGTTCCCTAGTCACCTCCTTCATGTGTTGCCACAGCATGGCTTTCTCTGAAAAGGCTTTTATGTTTTTACTGAGCTAATGAACAAATAGGTTAAGACCTGAAACTGTCGGTTACAGCAAACAGGGTTGTAGATGATAGAAATACGTTTCAATTTTTCATGTTTCAGTGTGTTATTTGCATAGTAAGGCATAAACGTTCTCACAGACCTAACTGTAAATTGTAGGTCCTGAGGAGCAAAGTTCGTATCACTAGCTTTGGGCAGCATGCCCTGCAAACTTAATGATCCTATAGTGTGTTTTAACAGAATAACTGGCTAAACAAAGAGCCTCCAGATGCTACCACACTCCCAACCAATGCCAGGGACTTTCTACGTTCTACTCTGACGTTTATCAAAAGCTGAACATGGTTTACACTGTGGGGGGCATGGGCTGTTGCAGAGCATTGGCTTAATGACCACAGCCTTTACCAGTGCTCCCACGAGGCTCTGCCTTACTGGATCAGATCTTACTGTGAAGTGTGTGCATGGGGTCAGCCTTTCAAAAAATGCATTTCGAAACCGCATGGTTTTCAATGGAAAAATAAGTGTAGCATTAGAGCACTCTGATTTTTAAGAGACAGCACAGTTCCGTGCTTTTGACCTACTGCACACAGCTTCTGCTCCATGCACGCACCAGAAAGTAAGACGGGGCTTTTGCAGACCATTGCAGCATACTCTAAGGACCCGCCATAAATTATTGATGAAGTAGTTAATCTTCCATGCATGCATGAGCAACACACCTTATCTTTCCCTTTGGAGCTTAGGTGAGACTTGTTCATAATACAGCTTGTGCTAAAAATGTACCATGCATGCACAAAACATGGTTTTCAAAGGCTCTGAAGCCAAGCAAATCAAAAGTCTTCGTCACTGAAACACTCAATTTTTTCTGCTAAATTTTAAATTTCAGCCCACAGCTGTTTCAGTGTTAAAAGTGTCAAAAATCACCTCTTCCATTTATATTATGAGAAAAATATATTTTTTCCCTTTCACTTGAAAACAGCAACTTGCTTTTTCCTTTGAGCTTTGAGTTAACATGATATTTAGGCAATGAAAAATATCAATCCAAGAAATAGAGGGTTCAAACACTATGAAGAAGGTGAAAACAAGAAAGCAAAAAGGAAATATCTAGACAAGCGTTGTTATTACTGCCCATGTCCCATGTGATGTAAATACCTGATGAGATTAGAAAGAACCCAGACACACACATATTTTCAATGTTACTTCCAACAGGAGAATTATAGTGAAGAGGAGAAAAAGTTCACAACTCCCTGCGTGGAGGGAGTGTATTATGCAGGGCAGTACAGTGACAAATCCAGCCCTACAGAGCTGCTTTTTCCTGTGCTATGCAGCCAGGCACATGTAGAAGCCTTTATTGTAAAGCGTGGAGAGCAACGATACACGACTGATTGTTGTTGCATGGAATTCTTCCCTGCAAGGCAGGGACATCACATGGTGATGTGCTGAGAAACAGCCGGATCTGCAATTTCTCCCAGGGATGGGACAGCCCCTCCCCACCTCTTCCCAGGGGCTTGGGAGGAAACCATACACTGGCTCCAAGTCATCGCTGTTTTCAGTCTTGGTGAAGCCTTTTTTCCCCAAGTTTTCCTGTTCATCTGAGGCAGCACGATAATGGAAGAGGGAACTGGTGCCTATTGACCTCATGCTAGATGAACAAAATGACTCTGACTCCACAGACTCCTTATAGGAGGCCATGGAGATGGAAGACAGTTTGAAATTCAGATTGCAGAACAGGGGATTAGAAAATAATAATTTTGTAACCTGATTAAATATTATTCCATCTCGAGGTATTTGTGCTGCGAAAAGACCAGATGCACACCAGGGTTTAGACTGACAAACTCTGCGAAATCGATAGGAAGCGAGGAAGCTGAGGTAGGGGATAGAAATGCCAATATTCTGTTGGATCTGGGCCAGGGTTTGACAGTGTAAATACTGTGCAAAGGTGGCACAAGACCCCTCCTCAAAGAGCGCGATGCCTGACTATGAAGAGTAAGTTACTGAGAAGTGAGAAATACTGGACTTCCCACTACAGGCACAAGGCTTCACTTTTCTTATGCCATTAAATATTCAGCCCCACGGTGTTACAGGGAGGTTCAGCAGACCTGCTCAAACCAGCCCACAATGTTGTGGAGTGGCTGGAAGACAAGGGACATATTATGAGCAATCCAGACCAAGGAACTTTGTTGTAATAGCAGGCCGAGCAGGCCGGAGCTGTAACAAGCTGCAGCTGTTGTGAAGGACATATGCAGGGCCAAGGGAGACAAAGAAACTGTGTACCGGCAGAGAGGTAAGAGAGTTGGACTATTAACGAACTGTACATGGGAAAGAGATAAAGGAGTTGGGCTGAAAAATAAGAAAATAGAATGTCGACACAGAATGTAGGTGAGGAGCATGGTTACCACGCTGTGACCAATGACGGAGTGCAGGAGAGTGAATAGACAAGCAGCTTTAGCCTATTAGCAATCTAGAAGCAATGTGTGTGCTTTGTGCTAGTGTATAAATAGCTGTGTATCCCTTCATAAAGTGGCAACAACCTGATCACATTGGTCATATAAGTTGTGTCCAAACCTTCCGCGTCAACACAATGTAGCACGTGTGTCTTCAGTGAGAGGTAACCACCTTCAGAAACACATGGAAGAGCAGCACTAGAAAACCCTTGATACATTGCTAGCTATCTTTAAACACTGTAAAGGGAAGCAGTTAGAGGAGGAAAGTTAGAAACCTATGATTTGCCATCTTTCCATGGTTCGGTTTCTCAGGCAGAGCCCCTTAGACAATCCCCAGTCAATTTATGGGAGCTACAGAACCACCAAAGCAGGCAAACGTGAAACTGGAGCAGTCTTCCTCGGCAGCCTAACCCAGAAATGAAGCAAGGTCCAGTCGGGCGCCCAGCAGAGGCCACGCTGATCAGGCAGGATCAGGATCAGGGTGCCTTTGGCTGCAGCAGAAGCAGGACGAGGGTTGAAACTGTGCAAAGTGACCACAAAGGACCATCTGACCACTAGTGCTGACACTGCTCAGCATGATGTGATCGAAAATGCACCTTCCTCAAAATATTTTATCACTTGGTTGAAAAATAATTAAGGAATTGGCCATTGACAGTTGGCCATTGGGGCTGCAAGGGAAGTGTTAAGGACTTTAATGACCTCTCACACAGGATGAGAAGCTCAAGCCTATCATGCTCTTAATCTTGAAGGTTGGCAGGGTCAGAAGGAGCATACAGAAGTGTGGTGAAAATTTATTAAATTGATTACTGTTTATGAAAAAGTCTTTGTTTTTAATTAGGTATTGTTTAACTTGGACAAGTAGCTCAGGGAGCTCAAGGACAACTTTAATGAGGAGGTGGGGTTTGTCCTGAGTCCCCTGAACAAGCAAGATAGGAGCAGGACCATCCAGGCAATAAATACTGTCTGCAGCCGTGTCATGACGGTAACTCCACCACGCTCGGGCATCTGGCCAATGTCCCTGGCATGTGTTGGCATGGGTGAACCTTACAAAAAGATAGTGCACACCTGCTCTTAGCCTGAAAATAAAAGTTTACATACACTAGGTGAGTAAACTATTTTTGTTTTTCACCGAGTATAAAGGTGGGCAAGCTGCGGGACTGGCCCAGAAGCCTCACCTACAGGTGGATGCACCACATAGGAATTTTCCCAGTTACCGAGAGACTCCTGGCACTGGCTGCAATGGTGCTTCCCAGCCGAAGTGTGGGCCTGGATGATGTTAAGGTGGTAATTGGTGATGTATCTTTTCTTGTCTCTGTAGCACTTTGCAGTAATGATTTTATGCTTTGCTCCCATTGCTCTTTTATCATATTGTGCATAATAACAAATACTGTTTCCTTTTATCGTATTGCATGGTATTTTCCTTTATTATATTGTAATATAATAAACTGCATTTATTCTTATATTTGATTTGGAATTCGTTTTTGTTTGGTATCCAGTCAATCAGCAAAACAAGAAGGCACCATTGCTATTGCAATAAAACCAGAAAACTTCAAGGAAAAATAACCCCAAACATTTTATCTGTAGGCAAATTAAAAGTGGATCCACAGATTGCCATGGATACAAAAGTCTGTTTACTCTAGTAGTGTTTTCTAGCAGCTAAACACAAGTATAAGTGATTAAGGAGAAAAACCATCTATGTTTACCTTCTTCCATTAGGTTTATATAATTAGTTCTTTAAGCTGCAAACCACCACTGGTGACCTTTTTCTCAACTGTTCATAAAACCCCAGTGGGCTGATGAGACCATTTTTAGAACCACTTGTTCTGTCTCTGCCTCTCCACAATCATTTGGGATCAAATGACTGCTAGCATGTCATACAGGGCCATTTTCACAACCCAGAACCCTCATTTTGGGTTACAGTAATCCAACCAGTAGTTTGTATGGCTGGTCTGAGAGGAACACATGAACAGCTACATCTTAGACTGTAAGGCAAGCCAAAACTGTTGGCACACAGCCCTGTGTGGGACCCTCTATGGTCTTGTCTCAGAAAAGTGATCTTATCTTCCCATGCACGCATGAGAGACTAAAGCAGTCTCTCTGCTTGTGGGACAGGCAGAAGAGCAACTTGTCTTTGATTAGACTAGGCTGAAAGAGGTGAAAGTTCCATCAACAAAAGGTGTATGGCAGGAGACTCCATCTATAAAATGTCACATTGGATTGGTAACTGCAAGCGTCAGTCCTGCCTCTCTCTCAGTGTAGTGGTATCTTCCCAGAGCTCTTGTGTCCAACATTCTCTTCCAAAAAGGAAAGCTGAAGCTCTGACATCTGGCATGCCATTAGGAAGGAAGGTCCTGGCAGTGTGCCTTGGCCAGCTGTGATGGGAGCCTGTTTCTGGAGCGAAGCACGCAAGTGTGGGGAGAAAATGTTTTTGATGCAACCAGCAGTAGAGAAGGCTGTATGGGTTTCTTCAGACTCTGAGCCGTTCCCATTTTTACCAGGCACCCATTCTGATAAACCTTTTTCTGTCCTGGACTTCAGAGAAGTCCTTCCTGCTGTGTGTTTTATTGAAAATTAGCAAATTTAAAGACATCTGAGTGTCCATGGACACTTTCATAGAACCTGGATGCTGAGGTGAATTCTGTATCACCTGGACGGACACCTCCATTCATCCACAAACCAAGTTTATTTCAACGTTACTAGTACAAAGAACCTGTCAACGTCTTTAAAGTTTTGGGTTTTTTTCAGTCTTAAAAATCATTGTGTGAGAAAGTTGTCACAGAGCATCACTATTTTTTGTTTCATGGGAACAGCATATAAAACAGACAACATTTGAGAAGAATAATCTGTGGGTTTCTACATGCCAATCCAGCAAACAGGACTCACGAAGTTCAAGCTGGTTGCTCATCGTTAGCAGCAAGAAAAATTCTGCAACTCCAGTTATGTCTTCCTGTCAGAATATTCTGAAGACACAGGGTGGCATGGATGTGATTAAAGGGATAGCTTGGCATACAGAGCTATGATTTCTGGTGACCAGTGAGATGAAATGAACTTAGTGTGATGCCCAAGTTACAGGCTACGTTGGCAGAGCTTGCAGTAAAAAATAAAATAAATTTGTACATAAACAGTAATTTTTTAATATAATTAATAAGACACTTAAAAGATTTTTCAAAGTAGAAATACAGCCTAGATCTCACCCCTCAAATTATGCTGAGCTTTTCTGTTTGCTTAAGGATGCACAGGAGATGGATCCTTTTCTCTGGAGCTGGCTGTATGCACTACACAGAACTTGAAAGTTTTAAGGAAGCCATTGCAATTTGAAAATACCTGAATAGAACGTAAGATTGGTCTTTTAAATACCTACACAGTCTAGCCTTTATCATATTCCAAGCTGTGGAGTCTTTGAGAATCATCAGAAGGACGTTAATCTTGATTTTTCAAAGACAGAAACATTCAGTATTATAAGATTTGTAAAATCTGTAGCACTAACAAATCTTCAGATCGACCTACACTGAAAGTTTGCATCAAAAAACGCAAATAATATGCCCCCACACAATTGCAATCGAAATTACCGTTTACTTTGAAAGCAGCACTGTGAAAGGGTAGGCTCGATAGCTGGTATCACTGTCGGCAAGGAGGGAGGCAGGGACTGTCTCCCTAATGAGTGTTTGTACAGTAACCAGCACAGCGGGATGCCAATAGCAATATTAATAAACCTTGATCAGAGATTTCAAACATTCCTGTAACATCAGACAGACCATTCTGACGGCGGCACAATCAGGGGCTTCCGCTGCTCTATGAAATCCTTAGATTACTCCCGGGACACTTCTGAATCACGTTTAACTAACCCAGTCAGGGCACCGCTATTTTCACTTCCCTCATTTTCCTTGTGCCACCATATTGCTTTTAAATCAGCGGCGATTTTGCAGGAACAGTTACCTCACACCACACTCACCCGAGAAACCCACACACGGCAGGAACTCAGCCCCACAAGCTGCAGGGAGCTCAGCACCGGGTCCAGCGGTGGGACTGAGCCCCACAAGCTGCAGGGAGCTCAGCACCGGGTCCAGCGGTGGGCAGGGGCACCACGTCACCCCAGGCCCACGCAAAGCCTCCTTGAAACCCGAGCCTTTGCTTCGGGGGCCGCCCCAGCGCTGGAGCTCGGTACCCCGCTTTGGGGCAGCGACAGCCGGGCTCGCACTGCCGTGCCCCTGCTCACGCTCCCCCACCAGCCGCACGCCACCACGGGCTGCGGTGGCCCTGGCCGCGCCGTCGAGGCGCTGATCCACCCGGCCCCTGCCCCAGCGCTTCTCCTCCCTGGGGAGGCTTGGGGCGGGGGGGGCTGCAGCGGGAGCCTGTCCCCCCCGTGCTCGGGCGCTACCGGCGGGCCCGCAGGCGGCGAGGTCAGCGCTCCAGCCGCTGCTCCGCTCCAGCGCCGCGGGCGGGGAACCGGGACCCCCCTTCCAGCAGCAGCGCGCAGCGCGCGCCCGCCGCAGCCGGCCGCTGTGGTTTTAAATGGGCGGGGCGGCGGCGGGCGGCGGCGGGGCGGGCGGTGGGCGGCCCGCGCTGCCCATATAACCCCACCTCCCGGGCGCGGGCCGCCGCCGTAATTGGCTGGATGTGGTACTTGGAGATGTTGAGCTGGCTCCTTCCCCCCATGTCCCTGCACACACACAGGGGCGGGTGGTGCGGGCGGGAGCGGGAGGCAGGGTTCAGCCCCGGCGCTGGCGGGGGTCCCCCCGCTGCCTGCCTGCCCGCCGCCGTGCCCGAGCCGCTCCTGCTGCTGGGCTGCTGCCTGCGGCCGCAGGACCCGGCCGAGCCGGCCCGAGGGGAGCGCGGGCGGCTGCTGGCGGCGGCCGAGATGATGGCGGAGGGCGGCGGCGGGCCGGCGCGGAGGAAGGCGCTGTCGCTGCTGGAGGCGGCCCGCTCCCGCTACGAGAGCCTGCAGATCTCCGACGACGTCTTCGGGGAGTCGGGCCAGGACAGCAGCGGGAACCCCTTCTACAGCACCTCGGCCGACTCCCGCTCCGCCGCCTCTTCCCAGGATGAGGAGGACGACGAGGAGGACGAGGGGCCGGGCCCGCGGGGCAGGGCGGCCCGGCGCCGCGCCCCCAGGGCGGCGGCCACCCCGGCGGAGCGGCGGCGGCAGCGGCAGGGCAGCGGCGGCGGCAGCGCCGTCGCGGGCGGCCCCGGCCCTATGGAGGAGGAGGAGGAGGAAGCGGAGAAGGGTGGCTGGACCCGGTCGCTGCGAGACGTCCCACCCCCTCACTTCAAGGATGGCAGCGGTACGCGGCGGGCGGGCTGCCGGGGCAGGGGCGGCGGGGCCGGCCGGCCCCCGGGAGCGGGGGTGCCCGGAGCGCGGCGCCGAGGCCTGGGTCGCGGCGTGGCCGTGCCCGGCGGCGCCAGGGTGGGCAGCCGCTGCGGGCCCGGCTTCGGGCTGGGCTGGCGCCCGGCCCCTGGCCTCGGGGCGGGAGGCACCACCCGCCCGGCGCCCTCCCGGGGCGGCCCTGCTGTCGGGCCGCCGGTGCCCAGGGCCGGGCGCGCCGGGGCGGTGAGCGGAGGGCGAGGGGAGGCCGCGCCTGCTTAGTCACAGGCGTCCCCTCCTCGGCGCCGCAGCCGTGCCCCGAGCGCCCGCGGCTACGGGCATCCCTGCGGGAAGCGGGCGGGCGCTCCCCGGAGCGGGGGTGCTGCTCGGGCCCCACTCTGGCTGAGCTCTGCTGTGGTGGGGTGCGCCTCTTCCCTGCTTACAGGTGGGGAAAGCCGCCGGACCTGGGCCGTGTGGGTGACCTGCCTGCACTGTGCTGGAGAGCCCTGGGATTCCCTCTGGCTGCAAGGCTTGCAGCGCAGCTGTCCCGAGCCTTAACCCTTTTTGCGCGGCTTTTGGCCAGGGTGAATGCCAAGAGAGCGGTGAGATGCTGTGACGTGACGTACAGCAGCACTGGGACATCCGTGGACTGGCTTGTGTAGCCAGGTGCACCTCTGGTTTGCCTAGGGAGCCATTACACCGTATCTGTCTGCAGGCCTCCGCAACCAAGTTGACTGTACAGCAGGCAAGGCTTTGCAAAAAAAATAAATAAAAAAAAATTAACAGTTATGAAGAGCTGGGATGTGAAATAAAACACTTGCATCTCAGAACAGGGTGTGATGACTGCTGTCATCCTCAACTGAGCTGGCAGCTTGCCAGTCATAAGGTTGCTTGTCTTCACTGTTTTGCTTTGGTTTTTGTTAGTTTTCAATTACTTCGTTTTGCTGTTAAAATGTAAATGTAGAAGAGTGCTGCTACACTTGGTGTAGTGTGCTGAAATCTGTACAGTGGGACAGGCAGAAACCTATCTAAGCAAGCAGCTTGGGATTGAGGGAATAAAGGTGGAGCTAGCACTGGAGCCCAGAGAAAGTTCTGTCATGCCTTTGACAGATGTGCAAATAGAACTTGCATCTATCTCTAGAAATAGCTAGACGCTGTAAAATGTTTAAATATCAAGCTGATGTGCCTCTTTAAAGAACTCTTAAGTTTTATTCATGATTCTTATTCATAAGCATATCTAAGATCAGTTTCTGGATCATAGGCTTCATGATGTGATGCTATTTCGGCATCAATTATCACTTAATTTCTCTGCTGACTTATTTCTTTGTATCATTACTTTATAGTAATATCCATTTTAATGTCGACAGAGCTGGGATTAGTGTTTTAATTCTGGTTTGGAAAAGAATTAAGCTGATGACCTATTAATTCAGGGAATTCATATTTCTTTTGAAATAAAGGAGTCTCTTTAATGGTTGTCAGTCATAGATGCAGGTGTCTCATGAGGAAGGTATATGGGTATTCTTGTGAATATTTCCCCCTAGTAATAGATGGGGAAGAGGCTGCTGCTGCCCTTTCGTTCTGTTGATCATGATAATAGATGCTGCATGCTGTTCATAGCATGCTGATTTGGCTTGGCGGAGGTTCAGTTGGTATCATGATTTGATATGTGTGAAACGTGTACCCTCTGTGATATTTTTATTTTCATGACTCAAATTCCAAGCTATGGAAACTACTGCACTGTATATAACTAAGCTCTTATAATTCTAGTTTGTAGAATCAACTGGTTTTAGACCATGCATATATCATGATTGGAGTCATGCTAAGTATACTTGTACAGGCACCATTGTCACTTCATTGAATGCTGTTCTGACCCAAGAGTTTGGTCCATACCTGCTAAGTACCTTCACTGAGGTGAAGACAGCTGTCCCTTGCAGTGACAGCACATGTCTCAGTCACTAATGGAGTACAAGCAAGAAATGCAGGGTCAGACACAGAGCACTAACAAAACTGTATTCTCTGTTCCAGTGTCTTGGATGTAGGAATCCTTTTTTCCTAGGTTCTGAGCTTAAAATGAAGAGGTTTTCATGAGACTGAGATGAAACTTATCTCTGGTTAGCATCAAAACCTCAGAGTTCAGCCTTTTGCTCAAAATCTCAAGAGAAGAATCCTAGTGGCAAGTACTTGACATCATCTGATGCCAGAAGACAAATGTCCTTGTGGACTGAGTCTCATGAGACGTCAATGCTAGAAATACATTCTTGAGTCAGGCTGGGATCAAACCTAGTGTCAGGTGGTTTGGTTTGGGAGACTGCCCCTTCATGAAAAGGAAGGTGAGGAGGAGGAAAAGGTTTAGGTCAGTTAATGAGCTAAAGCTCCCAAAAAGGGAATGAAGAGCCACTTAAACTCTTGTGGTCTTTTTAACTACAAGTAGAAAATACTATGTCTTCCTTTTTTATTTTTTTAGTAGATTACTTAATACTGCCTTTCCCTCCCCAGCCTCAATATTCAACTGATGTCTTCAAGTACTGTATCCGTCCCTAACTGAAGCTAACTGATACTTCATCTCAAAAAAACACACTGGAGGCCCAGATATGCTGGGAGCTGCTGGCAGTGTTGGATGGTTCAGTATGTCCTCAGTCTGCAGTCAGTCACTGTGTGTGTTCGTGGTGACACCTGCCTTGCATGTATGGCAGGTTCTGACAAACTGGGAAAGATCTGGATTGAATTCTGTGTCAGGAGAGAAGTGACAGGATGGCATCACTATGCAACACTGCTGTTTCTGTCACTGCTTTTTATTGTCTGCCCCTTCTTCAGGGATCTCCAGTTACTGTTGTTCTTATTCTGTTTAATAAAAATAGTGGGTGCTTAGATTCCCTGGGGGGAAAAAACCCCAGGTTAATAGCTTTAGCTAACTTCCTTTGTGAAAATCCAAAACAGGTGTTAACTTTAACACAGAGGTTAGAACATACGGCTTGCTGGCACTTCGTGTTATTTCCAGTTAAGCTACTCTGCAAAATCATTCTCTTTAGTTGCTGAGAAAAATCCCACCCACATTGTGATGCCCTGATTTTTAAGCTGCTAACTAATGGTGCTGTGTAGTTCTGATTAAAATAGGTTGAGGAAACGAGTGACTGTTGCAAATATCAAAGCAGTAACGTGAGTTCTGAGGTACTGGGATATAAGTAGTGGATGGGAGGTTTTGAAGGCAGTTGCTGAAACACCTTCCCTTCACAAACCGTGCCTGGCTACAGCAGGTCCATGGGTAGGTCAACATGCATGTTTAAAAGGATGATGGCATCCATGATCAAATGTTGGATCCAGGCATGTTTTGGCATCTCTCTTCTCAAGCTCCCCAAACCTCACTGTGAAGGTGAAGCAGAACTCATTTGTTGGGAAGTGAACCTACAAATAGATAGGCTTTCTAGGAAAGGGGGTCTGACCTCTGCCCAAACAGTACTTTAATTCTGAAAGGAGGGACAGCTGGGGCTCCTCTGGCTTCCCTTCCTCTGAGGGCAGGACAGAGCTAGTTTTGGAAGTGCAGAAAGAATAGGAGAACACACTGCTGCTAGGGTAGGGAAAGCGTAACTGAAATGGAGAGAGAGAGCGAGCAACTATTATTAATTCAGTGACAAGCTAGTTACGAGTCATAACTCAATGTAAAGCCTTCATTTCTGGTGGTTCCTGCCTCAGACTTAATTAGTATGCTTTTCTTCCGTCAAGAGTGGGGTGGCTCTTTCCCTTGTTAGGTCAGCAATTTGGCCAGGAAATGTTCTGTAACAGAAGCCCTGTTGGTTCTGGTCTTTCTTCATGGAGGATCTTAGAAGGTGCAAATACCCTGGTATCGCTGCAGCTTGATGTTCCTGAACTGGGGTAGCTGGTGTTCCCTTCCTAGAGTTCAGTGCTTCCTGTGCCCATACAGTTCAGTGACCAGAAAATTGGATCTTAGATGTAAGATCACTTCTTATTGTTAGGGATAATGTTTTAGGGTGGCAGCAATAGCAGGGAAGCCTGAACAAAAGTAATGCTGAGGTTCTCAAAGTTACAGACAATCGGTGCTACTGTTGTCTCCATTTTCTGTGCCCTCCAAACCCTGTTCTTCAGCCTAGGCACAAGGACAAGATGTTGAGTGTTCTTTGCTTGAAAGAGCATAGCAGCTCTTAAAGTTGCATTTAGAGAGTGTAACTAGCTTTTTATGGATTTCCAGAGTATTTCTCTGAAACACTAAATGTGCTGTAAGTTACCATCTTTGAAGGTAGAACAGCATGCTCTCAGGGAGAAGTTGCATGACCATGTCTAGAATCAGGCTCTTCTTGTCACCTTGAAAAGGTTTAAATGAATATTTAAAGCAGGTTTTTTGGGTGGTTTTCTTTTTAATGAGAATGTGCTTTTCCAGAAAGATGAGGTTACGGGAAACAGTCATTTCTTCTGTCATGACTGCCACATGAGAGATGGTCTGCACAAGGGAGGGTATGTTATGAGAGATGAAATGAGCCTGCATGTTCCAGCTAAAGTCAAGGAAGCAAGGCACAGCTTTAAATTTCAGGTTGTGACCACCCTCACAGTAAAAAAGGTTTTTCTTATATTTAATCAGAAGTGTCTGTTTGCATGTCATCTGATAAGACTTCACTCTTGGCTGGATTTTTTTCAGTAGTATTGTTTTGTTTGTGAATGTTAAATAAGGAAAATGAATTAATTCCTTCAAATTCGTATGTAGTGAATCATACAATACAATATATATTGATAAAACATGGAGTTGTTGATTTGACCAGTGTTCTAAATAGTTTTAGCAGAGCTAAACAATGCAGTAAATAGTCAAAGGAGAGGAAAGTGATAAAGGTAAGGGGAGAAAGGCTTTTAGCTGTTATTTGAATGGCTGTAATTGTAACTGGGCAGAAAGTTTTGGAAAGTCTTTGCAGGTTGTAGGGGGAGATCCGATGCGCATACTGTTCCCAAGAGTGTGGACAGGCAGGTGTGAAGGCAGCATCCCAGCAGCAAGGACCCTGAGGAAGAGCTCTTGGGTTGGCCTGGGCCATGAAAGAGGGCCATAAACATGCCACCATCTAACAGCAGTGGTGATCTTGGTTCAGGTCCTGAACAGAATCTGAAGGCATTAATCATATTACATTGAGATAAGTACTTAAAGATTCCAGAGGTGGAAGAAAAGCTATGAAAGCTACTGAATTGCTTATGGCAGATTCTGCTTCAGAACTATGTTGGCCGAGTTCACTGACTCTGATCAGTGCCACTGATGTGAGTTGTTCTTTCTTAGTTACGTCATCAAAGAACTTAGCTGCTTTTGACTTGCATAACCATGGAAAATACTGGAGGGTGGGGGAGGGAATGCATATCTATATAATCTGTTCTTGCATTCCAAGCAGACATTACTTACAATGACAGTATCGCTACACTTCTAAGATAGATAAATACATCACAAATGTGTACGCTACTACTTTGCAGAGCCTTTATAGGATGACTTTAATGTTCGAAGCTTTGCTAAATAAGTGAATTATGCAAAGGCTTAATATCTCATACATATTACGAAATCTAAATGTGCTTTTCAGGTGGTCTTACTGGGTTTAGAGCACACTGTCCTGCTTCCGTCATCACTGCAGTGGCTCAAGTGCATCACATGACAACCTTATTGATCCTAACATGTAGTGCAACTTAGCTATCTTCTTTCTTCTGTTGCCCATACCTCTGCTATTAAACATGCGTTTGGGGAATAACCTAGTGTTAATAAGCCTCATGGAAAAAGCTGTTCTTTGCTTTTATACAGAGAACCAGTTTCGGTCAGTACTGGGGACACGGAAGTCTGTAAGCACTGCAGATCAAGGTCTTCTCCATAGACGCTATCTAACCTTTTCAGAGAAAAAGCATACTTGCTCCTAGGTCTGTTGCTCCATAAAATTAGACTTTTCCCCTTGCTTTGATGGGTTATTTAAAAGAAGTAGATTAGCTCCTACAGCTACTCATGTCCTTTTTGTCAACATCACAGAAAGAGTACAGCAGTTTCTATGTCTGCACACCTTTAAGTCAACCTGGAGAGGAAATTAATCTCTCAGCTGAGTCTAATGAGGATGCTAATAGTGGAGTTGACTTGCTGATTCTCTATAGACTTCTAGGTCACAGGAAACTGTCCTGGATGCCATAGACTTAAATTGGAAATTTCTCTTAGGTGTGCTTGTTCATGCAGGTGTTTTGTTTTCCTCCCATGCTCAAGCTTCCCAAATTTTGGAGTAGATGGATTTAGCAGTTTGGAAGTGCAAGGTGCTTCCCAAAGGGAAGGTAGTCATGGATACAGCTAGACATCTTATCTAGAGATCAGTGGAATATAATCCCTAAAATACCTTATTCTTCTGAATACTGCCAAAATTTGGCCATGTTATTAGAAAACAGGACAGATGGATTCAAAAGGAATGCATGGCTAAGACAAATGCGTGAGAATACTAGCATTTGACATTACATTTCCTTATGGCAAGGCATCCTTCCTAGGAGCTTATCCAAGCTCCCACTTCATATTCCTTAAAGAACAGGGTGTTAATTGGTCCCTGGTTCCGTCTGAAAATGAATGGACATGTAACTGAATAGGTCTTCTAAAAATGAAACCAGAGCTCCTTGATTGAGGGAGTGCAGGGAAGTAGGCTTGGAAGGCTCCTTAGCTTATTTTGACTTTGTATAAATTACTGCTAGATTATCTCGTGATTTTCTGTAATGACAACTGGTATTAATGGCGCATAATAGAAAACATGCTTTCGATTCTGCTTTCTTGGACAGCATGAGGGATTTATATGGCCTGTATTGACAAACTATAATTGCCATTAAGAAGGACAAAGAACAAAACCAAGCAGCTTCTATTCAGCAAGCAATACAAAGCTGTAGCTGCTTAGTTGAAAACTGGGCAAACTGAAGTGTAGTTGATGAGGCACACTGTAAGGATGCAAAAATATGTCAGAGGGATACAGAGGAGAGACAGAAGCAAAGAATATCGTGTATGCCTGTATGGATGGGGGGAATTAGCTGTGCATTGGACAGGAAGATTACCGAACTGAGATAAAAGCAAGTCCATCAGTAGACACAAATGGAAGTGTTATTTCTAGTGAAGAAAAAGCAGCAGAAAGACTTAAAGCAGCTGCTGCTATAACTAAATCATTTCTGATTACGTATGGCAGAGAGGTGGGTGTGTATGAAAGATGAAACTGGAGCAAAAAATGAGAGTATCTTTCTTTTTTTAAGCTACTTATGAAATTCACTGTTGTGGAAAGTCTGACTATCCAGTGTGTATAGTCATCTCTGCTTTTTTTGAAAGGTAGATGCTGGCTAACTTCCCAGTGGGTAGCACTTGTAGGTGTGCAGTCTGGGGTCAGCCTGTAGCTGTGGGCATGTGGCTGTTCCCATTGATGTCATGGTGCTGTCTGCTGCTGGATGTACCCTGCTAATACATGGCTTGGGCAGTGGTCATCTTGTCGGTTCATGCCCAGAAAAACTACTTCGAAGAGGTTATATGTGTTAAAACTCATCCAGGTATGCACTTAATGCTTATGGCTTTTGGGAGGGGGATCTAGTTTTACTTTGCTCCAGTAGAGGGAAAACAGTTCAACTGGACTGCAAGGCAAGAGGTGGCCAGGCTTCCCCAGAGGGCAGTGGGGGAGTTCATAAACCTTCACGTGCTGCGGTGGCCTAGCAAAAACCAAGGACCTTTGGTTTGGGATGAGAGATTCCCAGGATGATCTTGAAAAATGTTAAGATGCTCTTATATTTGTCATGCTGTATATATTGCATTATGGATATAAATACATATGTGCATATAAATTCTTATCTGGCCTTTCAAAGGGCTTCTTGCTTGCTGGACTGTGTTCCTGAATGGGATCACTACATGAGAAGACCTCCTAAAACCAAAGACTTTTATTCCTTACTTAGAAACTTGTCCTCTTATGTAGTTATTGGTTGGTTTGAGATGAAATAAAATACAGCGTCTGAAGGTTTATACCTCTGAGATCTGCATTAATTTCTTCTTGTCTTTGGCTTTGAGATTAAAAGAACTTAAGCACTAAGACCTGGAGTGCATCTGAGTGATCTGTAGCTATTTGTATGGTGCTAACACTGCTGCAGCCGGTCTCAGCCCCTTCTTTTAAGGGTAGGGAAAGGAGGCAGCTTTGAGCATGTCACGAATCTCCCCCATTGAGAAATGAAGAATGATGGATTTTGGAGTAAATGACATCCTGCTTTTTCCACTTGACAGGGTTGTGCTTGGTAAATAAGGAATGACCTTCTCAAAAAAGACCTTTCTTCATCTGCTTCTGTACTACTGGGTAATGACTCACACTTAAACTGACATCAGAGATGGTCTAAAACAGCTTGTCAAATCTGTGCCCTGTGGGGTCCGGGGCTCCCTGTGGGCTGGGTGTCCTGGGGACTCCCCGTGGGGGTCTGTCAGAGCCAGGCTTGGCAGCCAGGGCCTGTCCAACCACCCCAGCCAGGACAGTTGTGGCCGAGGGTGGTGAGGCAGCCCTGGTCACCACACACCTCCTGAGGGACAGGCTGAGGCCAGGTCAGGATGCGGCCCGCAGCTGGGCAGGGCCTGGCAGTCAGCTAGCCAGCCGTGGTGGTGCCCCTGGGGCACTGGCAGCAGGTCCTTGACACAAACTCTCTGGCAAAGGCCATGACTTTCTGTAATGTCTTTTCCACAAAAAAAAAAAAAAAAAGTGTTGAGAAGGAATTTGGCAGTGCTCAATGGGGCTGCTTTTCGGGCCCACTTCCCAGTGGCTCTTGTCTCTCTTTACCCTGTCCCTACAGCCTGGGCTGTTGGTAGCCAGCCCTCTCGTCAGCCATGGAGAGCCTGGCTGCCTCCGGGAGTGACTGGGAGAGGGTGCTGTCATCTTGATACCTTTCTTTCTGTAGTACCTAAAGGAGGCCTGCAAGAAAGCTGGAGAGGCGCTTTTTGCAATGGTGTGTAGTGATGGGACAAAGGGTAATGTCTTTAAACTGTAAGAGGGTAGATTAAGATTGGGCATTAGGAAGAAGCTCTTCACTGTGAGGGTGGTGAGGCGCTGGAACAGGCTGCCCAGAGCAGCTGTGGATGATGCCCCATCCCTGGAAGTGTCCAAAGCCAGGTTGGACAGGGCTTTGAGCAACCTGCTCGAGTTGCCATGGGAGGGTAGTTGGAAGTAGATGGTCTTTAAGGTACCTTCCAACCCGAACCATTCTATGATCCTATTTCATAGGTGCCCTGCAAGTTCTTTTCGGTTCAAATTACTTTGGCTGTTTATTTCGTGTGTATGAAACAAGGTACCAGCTTGTGGTGGTTTTGGACCCTGGAGTGGTTATGCATAGTAAGGAGCTATCTGAGCCTTGCGGCAGCCAGCCATGGTCCAGGTGTTGCCTGTCAGGCTTATCTCATTGCTTTCTATTCTGAATTGGAAACAAATTCTTGAGGCAGGAACCATCCCTGCATTACTAGCTCTGAGTTTCACGTGCTTTGCATTACACTACTTCTTTTGCAACAAACAATGCAGAGGTTAAAATATATAGGGGGGAGAAGCAGCCAGATGCAGAAACATCTGACTGAATAAATGCCATCTAGTCCCTGTCAGGTATTATCACTAAAATCATCATTATGGCAAATGTCTATTTCTGTCTCTGTTTGAATTCGATAAAACCTGGCCCAGTATCTCCAAAAACATGTTGCATAAAGATCTGGCAAAAGCTTAAATGTTCTGATGGAAGAATTTTACTTTTTTTTTAATTTAATGAGAATTTGAAACCGCCTTCCTAAATGGAGGTGGACTTACTGAATTTGTTTAAGTTTTAGATAACATCAAGTTCGGAGTGACTTTATGTACACTGGAGGACAGCTGAGAATTTGCAAGGTTCTTGACAGCCTGAAATAGCCCAAGGCAGAAAAACAGCATGGTGCAAGAGAAGTGCTTAGTGTGAAGGCAGCAGTGACTAACAGCAGAAGTGGAAAATGGAGGGGAAAGGGAAGAACTTGTTTAGGTGGAAAAGGAACTGGAGGTTGAAGCTGAACACCAGACAAATGTGACTCAGTACCGTGTTCTGAAAAGGCAAATATCCTCTGCAGATATTTAAACAGAGTGTACTAGACTTGCAATGAGACTGGCTCACCATTTAGGAGAGAGACTCTGGGTCACCAATCCAGGTGAGAAGCAAATAGTCGAATGTGAAGAGAAAGACTGAGAAACAGAAAACCTACTAGTTGGACCACCTTTCAGTACTCTGTTTTTAAGCTAAGTGGCCATATGAATGTGTGGGCTATTACAGGAAAGTGTATTGTCTGCTGTACCTGCTCTGAAAACTGAATATAAGAAATAGCAGGTATACATTGATGGGTAATTAAATCAAACAGAAAAAAAAAAAAAGAAACTCAGACAGTGCAGTGCTACAGAAGACATGAGGTATGTTACTGGAAACCTAAGAACAAGTGGTACTAACCTATTGTAATGGACTGACACGCAGTATGCATGCTGAATGGGGGGGATAGAGGCCTGGACTAAAGGACTTCCTGAGGTCCCTTCCAGCACTCTTCTCTGTTTTAGATTGGTTAAGATAAACGCTAGGGAAGCTGCTTAGTGGCAAGTTGTGTATTGGAGTGTTATGCAAAAGACTGGCTACTTGCATCTCCTGCTTGGTTTTGGGAGCAGGGAGAAAGCTGTGTTAGCTTGTGGGGAAGAGCTGTGTGCTTGTAGAAGGCCTCTTAATCCATTAAGGTGAAGCTCCCTGCTTCCCTTTGCCCCGTTAAAGTGGCCTAGGCACACCTGACAGTCACTTAGGGTATTATTCTCACCCTCACTTCTATGATAATGAGTTGTGTGTCCATGAATCTTGTATCTCTACTGAAACAACTCATTCTGAAGCTTCTTCTCTGTGTTAAAAATCTTATGCCAGGGATGCCTGATACAATGCTGCCCAAATACTTGTGAGATTAGCAACGCTACACTTTGGAGGCACTTAGTTACTGCATCATCCAGTGGTGCCTAGGGTCATACTTGCCTTTGTCCATGACTCTTTTTGAGGTATGAAGAGCTTCCTTGCAGCTGAATCTCAACACAAATATCTGTAGACCATGAGGATAGATACATGGAGGAAGACCAGTGCAGGTCTGGAATAGGCCCAGCTAAGTCATAGTCCAGGCTATCTCCACTAAAGATAACTAAAACCCATCCTAATGCTACCTAGAAAACCACTGGCTTAGAGGTCTGTTGTGCATCACTGTTCTGCAGAATAAAGAGACTGTCTCTGATTTGAGCAGATAATTGGAGGAAAAAAACTTTTGTTATTGATCTGTAAGATTTATTTTGGCCAACAAATCCAGCTACTATCTAGTAGGATGATCAGTCCAGCATTGCCCAGTGTCTTGATAATACACTCAGTTCTAGTCAAAAATGAAACAATCTCTTCCCTAAAGTCACCTACTTTCATCCAGACAACTCCTCTCTCAGTCAAGGATCTGGCTAAAGAGGAGACATTAATACTCTTACTCATCCCTGTTGCTACCAATTAACAAGTACCTAGCTAGAAAAATAACAGATAAATTCAGTGAGCCTGCAAGTAGTATCTTAGAAGCTTACCCAGTAAAAATGATTCTAAGGTCACCTGTCTGTGATACAAATGCTCTACATTTGTCTTGATGTCCTTGGTTAGTCCTTTCTCCAAAATCTGTTCAGTCTGTGAGGAGTGCTGAGATCAGAGTAACAAGTTTAAAGTTGCCAAGCCTGTTATTTCTCTTTGAAAGTCTTTGTTTTCTCAGCTTAACATGCTACCTTGAACTTGGATTCACATAGGTTCTTGTTATGGGACTCCTAGTATATGAGGATTAGAAACAGAAATATAAACTGCAAGATTTGAAGTTTTTGTTGTCTTTGCCACAGGTATTGCAGCTTCTGGTGTTCTGCCCTCAGACTCATGAAACTTATTCCCTTATGAATCCCACTAGTTGCCTTGAAAATGAAGGCAAAATCCTTGCCCTGGCAGCTGAAGCGTGCCTAGGTCATGAGTCTGTGTCCTGAAAATGTCACTTGCCTTGCTTCCTTCTCCTTCCCCTTCATCCCCGTTGTATTTGCTTAAAGAGCATTTTGGGTCTTTCTGGGCAAGGCGGAGCTGTTTCTGGTTAAGAGGGGTGGGAGTATAGCCAGAAGTACCCAATCCTACAATCCCACTAGACTGGGGTATATACAAACCGTGCTGAGCTCTATTAAGTGCAAATTATAATGCAAGCACCTACTTTCTTTTTGGGACAGATGGTGGGTGTAAAATATTCAGCTATGGGTATTTTTGAATTGATACTGTCAAAGTGGGTACTGAATATGAAATTGTTCTGGGAATATGAAATGGACTTGACACTATTCATGTGTTGTTGAGATTGTACCAGTTCTTTTCTTTTTGGCTGTTGGCTATCACTCTCTGAATCAATGAAAAGATACTAAGTGAGCATTAGTTTCTTTGTAAAAGCACCCATTTGTATGCTGAAGCAGAAACATTTGATGGGCAGATACTGCAGTTGAGTGAGTGATATGTTAAAATACAAACTGTGCCTTTTCAGGTCTTTTGTGGAAAGGTTGACTCAAAAAGGGGTCTGAATATTGACCTGGAGCGGCTTGACATTGAGCAGCGCACTACCAATTGTTCTAATGTCAGCTTTCTTCCTTAAGATAAAAGGGAGATGGGATTCTTTCTTTTTAAGTTGAAATGGGCAGCTAAAGGGAGAATGCTTCAGCAGAATACTTTCATCGGGAAAGGAGCAAGAAACAAGTATAACAAAAGCTGTTCAAAACTACTTTGAAGCTTTCCATTTCTGCTGAATCCTTTTAATCTGTACTATAACCTTTTCCTAACCTGCTCTTCTCTGCTTCAGCATTTAGTTTCTCTAATTGTATTTTGCTTCCTAGAATTCTTTGCTGTTATAAAAATGAATGTTTCTCTAATGTCTTAATATAGATCCTACCGATACTTCACATTTTAACGTCATGTTCTCAGTCATTATGAAACTTCCTTTTTTGATTCTTCTGGGCTCTGCTGGACACCATGTCTCCACTGTCCTGTTAAAATTGCAGGTAGTCTCGGGCAGGGGTTCATTGTTCAAATGTTGCTGCTTAGTAAGCCAGGCTTTTTACAATTTTGCTCTGCCCCGTGTGCTCAGGTTTGTTCCTGTGGGAGGAGAAGGTAAAGGTCTTATAGGTATTGAGTTCTCACCTACCTTATGCAAAAATAGCTGATGGGGGTGACAGCTTTTTGAATTGCCCTTGCTGAAACATGGTTTGCTTGAGTTCAGTCCTTTTTAGACAGCACACTTGTAGTGAGAAGAGCCTGCAGGCTCTAACAGCACCTCCTGCAATGAAAAAGCTAGTTGATTTTGAAAGGCAGGATCACATGAAGCCATACTCTGCCTGTTGTTGCATTCGTGGTGTCACATAAAGATGACAGCTGGTACTTCCAACATACCAAAATGATGGCCAGATGCCCCTGACCATGCTGCTCACCCACACCCGCTATGGTTGATATTCCAGATCTGCTTGTGTGGGAGATGCAATATGTGAACAACTGTCACACCCGCCACAACATCAAATTTGGCATTAAAAAGGTGGAAGCAATGCAGTGTGCAGCTCAACAAAATTTGTTTCAGATCTAATAGGAGTGGTGCGTATCTATGGGTTTGGTTGCCCATGGTTAATCAACCTTCTGTTTGGATGAAGGTTGCACTTCAGGCGTATCAGCTGCGCCTGCATAGAGTTTTGAGGTTTTTACTTAATTTTTACCATTTTATGGGACTGAGGTGTGAATGCATCTGTGGTCCTGTTGCCTAGTAGAAGAGAGCAGTGGAAGTTTAGAGGCTAATGGACTGAGTAATCGGCCCAATTATTTGTGGCAAGCATTTAAGGAATATTGTCCCTTCTCCTCCCCGACCTTTATTGATGGAGGTAAGGGATTTGGTCTCCTATGTCTGGTTCTTCCCTCAATTGCAGAGTGTACCCTGGGGCCCCATATTCCCCAGACATTGGTTCTAGAGGCAGAAATCTGGCCAAAATCAGGTGATGGTCTCTATTAAAGAAAACAAAATGTTACATTTGTTTAAGCAGTTTTGGTCTGGCTGTTGCTTTTCTTTGAGAATAGCTGAACTCGCTGTTCTTCATACAGGTGGAGCTTGAATGCTTCCTAATGCAAGGAGACACATACACAGATTTCAAGTATTGCTTTCTGTGACTGTTGCTGTAGACAGCCACTGTAAATTGCCTTGTAATTTAGAATGTGGAAAAGGAAATAAGCAAGATTTTAAACTTTTTAAATGTTTCTTTTTTATTTATTTAACTTTACTTCTAAAAAGTAAGAAAAGTTAGGGTTTTTTTCTAAGCAGAGTATTTAAGCACCTCTTTTGCTGTGTCTATACTTTTCCCTACTCATTCTTTTCCAGTTATTCCTGTATTTTTTACAGGCTGCATCACTTGACCACAAAGTCATTTGTTTGGAGCAGCCCTGGACTATAAGAAACATGTGTAATGTCGCTTCAGAAACACTCATTTCAGCGTAGTGTTGCACTGGTACCTAAGAATAATTTGATCACTGTAGCTTAAGGTTAAGCATCTGTCTCATGCTTTCTGTTGGACTGGAGCCTAAGATACCCTAGAAGAGATTACTGTTGTCCGCTAACTCCTAGACTCAAAAATTTCTTAAGAGATCCCTTTTGATGTTTATTGAAAGCACAACCTGTTTGCTTTGACTATACAAGTAACTTAAATATCTGACATTGTTAAATACCTAAAATTCAATGGCAAGTTCTGGACTGGATTGCTTCCTAAAACATTTTATATACTTACATCAGTTGGAAGTTTGGTATCAGATCTGATTATAAGTGGTAGAAACTAACATTAAGACCTGTGATGAAAAGGAAAAACCTATGTTCCCTGAAGAACCTACTGGTTTCAATTTGCTTGCCAAGTTTTGAGAAGAGCAACCAGATCTATGGAGCAGTGGTCATAAGGCCCTGGAGGGAGGACAGCAGGGCTGCAGGATAGACTGTAGAGTATTTTTATAGTAAAAAGACATTTCCATCCTTTCCTGCCCCTATGCATATTGCAGTCCCAGTCTTTCTTATAGAATTAATGATTTGCATGGCTGACTGCACAATGAGTGTGCACTCTGGAAACTTCCACTAGAGAACACAAGGCTGTTAAACCACCTTTTGATTTGTGAGTGATGCAAATTAAAATTCAAAGGTGAGTGTCAAGGCATGTTAATATAGTACATTATCCTTTGAATCTAGAGAAGCATATAAGCACATAATTAAACAAATGCATATGTGGTACTACTTTAATGTTACAGTATAGCAATATGCTAAAAGCAGAGTGACATGAAAACTGTTATACCAATGCCAAAATACCTCTGATTGATACCACCACTCCTCTGTTCTTACAAGAACAGTTTTCTAGGGGAGCAAAGAAATGACAGCTTTTCAAAGCAAACTGTTTATACCGGTATAAAACCTGTACAGATAGATCAGCTGAATCTTACAGGATTTGAGTGTGTACTCAGCTCTCTGCTAAAGTGAGGGTGAACTGTCTGTTGAGCTGCTTTAGTCCTGAATGCAATTACTGAAAAACTTTAGGGCAGTGTTCTCCAAACATTTTTGGTCGTGCACACCTAACAATAGTTGTTTGAGCAGCTACCCCTATCTGTGTATATTTATTTATAAATTATATACATGCACTACTGTATTAATATGCTACATACATTATAAAGCATACACAAAAATAGAAATTAAACCAGGATGACATAAAGATGAAATAAACACTATTTAAGTTTTTTATATCTGTTAACAATCAAATATTTTCTTCCAGCACTGCAATGGTTTGTCTTGTACATTCCCCCTGGCACCCCGTGTTGGAAACCACTGTGCTAAGGCCTGTGAAAGTATCTTGCTATGCAGTTCCTATATGGGCAAGCAGGCAGTGCCGGGCAAGCAGGAACTGTGGTCATTTGTATCCAGCTCTGCTAGACTGCTGCAGTCCAGGCCCAGAGAGAGAATTTCTGTAAAGTGCCTTGGCTTTTTCTGCCAGGAGTACTACCAGACCCTGATCAAATATTTAGCTATGATGAAAAGCAGTATGTTCACCTGCTTTCTCAGTCTTCTCTTTCCTCCCCAAATAAATAACGTTCTAGCTTGCCTAGCAGGCTTGAGGTTTTGATCACACAAGGTTATAAAAACTCCAGGCCCAGCCTTGCTAACGATCTGAAGGTTGCTTTTTTTCCTCCCACTAAAACATCGATGGAGGTTATAGCACTTAGGACCTAGTAGAATCTGGCCCTAAGGGAGGAATCTTATCAATTCTTGATGTGGAAGGGAAAATGCTACCTATTCAGGTCCATTCACAGTTAGTGGGAAGGAAAGGAGCTGCATCAGAGATGATGGAAGAAGCTGATGGTGTTGAATGAGACTCAGCAGGTCTCTTTTCTTAATTTTATTTTATGAGGCAGTCAACATAAATAAAGAATGAATGGAGAGAAATGTTGCTTAAATAAGACCTTTGTGAACATAGCAACAAGCAGCTGAGGAAGTGGAAGGGCAATGCAAGAGAGCAAATCCGTCTACAATATAAAACCAGCTTTAGAAGTTAAGTCTGGAAGGCTTAGGAAGCAGGAGGCTCCCTGTGGAGATAGATCTTCTTCTTCTGTATTTGCCTTGCTGTTTCCACACACAGAGCCAAGAGAGGTGGGGGGAGGCTTACCAATCAGAACTTGAGGTTCTCAGATAATCCTTTTCCTGGGGGATTCTGTATTCAAAGAGCACTTAAAAAACAAATTGGAAAATGAAAGAAGGTTTGGAAACAGATGAGCATTCTTGATGTCAGGGCTGCGGTACTTTATCCTGACTGGAGCAGTAGCATAGGTTGATCTTTCCTGGAGAGCAAGTTGACACTGGGCTTTCTGATAAATGAACACTGACTGATGCAGTGGCTGAGTGAGGGCACGAAGAGAGAGACTTGTCAGCTTCCTAGAAGACACAGTGGTAAAGAGGCAGAGATGCTTTGATGTCAATAGCAATAAAAGGCGGAAGAGTTTTGTCATGTGAGAGCAGTGGCTTACTTAAATAACCCTCAAATGTTATTTAAGTGGAGGCTATGAGGCATCTAGAGAATTGAGTTTTTCTTGTGGAAAATATGGTGCTAGATAAACACTGATGTGCTCAACACAGATGTTGGGCACTTGCTTGCCAGCAGGGACTGGCCAAGGCAAGAAAGGGACTTGCAACAGCAGCTCTATGTGAGTTGTTTCACATCTGCTATGAAATCAGATTGATTTTGGTGGGCTGGCTGGGCTTTACAGAAGAATACATTTCTGCCTTTGCTCACTTGCAGAAATATGTATGTCACCTTTTTGGTGTTTTAAGCCCCCAAGAATCTGAATCCACACTTGAAGGTTTTTAACTCTTCTTCCTTTATGCTGAGAATGATTGACGAGGGTGTAGATGTGGCACGCTCATACCTGTGCCTGGAAAAAAGGCAGAGAATACAATTTTCAACACTTTCAAGTAACGTTACACTTGTCTTTGAAACAAAAGAGAAAAGTCTTCAGTAGCAGACCTCTTTCACCAGTAATTATGGTGTTTGGTCTGTGCTTACTGGCTAATTAGATATTCCTTGCCAGAAAGAGTTTAATGGAAAAATGGTGTATGAAAGTATGACTTCAGACATCAATACTGTGTTAATTCACAGGGGCCAGTGCTTGGGAGCAAGGGAGAGAAGTGGAACAGGAACCAGAGAGGGTTGGGACATCTGAGCAGCCACAGACTGGTCAGGCCCAGGTGCAGATATTTATTCTATGGCTTATGACTGAATACCGTCCAGTTGGACGTGCCCCTAACCGGTGCTGACCCAGCTGACCACCTTTAACACCTGACAGCAAATCCTTGTCTCAAAGCAGGTAACCTTAGAAACAGCAGTTTTAGACTTGAAGAATTCATAAGCCTCGTCTCATCGCTTAAGTGAAATACCAAGAGAACGGGAAAGTTGGAGATATGGCAGCATCTCAGAAACGCAGGAGGAAGGGTGGGCAGAACAGCAGAGAAGTGGAGCCTGGGGAAGCTCAGGGTCAGATAACAGCAGGCAACCAGGGAAGGCTGAGAATGTGCAGAGTGGAGCAAAGGAAAACAGGACATAGGTCCCAGTGCCAGCCTGAGACATGGATAAGCTAGAAGCACAGATGGTGTGATTCACCTAAGATAGCAGAGCATAGCAGTCATGGAGTAGAACATGCAGGGAGGCTGACTCCTGGTTCCTGAACTCAGGAAATATTTGCTCTTGCTCAATGGGCAGGCACTTTGGAAGGGAAGCACCACTTCAGTCCTTGAGCAGCAGTCAAAATTCACAGTCTTTATTTAAATGGGAACTTTTCCAGTTATTTGCCACTGAGTAAATATATTTATTCATCATATCATGAACTCAGAAGCCAGCCTGATATGAAAACAGTAGCTTACATATTCCCCCTTTAAGAAAACTGATCTGTGAGTAGATAAGAGCATGCAGGACAGGACATGGGGCCAGCATTTACAGCACAAAAACATACTGAGAAACATCCTTATTACTATTAGTTAAAACATTACCTTAAGCATGCTATTGACTCTGCCTATAGCCTCTAATCAGTCACAGGCTGATTATTCTGGCCAGATTTTTGCAGATCGTGGAGGATTTAGCTCTGGCATAGTAATCCAAAGATCTGTTATGAACCCTAATATGAGGAGGAAGAATATAACTAGGAAACGTGAAGCTGCAGTCACTGAGGTCTTGAGCTATAAATGTCCCAATCTGTGGTTACAGAATGGGAAGCTATTATTTCTGTTGTGATAATGCCCAGAAGCCTCTGTTGGAATCCTTAATGTTGAAGTGCTTGGCGCTTTGCAAACGGGACACACTTTGCAGTGGTTACTAATGTGAATTTACCTTGCAGGTGCATCCTGTATAAATTATACCTGCAGATTCAAGGAACTGTTGTTTGGGCCTGGGTTTTATATAGCAGAAATATTTATTTGCTTTGCCTTCCATTCCATTACTTAATATGACCCAGATTTCATCAGCAACAACTTTTTTCTATATTTTATTTTTAGTGAGCACACTATGAAATTCTTTGAAAATCTCTGCTGAATGAAATCTGTGTTGAATCTCTGTTGCTGCTAGGTCCAAAATGAGAAGTACAAGGTACTTTCTCCTTTTTTAAGCTGAGGGTATGTTCTTACAGTGATTAAATCCCATGAGGTCTTTCAGCTTTTATTGGTTCATCTGTTAGCAACCCCCAAGAAGCATGAAGAAGATGACCTCCAGGTGTAGCTGTGATCTGGTGCAATGGATGGCTACCAGTAAGCAGTGCCTGTCTGGTCACCTTAAATCTTTTACCTGCCAGATCTCAGACTACAGTATACTAAGACTGTGAGGAGGTGGACTTTGGACTTTTCTCCTGAAAGGCCATGGGGGAAGACATATGATGGTGTTCTTTGCAAACTTAGTTCCCTGGCCCAGTCCCTGCTCTGCTTGCGCCCCGGCAGCGGTGCAGCATGGTGCGGTTGTGAGGGCAATTGGGCGTGGAGCTGGGCAGAGGCTGCAGGATCAGTGCTGTGTTGCTGAGGGATTCCTGAGGGGCTGCTGTTGCTGAGGATGAGCGGTGCTGTGTTGCTGAGGATCCTGCTTATACACTGTTTAGCTCCAAGTTGTGCTTCTGGCTCGCTCTGCAGATACAACTCCCCGAAAGCCTTCCCTGGGGGTACAGAGGTTTGGAAACATATCTGCATCACTCTGGAGTTAACCCGGGTAGTACAAGTAATAAATCCACCTTTTTGCACAGATGACTGCTTTTTTTTTTTACACTTCATTGTTGAAGGAGGGCTGTGGTTTCTTAAAACTGAGTAGTTGTGGGTTTATAAGTTATTAGGAAGCCTAAGCTGTTGAAGTGCTGTGGAATGTGTCATGTATCCTGCATGTGGCAAGAGGATTAGGGATGTTGTTCGTGGTATATAGAAGTAATTTATTGAACTTTCCAGTCACTTGACTGTTTTGAATTCAGATGTTCATACAGCCTGTGGCACTGGTCACTTCCAAGGGCAGGCAGAACAAGGATGGAAAAAGGCAGTCTAACAACAGGGGCAGGCATAAAAGAGGAAAAATCAAACTGTGCACAAAGTGATAGTGTGCTTGTGTAAAAGAGCCCAGGCCCTAGCAAGGATTGCAAATACATGACCCACACTTGCATCTCAGGTGTCCTAAGAAAATGTTTAGACTTTCATCTGCCTCTAAGCCTAATGCACCAACAAGGAATGTGTGGCTTGTAACTGCTTGTCCCAAGGTTTTTGAGGATTTTGGGGAGGAACATGGAGAATATAAAGTAGGGAAATTACAAGTTTAAAAGCAGCTGTGTAAATGCAGATGCATCATGAGCTTCTCTGATAGAGGTGGTGTAACCTTCAAACAAGGGTATCTGTGCCTGAAGTGTTGATATATTTTATTATTACAATCTCTAAAGTGATGAGAGCTCCTTTGCCTCTTAGTCTGGGGTGATCACAGCAGAGAAACTTTTGTCATACTGGGCAGTTTGTGAAGCTCACCTGAAAGCATATGTGCATGCTTTCCCACAGAGAGCAGTAAAAGTCAAGGGAGGTTGATACAACCCAAAGGAAGGATATTTGGAAAAAGAGCCTGAATATCATCCCATGGAGCACCTGGTACCAACCTTCTTGGGCAGATTCTGTTTTTTGAGCTCTGCTAGCTGGCCTGCAGCAAGAGCACCCTGCTCATCACCCTCTCCCAAGTGGGTGCAGCAGTAGGTGCTTAGTTATGTTCATGGGAAGTAGCATCAAATGTTTTGGGGACTATGTGCTTATCCTAACAACTATTCTCTGCCTTCCTCAGGAAGAGGCGGTAGCTCTTGGGAAGCAATTGTAGAGACCAGTACTGTAGCTATGTTAGCTCATGTGGGATGGAGATGTATCATGAGGAGGTTCTGTACTGAAATGAATGTACTTGTATGAAAAGGTTGTCTCTAATGCTTTACTGAACTGTCTGGGTTTCCAGTTGATGTATTCTTTCTTTTTTTAATAATTTTTGAACAAAGCAGAAAACCATTTCCTCATGAGACTTGCTCAAAACAAAGAGGTTCATTTTTCAGTGGCATATGTGTGTTGCATGTAAATGCAGAAGTTGGTGTGAAGGCTTTCAGCATCTCATTAGTTGGGTCACTTGCTTATTGACTTTTATTTACAAAAGATAAATTAAATGTCATGATGATTTGCCTGGAAAACATACTAGGCTATTTTCCCTTCTTCAAATGCAGAATCCCTCCTTTTGGAGGCAGGTTCCTGACATCAAATATTGCTATTGCTTGTACAGATGAATTTTTATTTTAAATTGCTGGAAAGGAGCAAGTTGCATGCAGGTAATGGTATTTGTGAACAGTGTGCACTAGAACAGACCAGGGACCCGGGAGAGAAAGATGTGATGGTGGATTGCATCTGCAAGAGTTGCCGGTGCAGCAGGGTGTCCTCCCATGGGTACATCCCAAAGCAGCCTTCTGGGATTTAGTTATCAGGGTCACCTTGCCTAGTAATGGAAGTTGTGCTGACATAAAACTGTCCATGCTGCTTTATGGAGTTATTTCATAAATGTGCACAGCTGTGCCTACAGCCAGATGTGTAACTGCTCTGTGATCTACAAAAAGCTGTATTACTGATGATATATGAAGTCAGAATGTTGATGGTTGTCTCTAACCTGCTAGATATGCTCAGTGTCAGCTGGGCTGCCAGGAACAGCCAATCTGCTCTGATGGTTGAGTGCAGTAAAATGTTAATAGAAAACTGCAGTGGCAAAAGAAAGTGCAGTTGACTATTGCCATGGAAGCTGCTGCAGCAGGAATTCCTCTAAAGAGGGACAAGTGTATTCAGTCCCACAGCCAGATGAGTAATATGCAAAGGATTATGTAAACTGACACAATATGGTACTGTTCCAGCATTGACTCTGCTGTTTTAAGGTGTTTGGCTTTTTAAAATTATTTTAACCATAAGACCTTGCACCAGTGTTTGGGAGGTTCCTTTGGATTGGGAGGTTCTCTTGGATGTTGATAACGGTGATCGGTAGGTTGTAAGATCTCACCACAGAAATGAAGTAAGTATATAATTAAAGGTGTAAACATTATCCGCAGTGGGCTTTTCATTCTTTCTACTTCACTTGTCGCAGCTTGAAGGCTTTGTAGCTTTAAACATGATGGTAAACACAAAGAAGTACTCTCTTAATTAAATGGTTTTTTGACTGTGGCTTAAATCTACAAGCTGCACTTCCACAGAAGGCTGCCACAACGTCGCTCCTGTGCTCATTCCCAGACCAGTGCTGTTGGTGGCAGAGCGTACACTTGGTCAGTGGGAAAGGCATAAGACCTGCCTGCTTGGTCCTCTGAAAATGGCCAGAAATTTAACTATTTTTCATACAGTGTCTTGTCACACATAGTAGCCTGCTGAGTGACAGCAGCGCGGGGCAGGACGCATGGGCAGGGCACCTTGGTTATCACCCAGGGCCTCTCGTCACACTGGGTGGGAAGGCTGTCTGGTGTTGGGTGGGAATGGGTGCATTACTTGTCTCTGACCTATGCCAGGTTGATGTGCTTAGACCTGACTCTCAAGGGTTTTGCTATAACGCTGAAGAAAATGAGATGAGAATCTGTATCCAATGCAGAGCAGTGAAAAAAGCTGAATTGCAGGAAGTTCCTTAGTTTACTAGATACTTTGCTAAATTTTACCACTTAATATAAATTTTACTGTTTGGTTCACTAAAGTTCTTTATTTAACTTGTCATAACTCAGCGCTGTCTGGTGTGGAGGCCAGGGACTCTTGACCAGGCAGCAAGGAGTGGATGTGCACTGGGTTTTAGTCCTTTTTAATTTGTCCTTGGATTGC
Organism: Falco punctatus; assembly: GCF_963210335.1. Classification (NCBI taxonomy): domain Eukaryota; kingdom Metazoa; phylum Chordata; class Aves; order Falconiformes; family Falconidae; genus Falco; species Falco punctatus. The sequence continues at coordinate 80,139,608 of NC_137584.1, forward strand.
TTTTAGACCCAGCTCTTAATCTCTCTATGGATAGAAGTCAGACTGCAATGTGTGGATCACTTTATTGCTGACACTGTGAGAAAAACAATCCTTTTTATTGCTGGGGAGGGAAGAGAAAGTACCCTTTCATGGAAACTGTTTGAAACAATTTTTGTGACTACAGTTATGTGCAGTCCTGGAGGCATTGTCAAAGGCTCACTTATAGAGGTTGGAAAAGTGCAGTCAAATCACACTTTGCTAAATAGCTCAGAATAAACTTAACGGAAACCAAATGTAGAGCAGAAATGTGTGCAACTGAGTGCCCAGGCAAGGGTGCAAAGTAAGTTTCTGGGGGAAGGGTCCTGTTAAATCCTACCCAGAAGCCTGGACTGCTGAGAGCGCCCTTGTGGTCTAAGAAAAGAACCATCTTTGGAAGGACAATATCTAGTTTCTTCTTTCTCACTTAAGAAAGCCAATATAGTGTCTGTTCGGGAGTTGTTGGGGGTTTTTATTGCATCCTCGTAGGTTGCCTCTGAGCTCCCAGCAACTCCACGGTACAGATCATGTTTTGATCATTTATATAGAATTCTTGTGTCGGGCAGTCCTAAGGGAAACTAGAATTCATCTGTCAGAATAACAAATGCTAACATCTACTTGCCCTCAAATATTGGTCAGAACCACAGCTGGTATAAATTAGGATGACTCCTTTAATTTAAAGTAGACTTGTCCCTGAAACTTTGGTTGCTTTCTTTAATGAAGGTGAGCGAAATACATGCAGCGTAATATCCTGCATTAAAGACCTGGATACTTGCTGCCCAGTTGCTACAGGAGAGCAGTGTCTGAAATAAACTGGAATAAAACTCGGAAGAGAACCGTTACATGCACTTACTTCAAGCTGTCTTGACAGGCTGCTCATAAGGCTGTCAAACTGGCTATGGTTTGACAGTGGTCTGATGGACATTTCTTCCAGACCATTAAGAATAGGGCCGATACGAAAACTGATTTTCTGGCAAGCCAGATAAGGTCCAGTGCTTCCAAAGCTTTACATGCGGGAACTTTATGTGAAATGGAAGTTCTGAAAAATCTCACTTGGGAAATATTAAAACATCGGGTTTTATTTTGTTGCTGTTTTGTCAGCTCTTAGTATTGGTCTCTACTCATTGAGAAAGATGAATTGTTTAAACTGTCTGTCATATTTTATCAGTTGACACTTTTCCACGAAAACATCATGATTTTTTTGATGAATCTATGTTTTCTGACAGAAATCTTCTGTCAGCATTTTTTTTATCTTCTCTAAATAAGACCCCAAAATCATGTTGTGTACTTTTGGAAAGTGTATAATTGCTTACACTTAAGAAGAAGGAATTAATTGTCTTTTCAAACCCTAGTCTTTGAAAGCTGTGCCTTATGTCAGAGGAGAAAATGCTTGCAAATTGACCAAAAATAACAGGTTCTGCATAGATTTTTCTTAGATATGTATCTGTGTATAATACACGTAAATGTGCTATCCTCATGCATGACTATAAATTGTTAGATTTTTTCTCAAAGAGGACAATGAAATGGCCTCTAAATTCTTAAACGGATGCTTTTATCACTCCTGTATCTGATTCAGGAGTATTTGGGTCTGCCCAGTTGCCAGTAAAGTTAAATTAATTTCAAAGTCAACCCTGGCTTAGCTCTGTACAAGGTTTGGTTCCAGCCCGTGCAATTTGGATTGGCATACATATGGTAATACCTGGGCCTATTAATGTAATGACATGTTTTATCATGAACCTCAGTTACACTTTGAATGAGAGCACTAGGTCTTTTGCACAGCAGAGCAAAAGGAGAATTTTCTTCTTCTTACATCTTGCATTTTCTTCTTACACATCTGATTTTTCCTGCCCATAATGACAATGCTTTTGACCTCATTAAGATTTGTATGTTATGTGCGAGCACTGATAGATTACAGTAGGCTTTGAAACTTTCCATCTTTTAGTCTGAGTCTGTGAAGGTTGGTAATTGGAACTGGAAAAATGGAAAAGGGTAAATTAACTTATAAAAATGTGCTCAGATTACTTAGTTCTGCAAACCAGTGAAGTAAGGAAAAAGCAGTTAATTCACTTGGAGTTCTTACTTTTTTCTGAATGCGCTGCTCAGTAAGGAAGACTAGAAACACTGGTGGGATCAAAGCAGGGGGAAGAATGACTGGTTGGGACCCAGCGACAGAGAAGACCAGAGATTGCAGGAGGATGCACAGGGGCTGCCAGAGGGATGGTGACATAGAAGTTTCACGTGACCTTTTTCTTAAATCTTTCTGGTTTTTCTGCAATGTTTGTATTTGCTGAGAAGTTGAGCGTGCAGCCTCTCTAGCTAGGCGTTGGACCTAGTGAGGCTGCTGCAGTTTGCTCTGAGCAGAGTTGAGCCAAAACAGGCTCTGCAATGTGCGCAGTCTGAGGGCGAGGTGCCAGCCTCCTCTGCACAGTCATATATCCAGTATGGAAACACAAATGGCTTTCCCTGCTTATCTTCTTCATTTATTTTGAATCTATTCTTATAGAATCTATACCTATAGCTCTGGGGGAGATATTCCTTCTGAGTGCAAAACAGAAAATAGAACCAACCTGGTCAAAATAGGATCTAGTCGCAGTAATGACTTGCAAGGTGATTGCTGCTAATTGCACATGCAAATTTTTGCTGGTAGACAAGGCGAGAAGGAAGAAGAGTTTGCGTGTGCATGTTGTGTGATAACAGAGAAAGTTTATGTTCATTTCCATGTTCTGCAAAGTCACTTAAAGCAAGCCCCAAATGCTTGTGCTGGTGCATGTGCTGCCCAGCCAGAGGTTACTCAGTAGAGCCCTGTCCCTGCCACGGGTGTGCAGAGAACACTGGGTCTAGCTGCATGTTTGGGAACTCCTAGAGTGCTTTTGTTCTCTGACTCTAACTTATATTGGAAATCCTGATTGGTTCTTAAAGCAAAAAAACCCTATGTAAATAAATACATTCTCCATGCACATGCTTCAGCGCAGAGGAGAGAGATAATTGTGTATTCATTTTGAGAACGGAAGACTAGGCAAATCCAGTATTTTATTTGACTGAGTAAAGCTTTGAAAGGTAAATGGTGCGTGTATGGAACACTGAACTCTTTTCATATCAGTATTTTCTGGGTAAGTGCTATTTAAGTCAATGTAAAAATCTTTAAAGAGTACAAATTCACTATTTAAGTTTCTTATGCAGTTGGCTTTATATATGGGATATATTTGTGTACTTGGAAAGTCATATTTAAATAATGTATTTTAGACCAGTAATTAACTATGCAAAACCCAATTCATGTTAAAAATTCAGTTTTCTACCTACAGAAATTCAATATCATTCTTGTTTTATTGCATATCGGTGAATTATGAATCAGTTGTACTCACTGCCAATAAAGGCTGTTTTTTAAGAAAATGAGATTATACAGGGCTTTTCAGAATTATATTTAGTCAACAATTAGGTTGATGTTTGAGTCAGAAAGTGATTCAGTTCACTTTTTTTAGAGCTGTGTGGGTTCTGCATAGCCAATGGGATACAAATCTTGGAATATTTATTTCAGGAAGGAGAGCAAATAGGAGATTCTGTGCAGCTGGTGCAGGACTGCTGGGTAAGAAGGAATTGTCTTATCCAGTATACCTGGCAGTCTTCCATATTCACTTTTCAAGTTAAACTTGTGCAGCTACTGGAAACTTAATTATACATCAAAGGTACCTTTTTGTGCTTCTTACTGCTCTTGACTTCCTAAAGATGGAGTCCAGCACATACCTATTGTCCATACCCACCTGTCTCAAGACGAATATTTTTCACTTCATAAGACTTAATGCATTATGAATGCATCTTGTTTGCTGTAGGCAAGATTTAAAAAATTACCCCCACTCCCAGCATCTGCTTCTAAAGGCAAGAGTTTAAAAAATATCTCTATGCTGTACCTGGGAGGTTGCCTGGGCACTGGAGTTCAATAGCTACTTAAGACTTCGTGTATAACTAGGAATACACTCTGTGTTTTTATAATGAAGCCATATCTACTGTAGAATGTAAAAACTTAAGATTAAGTTGTAGGGAAGAAGAAAGTGATGTACTGTAAGTCATTCGTGCAGAATCATTTGTAGAGCGTTTTATGTCAGCTATAACAGTCTAGCGGGTGCTACTAGAATATAAATCTCCTGATCAAAAGAAGAGACTTCTTTGTTAAGAGGCTTTATTATTGCAATAGCAGCTAAGGTTAAGTAAGTATATCTCTTCTAGCCCCATAGTTTTCACTTGATAATGAAAATCTTTTATCGTTTAAGCTGCAATGTTCTGCTCTGTTCTTACCAGAACATGGTCTGTGTGGAGCTCTTTGCTCTGGTCTTGCTATATAGAGGAATGTGCTTTCAACTGAACTGTTTCACTTCCAGTTTCTCAGTCTCACAAATTAAAATTAGAAAGTAATCTTCAAATATATGTTTATTTCCCCACTACACTTGGGAAAAGAAATACTCGCTTTTGCTTGCTTTTTTGGCATTCTTTGCAGTCTGAAGGTTCACTGGTTCAGTGTCTTGGTGCTGTTTTTACTGTCCTTCTAATTGCCCGAGTGCACCCAAACGTTAAGGCTGAAGTCCAGTCACAGTATTTGTGTAGTTCCTCATAGCACTGTTTCATGCAAAATTTCTGCAAGCTATAGTTGTTGCTGTAAGTAAGGATGTGAGCTGAGATACAGGGGTACTGGAGAACGTCACCTGACCAACATGGTAGTGGATCTTTGCAGAGCCAGATTGTAGAAGGGCAGATCTCGTGCTCTGATTCAGCTGTGAGAGCCGATGCTGAGACCCCAGCAGCCACGTAGTGCAAGGGAGACTCATTCTTGTTAGGCAGAACTTCAAATGAGCAGCTGTGTGCTGCCTGCTTTTGTTCAGGAAGTTTCCAACAGTCCCAGGGCTGAAGGCTGTTAAACTAAGGTGCAGTATTTATTGGATCCAACTCTGAGTTTGGGGTTATAAGCATGACACTATTTTTGCCCAGGGTTGTAGAACTACTCTTAAGCACTGCCCTGTCCACTGGCTTTGTCCATGCTGCTCCTCTCAGGTGTATTGATTTTCACCGCTTCTGTAGGAGAATAGAGAATATCCCTGCGTCCATAGCCTTTACCTGGTGGCTAAAGCACTGCCATGGGGTGGGAGCATGAAAAGCACTACTTTTAAAATGGATCTTAATCAGCTTATGGAAGGGATTAGAGGAGAAAGGGCTGTATGCATCCCTGGTATTGCAGGCTTGATGTTCCTAATTCGGCTTAATGTAATCTGGTGTCTGACTGGGTAACCTTGTTATACTGATACAGTGCTGCCAACCCTTAGAGCTTCCTTTTCCCCCCCCCCCCCCCCTCCTTCCCCTCTGCTTCTTATGGAATAGTTGAAATGGGCAGAGAAGGTGCAGGATCAGTGAAAAGCTGGAGTAATGACAGCATGGGACTGTAAGGCTTATTACATTTTGGGAGGAAGACCACCAACGTATGCCTTGTAATGCTAAAAATATTTGCTGTGACATAGGACTGCAACACTAGCTACGTGGTGTCTTTGACTTGTTCTGGTAACCTGCTCTCTTGGGGATGTCACAGTGCAGGATAAGGCTCCAATGTGGTGGCAGAGGCACATAGCTCGGTAGTGTGTGGACATGATCTACATGGCTCTGTGTGTGGAGCAGAGGCAGATTTGAAAGTCACAGGATTAATAACAATGAACTGGGCAGGAATTTGAGGTGCAAAAGGAAAGGTAGGATCAGGTTCTAGTGCCCAGGAGTCATGTCATCTGGGATGGGGACAGTGTGCAGTCTCTGGAGGGCTTGGACACCTTCCTGCTGGGCTGTTCTGAGGAAGGCACTGCTTTGACACGCATATGGACAAATCAAAGATTATCCAGAAAAAGGCCAAAACAGCTGCTGAGGGTAAAAGTTACAGATAGTCTGTAGATGGAAAAAATAGATGCATGCTGCTTCACAGACCTGCATGCTACAACCTAATGACTGTGCAGACCAGAGGAAGAGACTGTTCAGAGTGTGTTGTATTCATATCATATAGGAGGAAGACAGAGAATATAGGGGGGAAGTTTCCTGATGAGATCTGTCAGACAGCAGGTATGTTTTCAAAGGAATTAACTGACGTGCCATCACTTTGGCCCTGTTTTCCTGCTATAGGAAAGTTAACCTTGCTTTAGATTGCTGGCGTTGGACATACCTTGTGATGATCAGGGATGAGCTTATCTTCCCTCTTGCTTTTGCCCTAGGTCCAACACGAAAAATGCCCCTGACTGCCAGTGCCATGGACTTTTTTCAGCTCTTTGTCCCTGACAATGTACTAAAGAATATGGTGGTCCAAACCAACATGTATGCCAAGAAGTACCAGGAGAGGTTCGGTAGTGATGATGCCTGGATTGACGTCACCCTGACGGAAATGAAGGCCTTCTTAGGCTACATGATATCAACCAGCATCCACCACTGTGAGTCCGTTCTCAGCATCTGGAGCAGCGGCTTCTACAGCAACAAGAGCATTGCACTTATCATGACACAATCACGGTTTGAGAAGATCCTGAAGTACTTCCACATTGTGGCCTTCCGCTCGAGCCAGACAACGCATGGCCTCTACAAAATCCAACCTTTTCTGGACTCTCTGCAGAATGGCTTTGACTCTGCTTTTAAACCTTCACAAGCCCAGGTAAGAGTTAACCTGTTGGCAGGGAACATCTAACCTATGTGCTCCAGGTTGTCCCACTGTGACGGAAAGTGCAGAGCACAGCTACCTGAAGAAAGAGCTGGGGCTTCACAGTGTGAAGCCACGCTGCGATGCCTCCATGAAACATGAGAGAAAGCAGCACTGTCCTGTACAACTTCTCAGCAATGTCTGACTTGGAGCTCTGCAGTGCAGGTATCTGGCATGTTTCAATAGGAATGATGCTCTCTGAGCTGGGGCTGTCTGCTTTTGTGGTTGAAACAAGCCAGGAGACTTCTCAGTGAGGTTGGCACCGGTAGGTTTTGCTATCCTGATGATGAGAGGTTGCAGGCTGCTCCTGTGAGGGGGAGTGGAGAGAGCAGATCTGGTACAGCTGGGCTGGAGGGAAAACCTTTAGCTGCCTCTGCTACAGCAGTAGGAGCTTGCTGTATGGTCCAGCAGCACAGCTGCCTCCTCATGACTGAGCAAAGGGAAAATAGGCAGGGGGGCAGGTGCCTTTGCTTGCTGTGCGGTTGTCAGCTGCCCTCAACAGCACCGCCTGTGCCTTGTGCCAGTCCTGGTTTTTAATGATGGGTGATGCGCCTATGGAAAAATATATTGATGTGTGGATTTGCAACCGAAGTGAACTTGAAATAGTTCTAGACTACCAGGAATAAAAGTAAACAGGATCCAATGAATTTTCATTTCCAGATACAATTACGGGTAGAGCAGAATGCCATTCTGTAGGGAAACTGCTCTGTAGACTGGGACAGACACTGGAAGCAACTAAATATAGAAACTTATGTAGCTGATGGTTGTCTGAATACAGCTGTACATGTGAACTTTTTTTTAAAGTGCAAAGAAATCTTTTCTTAATATTCATCATGCACTGTTTAAACTTCGTTCCAGTGTAAGTGATCTCCTTTTGGACCTGTTTCTATCAGAAATCGGGAAAGAAAAAAAAAAAGCATGAAATATGTTACTGCTTGAAATGACTTTTCAATCAACTCTGTGTTTTCAGAGTATGAAGATTTCACCTATACATTTGGAAAGGGTGTTGTGTCCATCGTCCTCTTTTTCTTCCTGTTTCCCCTCTGAAGTATCACATTTTTGCCCACTGCACAAAATTAGTGGAAGTCATAGATGCATCACATCCATTGAAGTGTGCCTACAATACATTGGGAGTGATTACAGGGTTTTTCTATTTTATAGACAACAAAAATCATACCTGTATAATTCAGGACAACACTGCTGTCTAACAAGCTGTTGTGGTAGAAGAGGGAGGAGTGTTCTCTCTAAGCCATGCCAGCAAGGTGCATTTCCATCAGGATAAAAGAGGCAGTGAGAGACATGGTATTGTTGGGACCGAGCTCTCATTAAGATATGAAATCTAATCCTTATGACCACTGACTTAAATGGGCAGAAGATAAAGGCTTCAGAAATGTGATCACTGTGTCTAATGTAAAATGCTTATAATGGTGTGCTGTGGGACATGCTGTGAGTGCAAATGCATTAAAGGATAAAATTTGATTTGCATGTATATCCCTTCTCCCTGCCCCCCTCCCGAGCAAGGTTTGAGAACTGAACTGGCAAAATCACAGCATCCTGTTTGCAGTGGCAAAACATTTAAACTCCACAAGCAAAGTGTAGGCTTGTGCTGAGCTTGGTAAAGGACATGCTACTTGGAAAAAAAATAAAGAGGGGAAGAAGCAGTGAAAGCCCAGTTCCATTCCTTCTCCCTCCTCTTCTCTGCTTCCTTGTCTGTGTTTGTCAGTGATTTCTATACAGCATGTTTCAGTGGTATTGAGTGGAACAAAAACCATTAAATACAGCTTCAGAAATAACTCCGTGAGAAAGAAAAAGGTTTTGAATCTGTTGTTTAAAATATGCTAGTGTAGTGCCGGTAGCCTACTGGGGGATGTTCCAGGCCTCCTCCTGAAAGGAGCCTTCTGCCTAATGTCCTCCTGGGTGCCATCAGGCAGGGCTGCACACTATGTGTCTCAAGAGACGTGAACCCCATCTGCTCAAAACAGCAGGAAAGACCTCTCCATGGAAATTGCCTTGAGTGCAGATTAGCAGACTGCAATAATCATCAAATGCAGAATGTCAGGCCCAGTGAGAAATAATAGGAATAATTAAAAATAACGACCCAGTTGCACAGAAACAAGGGAAAAATCAAGGGGGAAGATCCATTCAGATGGGTTTGGGGACGTGCTGCCTCATGAAAATGTTTTGGGAAGAAAGGCCCAAGTTTCTGCTATCAGTGATATCTGGTGCTATTTCTGTGATCAGTGATAGGTTCAAAATGGATTTTTTTGCTTAAGGTACGCCTCAAGGTGCATCTTAAACGTGAGATTTGTGGTATTGGGGTGGCTTGTGCCTGAGCAGCAATCTATGCTCAAGCTTTAGGCTAACATTTTGTAAGTGGCATCAAGCAGAGGAATGACTTGGGCTCCTTGCTGTTGAATGCAGCAACGCCGCTGGGGCTTGTAGGTAGACTTCTGACTGACTTTCTTCCTCTGGCAGGTGGACTTACAGAACATGGGTTAGAAAGATGACATATTTAACTCAACCCTATGGACAGAGCAGGCAGTCTGCATCCAGCAGGCAGTGCAACATCTGCTTTCACTGTTACTTCTTCTATAGACTTGATCTTTTCTTTTTGGAGAGCTAGAGAATATTCTTCAAATGGAATTTCTGACAGAAGATATTTAGAGGGTTTTTTTCTCATGCGTAACTCCCCCCAAAAATGTGCATGCAACACATGACAACACGCAACACCACAGTTTCTATGAAAGGCAACAGAGGGAGAGAGAGAGAGAACTATGCCAATATACCGAAACAAAGAAAACAATCTGGTGAATTATAATTATTTTGCTAAATATACTGAGCAAACAAAAGGAAATAATTACTCTCCAGCTTATGAAGGTATTGAAAGCCCAGAACATTATAATTGTGATCAGCATTGCTAGCTTCCATTTCCGAAGTAAAAATAAAATGGTGTTCTGACCTTGATTGGATAGGAATGACAGGAATATTCTCTGTGTTCTATCCCTCCCAAAGATCTTCTGCATAAATAACTGCTGCCTCTGCCTGAGCAACAAGAGGTGGAGTTTTGGGTCTGTTCCTGGACTCAGTGTTTTCTGTTTGCTACTTAGCTTTGTAGCTGTGCTACTGTCTACAAGTGGAAGCCTGAAGACAGGGGGGATGCCCTGCCTGAGCTCAGAAGGTACACTGCAACAAATTCAAGGGTACTTACCTGCCAAGGATATAACGCTGAATTCCAGAAGCCAGAGGAGCTCAGGAAAATAACATCACTGCTCAAATATCCTTCTGTGCCTGCTGTGTATTTATATGCTTATCAGCAGGATGCGGCTAGACAGGATGGCTGTCTTTGGCTGCCCCTGACTAGCGTGGCAGAGGTCAGGAGCACAACTCCAGGCACTCTCCTCTTCCATTTCCCTCCAAAGTACCTTCTCTTTGGCATCTTGGAACCAAACAGTTCTGTGTCTGCCCAGTGAAATGTCAGCTGGGAACAGTCAGATTAAGTCCATAGCTCAGGCAGGAGTGAACTCCCTGTCAAAAAAGAGAGACCTAACTCCAACCTCTTGCTCCAAGGGCAGGGTGCTAAAGTTTGGCCAGTTAATAGGAGGTTTGTTTGTGTTTTGATCTTGGTGGTATCACAGGGTGCAGCTAAGTGGTTTCAGAATAGTTCTTCCAAACCAACTCACAGCATTAGACAACAGCTTCTCTGACAGTACAGAGGGGCAAAACCAGGCTGATCAACCCATAGCTCTTTTGAGTCCTCATAATTAAATGTTGATTTGATATTGGGCATTTCCAAATTATAAGATGTTGCTCAAGTCACACCTCTATATCTCAGTTTTCCTGTTTTCAGAGTGATTCTGTGTGAGTAAGGGTGCTGATCCTAACCAGGACTGTTCTGTCTTAGGGCTTCTATGAGTGTAATGCAAAGACATAAGTATTCAGAGGATGTTGGCCAACTATAAGACACAGAGCAAGAGAAAGACAAGAGGAGCGGTAAGAATGTTGAATAGCAAGGTAAATTTCTGATGTCCTGTAGCTCTTGGCCAGTTGATCCTCTGGTGAAGCCAGATTTTAGGGAGAGTTTGACGGCGAAAAATGATGAACCTTTATGGCTACTTTTAAGTTAACCTCATGGTAATGCAGCGCTGTAAGAGCTGACAGGATTTATTCTTTAACGAGTCAATTGAAGACTGAACAAATGGGCAGAGGAGCATGAAATCATGGTTCCATCGGAGGTGGGAGATGACCTTTGAATGATGGCAAAGAGGATCAGTAAAACGTGGTTAGGCCAAATAGGACTTTGAAAGTGAAGGAATCTGTCTGATATATTGGAGAAGAGCAGCTATCAGAGAGAAATGATGTGGCCAGTGTGATGGACTAAGAGTTTTCCAGCAGCAATTGCATGATTGCCTTATGGTGAGGCCAAAAAGAAAACTGTTGCAGTATGACTGTGGGCTTGCATGAAAACTTGACTGGGTGGGTTGTTACTCTAAAATGAGTAACATTTTAGAGCTGTTTACTCAGAAAGCATGGAAAATGCAGGCAGTGCCTGGCTCAGAAGTCCTTGCAAAGAGTTGGTGAAGACTGATGTTCAGATTTACTGGCCAGTGAGGAGGAGCAGCAGGAGGAGACTGATGTCTGCAGTTACCAAAAAGGGAGAGAGTAAGATGTTATCTTAAGGGAAGGGAGATGCTCTCAGATGCAGCGTAATAAAATTGGAGCCGACAACTAGATATTCAAGCAGAGATGTCAGACACTAGCAGAGAATTTAATTTAGACAGGAGGAGTTCTGGAGCAAAGAAGCAGAAGCACAAGCTACTGTTGCAGAAGCTATGGCTGAATCTGTCCATACAGCTGAAGTTAACCAAGCAACTCTGCAACTGGATGGTACCCAGCAAAAGCCAGAGACAAGGTGAGATGAGGCAGTTTCTGCAGGAGACAGCCTGTGTTGGGAATGACTATAGAGCTAAGAGAAAATGAGCTGTCTCAAGGACATGTTAGTTCACTGTCTTAAGTCAACAGAGTCCAGGAAGTCCCAAGTACAAAAACATTAGTGGCTCTGGGCTTTTCCTACAAGCCTGTTTGGGCTGTGGTGAAAGCAGTATGGGTGGAACTGTGGAATGGAAAGAGCTTTGGAAAGAAGCTAAAATGGAGAAGAAAGAAGGGCACTCCTGAGAGTAGCTAGCTGTTTTGTTCAGTGAATGAAAGATGTTGTGAGGTGGAGCAATTGCTGGAGTCCCGTTTTGCAGTCTTGCCTCTGCAACACTTGGAGAACAGGTACATATTGAGGGGGAAACAAAGTGAAAGCTTGGCAAGAAGATCTAGCAGGGATGAGGATGGCTATAAAGAAGGGAGGGGGGAACCCCCACCAACTAATGGAATAGCTGTGAGTGAAGCAACTAGATAAGACGCTGCTTAGACCTGAAAAAAACCTGAGGATTTGAGAGAAGAAAATAGGGACAATTTCTATGAAGAAATCCAAGATGCCTTGCATCAAAGGAAGTCAGAATAGGAAGAAGGGAGGACTTGGGGAGTGAGTCAAAGATGGTGAAGAGGCGGCCAAGAATATGTGTAGGAGTCAATTAAGCCTGAAAGTAGAGTTTTCTCTAGGAAGATGAGAAGCAGGAAAGAATATTCCATGGGGGCAGGAAGCTCACTCCTGGAAAAGCGGGTATTGCAGCGACAGCAAGAATGGGGAATGGGGAAGGAGCGAATACCACTTTGCATGGGGATTTGGCAAAGAGATGGATTACAGGAGGAGCAAAGGGACTGAGAATGGAGGAGGGTGAACAAACTAATAGGACTGGCCAGTGACAATGGGGCTAACTTTTGTCGTAAGAAAGCCATGCCAGTGCCAGAAGCAACAGATTGCCCACTTTGAAAATTGGATGGGGATCAGCTGTTCTAGCAGCAGGCAGAGCCCGTACAGTGCCTTGCTTACAAAGTCCTTTACAGTTGTTGAAGCAGTGGTTGCATATGGAGAGGTGACAACACTTGTCTCCCCACCCTCTCTGAAGGAAGCAAGAAGAGCAAGCTCCAGGGTTTTAATTTCAGCCTCCCTGCCTGTCCACATTCCCTCTTTGCAACAACAGCAGATCTTGCCCTACTCGTTTCCACTTTTGTTCCCACTTCCCAGCAGTGCACCAGGGACTACAGTGGAGCCATAGTCGTCTTATGGAGAATAGGGAATGATTTAAACATTCTGGATCAGGGAGAGGGGAAGCTCTGGGTCCTAGGGGAAGGCAGGGCTGAGCACGCACCAGGAGAAGAGGAAGATGATGAGAGGTTTTCAAAATTCAGATTTGCTTTCTAAATTTAAGGCTGACAGGCCTTGCTGTGTCTTAGAAGGCAGAAAGAGCACAAAGGATAAGCAGGACGTAGGAGAGCTGATGCTGTGCTGCAGAAGAGGGATCTAAGCTAATATCCAAGGGTAAAAAAGTGTCCTGAAGTGATGCTTAGTACAACCTTTTCTTTCTGCTGCTCTCCATCCTACAGTGCGGCAGTTGAACCACACCACTCAGTGGGATCTGGCAGGTAAAGGCCTTTCCAGAAGCTGAGGAATTCTTAATGGTGTATCCAACCCCATCCCAAGGGATGTGGTGCTCCCCTCTGCATGGAGGAGGCAGAAAGGCAAAAGCAAATGAGGGCACATTTAATGTTTGCAAAAAGCTGTCAGAATTCCCCGAGATGGAAGTGTGAAATGCCCCAGGTGGCCTTAGGAAAGGAAGAGTGCTGTTTCATGTAGATCTTGAGAGAAGAGGAGGATTTGGCTCCAGCAGGGAAATGGGACAGCTGCAGCTTTAAGAACAAATAGCTTTGTGTACAGCTCTCCTTGCTCGCATCTGCATTTTGGTGTATAATTTGAACATTTCACAAGAGTGCTTTCAGATGGTCCTGTGAATGTTTTATGAGCCGTTAAGAAGTGGAGTGCCTATAAATGAAAGTGTGCAGCCGCCGCTATGTGGGGAGGGCATGGGTGCCTATTTTGGGCTGACAGAGTGATGTTCAACAAACATCTTGTATTCAGGAGGCCAGCAGCTGCTCATCACTGGCGCTTAACTGCTTACCCACCACATGTCTCCTATGAGCATCGCTCCCAGGTTTAATGCAGTTTCGTTCTCATTTCCACCACTGGCTGTATGCAGATGTGCACAAAAGTAGCATGCATGCAGATGTGGAAAGGCTGGTCTGAGGGTGAGAGCCTCTGCATTGTGGATACCTGTTTCTAAGTCTGTCTCCTGGGGTGACAGTCATTTGAAAATAACAGCCTGCTTTAGGTCATAACCCATCTGACATATTTTACACATCTTCAAAAGGTTTTGTATGCTGCTGGGACTGTTTTCCCCTTGTGTACTTAGGAGGGGAGCCTGCAGTGACTTGCTCTGATTTAGATGCAGATGTCAGAATTTGGTCAGCATTCATCAGCTGAGACCTTTCAGCAGTTTCCAAGTATTTGTGCTCTCACAAGTGACTTGCTAGCCAACTCACACCCCCATGCGATCAGGGATGTGTATATTGGGTGCAGCTACCTATGAGCTTGTCATGGTTTGACCCTGGCTGGTAATTAAGCACCACACAACCGCTCCCTCACTCCTCCCTCACCCAGAAGCTGGGGAGGAGAGTTAAAAAGGAATGTAAAACTCAGAAGTTGAGATAAGAACAATTTATTAGTTGAAATAGAATAAAAATGAAAGAACAATAGTAACAATGATGACCATAATGAAAAGGGGGAAGGGAAAGAATAACATCCAGAGGAAAAGGAAGGAAGGAAGACGAGGTGCACAGGGCAACTGCTCACCACCCACTGACTGATGCCCAGCTAGTCCCTGAGCAACAACCTGCCCACCCAGCCAACCCCCCAGGTGTATATACCAGGCATGAAATCCCATGGTATGGAATACCACTTTGGCTAGTTTGGGTCAGCTGCCCTGGATGTGTCCTGGCTTGTGCCCCTCCAGCCTTTTTGCTAGCAAGGCCTGAGGAACTGAAAAGTCTCACATAGCCAAAACACAGCACTGTACTCGCTCCTAAGAAGATAATTAACTCCATCCCAGCTGACACCAGAACAGAGCTGCAAGGTGGTAGTAGTGCTTTTCTATAGGTGGGTTCTGTAGTATAAAACCTAACAACTTCACTGCAGAATCAGTGGAGACACGTGTGACAAAACAGCTGTAAGGAACAGGAAAACACTTACATCACCTGGATGAGGAATGCAGAAATTTCTTCACTTGCACAGATTTTCATTACTTGCTCCAGTCTGCCTTGTCTTTTTCTATTCCTGCCTCTGGTCATGTATCTTTCTGTTTCCTTTTGTCAATTTTTTCAGCTCCTGAGGCAGGAGAGTCTTCCCTGAAGCTGCTGCCACCAGGAAAAAT
Organism: Falco punctatus; assembly: GCF_963210335.1. NCBI lineage: Eukaryota > Metazoa > Chordata > Aves > Falconiformes > Falconidae > Falco > Falco punctatus. Next base: position 80,154,701 of record NC_137584.1, read on the forward strand.
GCTTTCTGTCTCCTCACCACCTCCTGAAGTGGCAGCATTGTGCTGCCTTCTCTCCCTCTTTCCTGTCTGTTTTCCTTTGCTGTGACCAAGGAGTGTACCTTGCAGCATATCGTAGGGGATGTTTACATGGAAAGCATTCTGCCAAACAATGAAGGTGTTGATGACTCTTGGAGAAGCATGCTGCTAACAATCCCCATCCCCACCTCATTTTGGAGGGATGTTGAACTGTAGCTGAGAGTGAGAAGTGAAAGCCGTGCCTTGCAACATTTGCAAACCACATGTAGATGGAATGTGCTTGGCCAGGCTTCGTTTTTTGTTGGATGATAGCATTGAACAAAAGTGGGTTTGCTCCTTTGTATGAAGGGATGCACACAAGCACAATGCAAGGATTGTATTTCCTTGGAAGAAGTTAAAGCACCGTTTTTTTCAGCGATCATATACTCTTCTGTTTCTTACCTGCACCCCCTCTTTTCTTGCCAACTGCAGGTACTACATGAGCCCCTGATTGACGAGGATCCTGTTTTCATTGCCACATGTACAGAGAGGGAGCTGCGCAAGAGGAAAAAGAGGAAATTCAGTCTCTGGGTTCGGCAGTGCTCATCCACTGGTTTCATCTGCCAGGTGGGTTTTACTTCTTCAGATGCCTTGATTCAGTTCCAGTGGGCCCTTAAACGTATTGCAGGACCAAAGGTGACAGTTACTTCTCTTCATTGCCTTGCTGGGAGCTACAATCTGAATGTAGCAGGCCTCTGACTCCCACATACTAGATCTGATGGGCAGTGATGACGAGTTCCTGATGCTCTGTTTGCTGTATGATTTGATCAAGGGTGTCTGTCTCTGATACTGTCTATCTGGCTGCCAGCCCAAAGCTAATTAAATTGAAACAGAGTTAAAAAGTCTGTCTGTTTGTACATGCTAAGTTTATCTATATGTCTAGGTATTGTGACTTCTGTAATTTTTAACAAATCAGCTTCTCTCCCTTAAATATAACACTGCATCTGTGATAGCTAGCGTTGTCCAGTAGATTAAATCAATACGGTATCAAGATGTCCATTTTTCTGTGAGAAATGTATCAACGGGGTTTCCTATTACATCTCTTTTCACACCTCTACTTCTCTACCCAAGAAATAAAATCTGATGTGACTTCAAGGTGAGATCTGAGCTTGAGTGGGAGATGTGTTAAAGGGTTTGTTTTTACTGCTGTAAAGCATTAGGGGCGACTTTTCAAATTCTCTGATTCCCCAATTGCTGATGTCTTTTGAGAGCTCTTGAAAAATCTGGCCATTTATTTTGATACCTAGAGGTGAGGGGGCAGATATTTTCTGGCATTTCTTTTTCCCAAGAGCTTCTGTGAAAATGTGGTGTCCTGCATGTTCTAGAGCAGTGGTTCAGAGGTGCAGGTAGGACGTGCACACTGCCTGCTCAGGCTGAATGCATGTCAAAACCACAGGGCAGGAACTGCTGCAGTTGAACATTTGTTCACAGTAAAATTTGATCCGTGAATCACTACAGATGTTTGAGTAGCTATGCAAGAAAAGAGGCTTCACTGCAAACAGCGGTTTGCATTTTCAGCAATGCTATTCACTCCAAGAAGAAAATTAGGATCATATATCTTCCATCCAGGTTTTAAAGCAGTTATTTTGTCTGATACAAAATAGATTCACCTTGTGAAGCATCCTTGGAAGTTTCTGCTCTCAAGGCTTTTGGAAAGTCATTTGCTACACAGAGGCAGTGTCCTTAATCTCCAAGGTGAATTCCACCAGCCCCGCACACAGCTTATTACTGAAGTGTAATGGGTACAATGAGCACAAAGTCTGCTGATCTCTCTTGCCGTGCTCCCCCCCCCGCCAACTGCTGCCAAACTAATATGTCTTCAGACATGCCAGAGATTTCAGATTCTGAGCTATAATTAGTTGCACCTCCTGTCCTGTCCATTGAGAGAGTAAATTAATGGAATGTCAAATTAAACAGAATAGATGCTCAGTACCACCCTAATCCTCCTGCTCCCTTAATGAAGATACTCATGCTTCACTTGCATCCAGATGACGTCCAGGATCATCTTACCAGATCTTACCAGCTGCCTTCTATTTTCATTCCATGACTTGGCTGTAATTATCATCATGCTAAAATGACTGGGTAAGAGGGACCTTAGGGAAGAGTGAAAAAGAATATACAGGAACATGAACATTTATACTAAAATGGAAAAACCTAGTCTGGGGATGATGGGGATCTTCAACTGTGGTATGCTTGAAATGCTACATTCAGTTATGTGTCACACTTAGGAGGAATCCTGCAGCATCTAAAGCAATTAGTTGGTGGTTGTCTGGTTATTACTATATACTATATTAGAGGGGCTTTTTTTCCTGTGTTTAACATATAGAGATAATTGATCTAAACAAGAAGAAAATCTTTTCCCCCTTCATATGCACACCTTCCCCTCAGTCTCTGCCATCATTAAGGAAAAACGTACTGCCTGATAGTTAAGGGCTGACTGGTCTTTCACCTGTCTGCTGTCCAAAAAACCTTACAGCACCCACTCAGAAATACGTAGAAATTCTGTAATCCTGTCTGGATGAATTCCCTCGCTCACTCTTTCCACATGATGACACTTAAGGTCACTTTATTCAGGATAAAATATGACTATAAACACTCCATAAACCAGGATAATTCAGTTTCAAAAGTCTGAATAACATATGTCTATAAAAAGGTGAGGCAGCCCAGGCAGAAGAGGGAAGCGAGCAATGTGTCTCTGGTTCTCAGGAGTGGAAGGAACATCAAGAGGTCTGTGATGCTCCTGGCCAAAAGCAAGGTCCTCTAATGAATGATGAGCCTGGTATTAAAAAACATGCATTTGAGGACATCCCAGTTTTCCCAGTGATCTGCTTTTTCAGCAATGAAAAAGGGTTGGTTGGTTTGTTTTCCTAATGTAAAACTGGTATCAGTGTTTTGAAGCCACGTGCTGAACTGCTCCGTGAACAGTTCCTGGCTGGCAGCTCACAGGGCAGTTAACGTTAGGAGTTTTAGCTGTTTGACTCCCCAGATTTCTCTTGCTGCTTGTTCTCATAAACAAAATTGAATCCTGTTTTTTGGGTGTGAGTAAATACTTCTGTTTGATGTCTCATTGTCAGCTTTTTTAAGCAAATGGAGTTTGGTTAAAAATCCAACCCAATAAGCCATTCATGGAATAGAAGTGGCACAAAACCCAAATGTTGCTTGTGGATGTAAGAAGGTACATAGGCTTATTAGTACCTGATACAATGTCTGTATATTAGACTACTTTCCTGTCTTCTGTAATTTAGATAATCTGACTCCGCCCTGACAGTTAAGTCTGTGTTTTAAGATGGATGCACAATTTCAGCTCATATGTCTGCCTCAGAATTTCTCAAGTAAAACACTTTGTTGCAGTGAATAGCTTTGCTGAATATCTTTTCATGGTCAGCTGGCCAAGTGGGAACATGCAGGAAGGGCACGCATCATTGAAACAAAGTAAATATACATCTACAGCAGCTGGGATCATGAACAGAACCTTTCAGAGGGTTAGAAGGGCTCCAGGAGAGCTGACTTTTTGCCAAAGTAGGTGGCAAAACTGCCTTGATACTCTTGCCTTTTTCACCCATCCTTGATGCTGGACATCAAGGAGGCAGTAGCTGCTGCTGCAGGAGAGGGCTTGGGCTTTCTTGCTTCTTTCTGTCTAATTCAGTGAGAACAGCAAACTCAGCTTGCAGGTCCTCAGGTGTCCTCTCTACTCCATCTTCACTAGACACTTTTCAAAGCAGTATTTTAATATCTTGATTGTGGTTAAAATAATCACAGTAGCTTAGAAGTGTTTCTTAGAATATTTGCTGAGTAAGTCAGCCCATTTAAATCAAAACTCTAGTTGTGTCTATTTATTTCTCTTTCTTTCTCAAAAAGTCTGGAACACTTGTAAAAGATGATCATACATACGATTGGTATGACTCTTTTCATTTTAGATACGGCAGTACAGCTCATGAAAAACTGCTGAGAGTTCCCAAATATCTGATCAAGGCTGGTTATTTTGTCCTGGTATGACACTCATGCTCTCTCTTTTCTTGTGTGGCTCATAAGGAACGAACGTGGTCATGAGTAACTGTTACTAAGTGATGCATGTTCCTTGCATAGCTCCTCCTCCATAAGAAGGTTTTCTGGTCATTTTTCAGAAGAAGGAAGCCCAGGAAGCTGATGCCGTGCACTAAACCCCATGTGGAGTCAGGCAGGATGAGGTTATTCCCATAGTGCCTTGTCCTGAACCACAGGCCCATGGCACAAACATAACCCTAAAGACAGTCCCTGATCCAAGGAGCCATCAATCAACAAAATGGAAGGCAGTAGATGTAGATGGTAGAGGGTCCTGCAAAGGGACGGTCAGGCAGTATTAATCATTACGATAGGTGGTAATGGAATTAGCTCATCAGCCTAATTATTCGCTTAAAAACCCTGTGATATCATGGTGGAGAAGAGATGATTTTTATGGATGTGCGTATCCTTTTGTATTCCTTGGGATTATATTTGTTCTCTGAGGCTATTCTAGACACTCTTCCCTTCCCACACACCCTCCCCGCCCCCAACTATATGAGCTCTGCACTTGCTTTTATTCACTGGCAGAAAGTTCTTGCAATAAAGCATTTCATTTTCACTAATATCCCTGTGAAATGTGTTGCTCGGATTTATGAAGCTCTTCAGATCCTTGTGCTGGGACTGACTTTGAATTTCCACCTTCCACTGCTTACCCTGAAGAAGTGATGAGTCAGAACAGATTAAGGAAAAGGACTGTGTCTCTGCAGCTTGAGGCTTCCCACACTGAGTGATCAATGACTTGCACTAGAGCAGCATTCAAAGAGTGCAACCTGGATCAGGGTGGCTGCTGCATGGGAGGGTAAGAAATGGCTCTCTCCCCGTAGAGCAACAATCTCAGTGAAGGGAGGGATGTCTGAGTCGCTTCAGAGATCAGTGACAGAGCTCTCAGTTGCAGCAAAACCCCCCAAACAATTTAAACGATATGCTTTCATAGTAAATGCTGTAGTTCGTTCTTGATTTCAAATGTAAGTACACTCAGCTGCAACACTTCATAACCCTGTTGATTTTGCAGAGTAAGAACTTACTTCCAGAATTTAGGGAAACTGAGATGGTGCCCCAAAGAATTTATAATCTCACAACACACCACATAAGTGCATTTGGTCACTGGGAAAGGGAGGGGCAAATAAGCCTGGAGTGAGTTTTGTTTTCAAGGTCAGAGTTGCAGGAGAGTTTGCCATCTGTGCATTTGTTTAATAAAGCTGCTTGGAAATGTTGGTGTTTCAGCCGGTTTTAAGTTCTGTTTAGAGATTAGTTTGAGCCCTTGGGTTTCTTTAACCAGTGCCCTGATAATTTCTCAGTTGCTGGAACAGTTGCATCTGGAATGCACAGATGTAGCGGCTGCTTTGAGGAGGTTCTCAAGGTCAGGCTTTGGCTGGGAGGGGATCCCAGGAAATCTGATCCCCTTCATTTCTCAGTCACTGGCAGCTGGAAAATCCTATCTGCTTTCTTCCTCTGGCTCCCACCAGGCTCTGGCTTCTTAATGCATGCAGTTCTGTACTGTCAGCATCTGAGAACCTCAGATCTCAATTAAAAATCAATTATCCTCTTGCTCACTGGTATTAAGTGGGAAGGTAGTTTTGCAGATGTGTGATGGGCCAGCCGCATTCATTTCTATGGAGTTTACTGTCTTACCGTGTTTCTAGATGAATGGGGAAAGCAAACATGTAAATGTGGCCTAATGCAGAGATGTCTCCTAGAGTTTACATGCAGTCCTAGTGTCTATTTTTGGGTGGGAATTAAGGTTATTTTTTAGTTCTTGTCTGCAGTGTTCGGAGTTTTTGATGATAAAACTACCAGTGTAGTGGTGTCCTTTCTGCAGCTGTTCTCGCTCAGTGCAGCGCTGCCTGGGGAAGGAGGCTAAAAGCACCAGAGGCTCCTCTCTTCCTCGCTTTATAGTTTTGCTATGGCAAGGGAATCTCTGCTCCAGCACCTCCTGCCCCTCTTTCTCCACTGACCTTGGTGTCTACACAGTTGTTGCTGTCACATATTCTCACTCCTCTCTTCTGCTGGCACAGAAGCTTTTTTTCCTCACTTCTTAATATGTTATCCCAGAGGCGCTACCACTGTCACTGATTAGCTTGGCCTTGGCCAGCAGCGGTTCCATCTTGGTGCTGGTTGGCTCCATTGGACATGGGAGAAGCTTCTGACATCTTACAGAAGCCACCCCTGTACACTGCGCTCCCCCCCCCCCCCAAAACCTTGCCATGCAATCCCACTACGCAGTTACACAGAGGGAGCCTGGCGAAGCAGCATTGAGAGGCAGCAGCACCAATGCGTAGATTAGCAGTTGCGTTATGGGGGTTGTATCCTTTCTAAGAAAGGTATTGAAGAGCAAAATGAAAGAGCTTTGCAGAGGTTAGCAGTGGTTTCCAATCAGGCAGGAGAAGGGCAACGTGGAAAGAAGCAAATGTGGCCTTGTTTTGACTTCAGTGGTTAGATACCTGGCTTCTCACGGCAAACACAGGCAGGAATCAGTATACTGAAAAAGTATGGGAAGAACTCAATAGGGAAGGCTAAACTACAAAGGTCTGTCTCCGTTTTCCAGCCCTGCTTCCATTTGGTGCTGCAAAGGAGAGGGAACTGGCAGAAGGCTGACACGGTCAAAGCAAAGGGTTAGGCAAGCGATCTCTGGGGCAGAGCACTGTCTGGCTGTCAAGATACATTTAAGTAAGGCCAAAGGAAAGAAGGATGATAGCAGTAATTGGGAGCAGAGCCAGGAAGTTCTTAGGTATTTGGAAGAATAAGAAGTTCTTTATCATGGAGGTGTTACAGGTAATGAATCTGTGGCTGGCCTGGAAGAAGCTACAGAGAGAGATCTGCATTTGGCAATCCACAGGTTGTTGGTCTGCCATAGAGTTAAGATGTTATAAACTCAGTGATAAAAAAGTCACATGGGGGAGGGATATCATGGAAAGGAAAACAAAGAGCTTTATTTTAGGCCATATGGGCTTGCATTGTCAACTTTACCAGCATCTTTCGGCCAGTCTCACAAAGATCTTGTTAGAAACTTTGAAGAACATACGCAGGCAAAACAGGCATTTACCAGTGTTTAGCACAAAGATATTGGCTGCATCTGTATGTTAATGCAGATTGAAATCACTCAGAATAGGAGGCAGAAGAAAAAGAGAGGGGGACCAAGGAAAGAGCGTTGTAGAGAACCCCAAGAGCTAGTTGGGAACAGATTGGGAAAGCTGCATGTCCCTTGCGTGCTATTTTGAAAGCAGCTTTTAAAGGACTAGGAAGAGAAGGAAGAAAGGCTTAGACAAATGAAAAGATCTGGCCTTGGTAGGAGCACCATCAGTGATGCCAGCAGCTGCTGAGGAAGAGCTAGACCTAAGAACTGGCTGGAAAGAGGGCATTAAAGAAGGGGGGAATATAAGCTGCAGCAGGTTTAGGGTGAGACTGGAGGTGGATCTCTCGACAGCATTGGTAATGACAGGAGCTAGAGATGAGGTTTAGGATGAGAAGGGAAGACAGAGTGAGGCAGGATCTAGCAAGTGGTGCTAGGATGAACACTTGGGTATATGACTGTGAAGTCTATAGAAAAATTAAGTTATTTTTTCAATAGCTATTTAGGATCCAAAAAGTATGACAGTACCTTTCTTTGTTCTTTTGCTTTTATGACTGTGTCATCTAAAAACTTGGTTTCTGTTTTGTGGTTGTTTAGGGTCTGCCCTTTGTGAGATATTTTGCACAATGTAGCTCTCAAAATCTTCCTCCTGTTTATTACTACCTCCCCCTTTACTACTTTATTTTTTTCCTTCCAAATGTCATCTGTTTCATTTAAGATTTGCACCCCGGGGTGCTTCAATTATGTATGAATGTGGAGTATTTGGGATGTGCTATTCACAGGCACTTTCAGTTTGCCATCTGAGCTTTGAATATGAGCAGAATCACCAATATTTTAGTTTCTAGGACACTCTTCAATGTGCAGTCAAGATGCAGCTTTTGTTCTGAAGAGCTCAGGTTTTTTACTCAGTTTCTAGGGAGACATTATGAACCTTCCATTTTCCATAGAATAATTTGCCAGCATAGAGCAAGGAAAAGAATTCTGTTGGCTTGTAGCATAGATATCTACTTGGAGACCTTCCTTCCTCTGGTAGCACTCTCTTCAGCAGTCTGCCTCTGTAGCCAAACATACTTGGTTTGAGTTTCTGAACAACGGGTGATTGACTTGCCTCTCATCTGTCAACACGTGAAATCTCCCACTCAGAAATGTGATGTCTTTTCTGATTGCTTCTGTGCAGGCGAACAGTCCTTCCAGAACAGTTTTCACTCTTGTTGTTGATTTGGAAGAGCTCAGCACAGTCTTCACCCATACCTTGTCGCTCAGGCATTCAGGTATTTTGATTGATACCTACTTCTGCCTTTGTGATGGGAGCAGGCAGAAGCAGTTTGTAGGTGGAAGGAAAGATAAGCCAGAGGCTGTGAAGGTCTTTTCTTACTGTCAGACTTCTAAAGGGAAGGGACTGCTAGCAAGCTGCATGGAGACTGAAGGCAGAAGAGAGGAGGGTTTGAGGGATGAGTCAAACAGTGTGAGAAGAGAGAGCTGGTGTTGTGCACCAGGATTAAGACATGTTGGATTGAAAGTATCTGGTGCAGTAGGGCTGCAGTAGATAGAGAGATGGTGGAACTGAACGTATTTCTGATAAGAAACAAATAATTGAGGGATGATTAGAGAAAGCTCCATTTCTGTCCCAGCACTGCAGGATAAAGAGCCTCAGCCCGTAGTTGCCTCCTAAGGCATGGTATCTGCTAAGATGGTGTCATATCTGTAGAAGTTATCCCATTTGGTTCTGTAGGTCGAATGGATCAGTAGCCACTAGAAAAAGATACACAGCGGATGTGATGTCTGCAGATATTCAAGAAGCATTGCTTTTTCTGTCACCTGCAGAAGCAGAGGATGTTGCTGTCAACATCTCCATCTGTTGTCCAGCAACAGTTGTCGAGCCTGTACTTCAGGTGACAGTTTGCTGTTGGAGCACATGGAAGGGACACAAAGCTTTGATGCTGTCACAGGG